>NC_140776.1:78164324-78764324 GCF_044657685.1 Stegodyphus dumicola
GATTCTTTCAATTATTTTGAGTTTTTATGTATTTTTGCCTCTCCACGAAGTGTGAATTGAATTAATTGGATGAGAAATACATCTCTAATGAAATTCGAGGAAATAAGTTTAAACGAAATGCAGGAAAAAATGCGCATAAATTAATATTCCGTACAAGAAAGTTCTTTGGTGTGCAGATCAGATTTTTTGAGTCATATTTAGGCAATTTATTATTTGATTTTATGTATATCTTCAGAATATTCCTTTCTAAGATACAATAATTCTGTATAGAATAATAATTTTGACAAATATATTCTCTGATAATATTTGACAATTTTTTACAGTTTTTTTAGGCATTTGCATTATTTTAAGTGCCAGTATTAAGTGAGGTTTAGAAAAAGTGATAGTCTGTAGATTCACTGTTTTTTCAAATTTAATGATTAATTGTTAATTTTATGGACATGATTTGAAGGAGCTAATGACTTCTTTAAAATTATGTCATTCTCCTCCCCCTGGGAAAAAAAAGTGTAATACCTTGTAAATAAAATGGCTGATACATTTGTATTTTAAATGCAACCAAATAGTATTTTTTACAAATTTTCATGTAATTCTTATGCTTGAACTGAAGTTAAAGCTCAGGAAATGCTTGCGATTTATCATAGTATACATTTTATATTAAAAAATTTGTATTTAAAAAAATATTATTGCCCTACTTTTAGAAAATTAAACAATTAATAACCTTGGATGAAAAACAAAACATACAACAGTGACATATATACTTGGAGGTAATCAGAATGTGTATATATCTTTTAGTTTAATAACTTTCTGAAACTTATTTAGAAGGATTTTTTTTAAACTTTTATATGCATATGTTTAAGAAATGTTATTAATTACAAGGCAATCTGATGCATAAGTTAAAATTCTGTATGTTACATTCATAATCAATTGTTTTTTACATTTTTCATATCTGTTCACAAAATTAAAGATGTTGTAAGGTACTAGTTTAAATGCTAATCATATATTTTAAAATATGCATATTATTTTTAATTTAAGAAGGATGCTATGGTAGATCGGGAGTTTTCAACCTTTTTTTTTCCATCATGCACCCCCCTCTCCCTTTCCCCACTGCTAGAAGTTCACTAACTCCTTTATCTTAAACTTGAATATTTAGATTTGGATTACTTTTGATGTGTTTTATTGAACAAAAAATGCGGAATATTCATAAATAATATTCATAAACTAAAACTAAATAGCTAAATAAAAAGTTGACCACATCCCTCACAAAAAATATGAAATTCACCCTTGGTTGAGAACCCCTTAGCTAGATAGCATTGCCATTTATATATAGAATGCAAGTTTGGAGAAAAATTTCATTTATTTTGTATTTGAAGTTTAAAAAAAATCGTAATGTTTTTATATTAATTGCTGTGTATAGAATGAGATAATTATTGAGTACTAGTTCTATGTTATAGTCAACAAACCTCCGTTATAAATTTTTCATCCTAATATAAAAGAAACTGCTCAGTTTTTACTGCTGTTTATCAAAATTTCATGAAAAGTGAACTTTGAAAAGTAACAGCTAATAATGTTGTTTTGATAATGCTATAGTTTTAAGAAATAACAATTCTGGGCATATAGTAAATTTTAGTTACATAGTAATCAATCTACATAATCATTCTGTTATCACATAACTATGACACAAATGTAAATTTAGAATCCTTGAATACTTCTATGATCATTTACAATTTTGCAATATATAATTTATTGAAACTCTTTTAATAATTTTTATAATAAGTTCTAAAACACTTTAGTTTATATAAATTGTCTCACAAGAATAAATTGAATCTAATTAAATAAATACAAATTTAATTAAATAATTAAATTAGTTTATATAAAAAATTTTTAAGATTAAAGATATATAATAATTTTAATTTCGAAAACATTCATTAATTCTAGCAATATCATCGGCAGATTCAGAATTATTTCTTATATTTGATGCCCACAAAGCGTGGTTTCACCTAGGTTTTATACACTCAGCATGTAGGTTTTAATCATAGCAAATAGGCTGATTGCATGACAGTTTTCATGGTTTTCCCATATGTAATGTGCAATTGAACCAGGTTCCTCCACAAGGCATCTATCCCGTGATGCAGATAGCCCTATGATGATGCTCTATGATGCAAATAGCCTTTATCAGTTATCCAATTGATCCAATTCTGCACCTCAGTGTTTCTCAAACTTTTCTTTATATATATTAGAATAGAATGTTCTGTGGATGACCTTATTCTTGTTCCCTTTGAAAACAATTTTTGAGCACATGCTACTGCTAGTATACTTATATTTTTAAAACAATATTAATAAAAATTCATTAAATTTTATATTGCTATTAAATAATCAAGTTAAAATGTTTGTTTTTAATTATTCAAGTTTATTAGATTTTGGATAATCTATTTGATGAACTAAAATAAGTGTTGGTACTTATTTTTAATGAAATGGATAAACCTGCAGATTTTTGCACAGCTATTCTGTTTGTGAATGTATGCTGGTAAGAAAGGTCACAGTCATAGTGCTTTAAATCCCATTTTTGTTGCAAAGACTAGAGTGGGCAGTCCATAGGTAGAATAACTGGTAATTCATTTCATAAAATATCAAGTCTTTGGAGAAAACATGATAGACGATTGCAATATGTAATTTTCCAAGGCGATTGCCACGTATAATTTTCCAAACTCTGAGATTTTCAGCTATAGTGTGGTATATACAGCTAATTTGAATTTTATTTTATTTATTTTGTCACTTTTTTGGAAATTTAGGTGGACAAGAGCAGGCTTACAGACCATAGATTGAGAAACGCTTCTGTACCTGATTGGGTTAATTCTCTGTATATAGAATACTACAATGATAAAGACTTAAATGCTGATCATTGGTTAAGAGCTGCTTTAAAAATAAAATTATTTTCATCCTACATTAATAAACATATAGGGAAGTTCATTTTGGCATTTGTGGCTTTGTCCTGAATAGCAAGAGGTAAAACAAAATTTTTTTAGCAATTTGTATATGTTGTTTTAATGATTATTATGAAGTATCATACTCTAATCACTAAAATATACCTTATTAAAAAAACTAAATATAATAATGAAAATAATTAAAATTTACAGAGTAGGTGAAATCATTTAAAAGACGTGATTGCTCGTCGGGGCTTCGCCGATTCCGGATTATAGATCATCAATTTAGATCTGGTAAGATGGCATGCAGAAATTATACAATTAAAAATATGAAAACGTAATTTATGAAATAAAGAGCAATTATGATCTAAAGGGTTATCAAAATTTACAAAAAAAAAAAAAAAAAAAAAAAAGCTTAATATTTATTTGTTTACTTTATTAAACATTTCTTTCAATGTAAGTTGTTTAAGTTGCTTCGTTGTTTGTGCTAATACTTTCTCTTTAATTCTATAAACACACATAATTTCTGTTTCAATTCCACTGTTCAAGTCCTGTAATTGCTGTGTCGAGAATACCGACTAACTTGTCAACCGAAATTTTTTCATTTTCAATAACATCTCTGTCATTTTCTTCACTATCGGAAGCGGTACATCGAAACATGCTTTCACTTTGTGATCCTTTGGCAGCTCCAGAATTGGAAACTTTTTGACATGTTGAAGCTTAATTTTTACAAGAAAGTTGAAAGTTTACAAGAAAGTTTTGAAAGTTGAAGCTTAATTTTTACAAGATTGCTCTAACAGTCTGCAAAAAATAATAAGCCAGATCCAATTAGAAGATTAAGGAACAGTGCAATCTGCAAAATTAACTGAAATACCTTAGAATCAATAAAGATAATTTTAGCCTAGCTTATACCGTCCATTATACATTAAACGCGCATGCGTAAAGCATACCAAAAAAAAAAAAAAAAATTGTGGCTTTGAGGTCTGGATTATAGATCATTCCGGGAAATCGATGTCCGGATTACGGACTTTGTACTGTAATGATAATTTAAGCAATGTGCAGAATATACAAACATAATTGTTCCATCTCTTTGTATATGTCATTTCCAAAAGCAAAACAAGTCAAATATTTTTTTTAATTAGTTAATGTTAAATAATATATAAAGACATCTTATATTTTACTTTATTTAATCTATGAAGTACTTTATGCAAGAGCATAGCTGCTGCAAAACCTCAGCATAGGCAACAAAATCCCATTAGTTATGATGTGGGATGTAAAAGGCTGAGAGAATTGTATTTCTGGTGTTGATTCTGAGTAGGATGACCTTTGAGATTTAATAAAAATATCTATTTCTTTTTATTAATGAAAAGCCAATTCATAAAAATAAATATTTCATTCTCAAAATTCCATTTTCATCTATCATTTGTTCTTTACCAAAGTTAGATTTTTGTTAATTTCTTTTCCCTCCAATATGTCTATACATACTTTTGTGATTTAGTAAAATTTAAATTAGTAGTAAATATTATATACTTCATGAGAATTTCAATCTATAATTTAGGAAGTCCACTTTATTAGCCAGTGGACAGTTAACAAATAGAATTAATGAAGTTTTCATTTTGTAGTATTAATTCACTTATCCTGAAGAATAATACTTATTTATAAAATTACTATTAATTCAGACTGTAGAAAAAAGTAGAAAAATATAATTTGCTTTTTCATCAGTCCAAACTAACAATATAGTTTTGAATTTAAAGTACTAGTTTTTCATAATTTCTTAACATTTTGAAACACTTGTTTTATAAAGTCTTAAAATATTTTATTTTCATTCTTTTATAAAAGTAATGTTGTTTAAAAACTTGATAATAATTTTTTGCTTTGTTTCATATAATTTTCTTCTTTGGGGGGCAATAAAACAATAAAATAAACAACCTAATGTAATTTTAGCTGTTAATGACAGAGGTTAAAAGTTCTAAAACTATATGTAGTGTCACAAGAATGGAAATCATAAAATCACCGTCAGGAAAGAGGAATAAAAATAAATACATCATAAATAATTAATCAATTAAAAGAAAATGTTAAAAGATAGCTAAAAATGCAATATTTTTATTAATGATTATTAGTTAAATTCTAAAATAAAATAGCTAATTTCATCATAAATGAATTGGGCTGTGGCTGAATTTAAATTTTCAATGTGCAGCAAAATGTGCTGTTTCAGAGGATGACAGAAATAAAGATTATTCTTTTTCTAGCATACCAATGAAGAAATGTAAAATGGTGAAAGTGCCATTAATGAGAGAATGCTAGAAACAGTATGAGAATATGAAAAGAAATTTTAATGAACTGTAGGTATGAAAACAGAGATCAGTGCAGTACCTTTTGACCATGAACCCTGTCAATGTAATTCCCGCTGTCATGCAGATAATGAAAAAAGAAAAGTTTTGCTCAAATCCGTGAGGTTTAATCTATAAACCAAGAACAAATGTAAATTTTTGTACAGCTGATCATTTTCATCTCCCATGTTTGGTTACATTGTTCCAAAAAAATATGCACAAGCTCTTTCCCAAGGAAAGTCACTAGCACTGGGCGTATTTGAGTCGTTTAGCTTAGAACTTCTATGTTAAGCACATTGTAACTTGGAGTGGTAATATGAACAACAGTTCCCTTCCCTGCTGTATTTGCAAGAAATTGAAGCTACTGATACCGAATTATTGAATATGAAAGCATTAACAAGGTTTAGTATTTTCGAGAACAAAAAATGTACCCATTCTCAAACAAGCTGTCATTAATTCATTTCATTTCCTGGAGAATAAAGTTTTGACATGTAAATGTGAGCTTTTCTTTAATTAAAAGGCTCTTCTGTTGAAAAGTTGGCTTTCTAGGGATGAAAAGGCATGCATCAGAAGTTAACAGATTTTTAAAGCTTACCTATCATTAAAATAAAATTTTGTGGGGTCAAAAGAGTTTTTTTGCTGAAATTATGGTTTAGTTTTACATAAGAAGTGCACAGTACTCTGGCTAGAACTACAATTTATCTCAGTGCTCCGCAACCGGTGTGCCGCGGCACACTGGTGTGCCATGAGTAGGATATAGGTGTGCCGCAATCAAATACATGTATTTGACATTTTGCAATTTTTTATCTTGTATTTAATACACAATGACAATTTTTTTTCCTTAATAATGTCTATTTTAAATGTTTTTATATATTTCACTGTTGTGTGTGTGATTGTAAGTGTGTCAGCATTTGAATTTTTTCGGCACTTCCTTGACAACTCGGAACTCTTTGGTGTGCCACAAAATTCCAGAAAGATTTTTTCTGCGTCGCAGGTGAGAAAAGGTTGCGGAGCACTGATTTATCTCAAAAATTGAGAAACGCAGGAGTTAGGCACCAGTGTGCTCCGGCACAGATTAGCTGTGGTTAATGAGGCAAAATGTATGAACAATTATTCTTTTCAAAAATAAATAACTGAAAGATTTTGAATTTCCTTATATTTATATCTCAAACTAAGCAACGATAAATTAAAAAAATTGACATTTTTATTCACCATTCATATTGTACAAGTTTTCACATCCATCATCTTCATACATATTTAAATCAAACAATACTGTCTTAATAGCACACAAAGCTTGGCAGGTATATTCCATTTAAAAGAAAAATTAATACAATTCTCTCTTACAAACAGCAATGCCATTATCTTTCTTTCATGATTCTATTTGACTAGTCATCATATCAAAATACATTTGTCATTATACTTCTCTCAGTTTTGGATAACTAATGCTGTGATGTTAAATAGTTTATACTTTGTGAAATTTCTGGAAACTAGTAGATTGTCAGGCACATCTTGTAGACCAATATGCAAAACAAGAAAAAAAATATTCCTTTGCTTATAAGATTGCTTATTTATTATACATCCCATATAAACTTTCCTTTTTTGTAAGTATCAGGAATATCATCACAGTATACCATCATCCTTCTAGAAAAAAATCATATATTTCTCTCAGGATCTTTTTTAGTAAGGATAAAAGACACTTGGGATGGGAAGTGTGAAAAATTCTCACCATATATGTTATTCTCTACTATAAAATTATTAGTTGTTACTCAAACATGAACTACATTTAGCAAAATCTGCAGTTTATGATATAACTTTGAATATTATTACCGTTTCTTTATTTTATACTTTAAGTTCATATTTAAGTAAAGTATTTTGTAATTTCATTATTGTAGCGTCTTAAAAAATAGAGAATGTAAAACTTAAATTTCCTTTAAAAGTTTTCATGCATGAGTAAATAATTATTTATTTATTTATTTTTGTGTGTGTGTGTGTGGCAATTTTTTTTTTTTTTTTAAGCAGATGTCTAAAAGAAAAAGATATAATTAATTTCAAAAACTACAGTGAAAATTGTGCAAAATTTGTGAAGCTCGGATAGACTGTATTTTTCTAATATTCTAAGAAACCTATATTTTTGGCCCCAATGAAATTGAAAATATATCTATTTTAAAAATTGAATTTCTAGTTAACTATATAATTATTTAAGAAGTTTTAATGTAAAAGTGTCTTGAGAAATAGAGATTAGATATACAGGAATAATGTGTACATATATATACTCATTCAAACTGTTTTTATATTCTAAAAATTGGAAAATTGATTATTTCACTTTGATATATTTGAAGTGAAACAATAAATTGCAGCAATGCAGTTTTACAATTCAAGCAAAACCATGCTGATTAAAAGTAATGTTGTCTGAGAAATTACTATTTGATGATACTGCATTAATAATCAAATTTCTGTTGCATTTCTTTTGTACCACATAATTTACTCCTTTTACAGGCTGCATAACATATTACCAATTAAATGCCTTTGACAAAAACAAGAGAAAGTTTTATAAGTAGTATCGCCTGTTTATCTTTTGACGTTTTTTTCTTTCACATGTTTGTCCGTAGCACTCACCATATAAATCATTTAATTTCATTACTTTGCTACATTTGACTTTCAAATGATATTTCTATTTTTGATTTAAACATGATTAACTTTGATTCATGTCATGATAATATCCATGAAACTTTCATACATATTCTTGATGGAATTCAAAATGAAATCTACAACACACACACATCATTTGCTTAGTTGTTTCTTGCAGGCATTCATTATACAATTATGTTCTCTGAATGTTAAACACATCAACAACACACTGAAAAATTCTCTGCAACAAAAAGTATTGAACTAGAAACTGAAGAAAGCTGATGTCATTGAGCTCGGTAAGGGAAAATCTTGATATGAGTTACAAATATTACATTTTCTTTCTTTACAACATCTGTGTGAATAATAAGCAGTTAAATTACAGAAATTCACATTGCCTAATATGTCTGTACACAACCTGTACATTATTGGGCTTGTGTATTTTAGCAAATCATCATAAAATACCTCATTATTGGGCTTAAAGTAGTTGTATGAAGAAGCACATGAAATAGTATTGCCATCGTAGCCATTGCTTTTAAAGAAGCATGATCTTGTTTCCCTGCAACTGTTTGCAGATGAATAATTTTTGCAACAGCACAACTTTTCTGCAACATCATCTAAAGTTTTTACATTTACACATGCAATTTCTGCTGTTCACTATTGTGCATAACACTACTGGATATACTGTGTATATTCTCTACTTATATTTGATTTGTAGATTAAGATTTCCTGTGCATTTTGAATTTTTTCTTTAGGTTAACAGTTGTGCTGGTTGTGTTCTGACATATATGGAATAATTGAAAGGTTTAACTATACGAAGTGTTGTTGAGACACATATGCCTATTTTTTTACAGTGTTGTGCGTGTTGGAGGATTTAGCTCAGATTTCTTTTCATGAAATGCACTTTTCTCACACTTTAGCTTGAAGAAGTTGCTACAGCAGGCTTATCATCCAAATTAGACTTAACTGGAGAATTTTTCAAATCAGATTTGCGACCTAAAAGGTAATATGTCATCAGATTACCTTTACCTTTAACTGCAACCATACCACGTTGTTCAAAAACATAATCAAATTCCTCAAGGATTCGTGCTGTTTCTTCCACAACCTGAAATATCAGATGATCATACCTTTAGTTAAAGTACACTTAATTATTTGTATTTTTTCAAAATAGATATAGAATGCATATTCTTAATTAGCTTAAGAACTGAACTCATATTTAGAAGCTTTAAACATTTCTACACATCTGGGATTTGTTTCATATCAAGATTTTATAACACCTTCTAATTAAAGCAAAAAGTTAAAAACCTATTTCTACTCAGGGTTCTTAAATACATCTTTGTTCTATATCATAGGTAACATACACAGCATATAGCCGGCAACTGAAAAGAATGATACTAAAATTATCAGGTACTCTGGCAAATAAAAATTCTAAGTAGAAACAACATGCATCTATGTTATGTAAAATATGACAAAAATGATGTAGGCACAAGTCTAGCTTAGAAAAAGACTCCTGTAATATGATTAAAATTCTTCCCAAAGTGGGTATGTATGTACAATCCAGTAAATACTTATGTGAAAGTGAAAATATTTGCCGAATTATATTACTGTACATTTAATGTAAGCTCAATTACAACTTTGAAAGCTTTTATTTGAGGAAATTTATTTGATGCTCACATTTTACATTAGTTATAAAGTATTCAGATAACAATAATTAAATAGTTTAAATAATTAAAATGTATTTAATTATCGCTGAACAATAAATAAATTTTATAAAACATAAATAGAAAATGAACTTGTAAGAAATAATCATTTAAAATTGTCATTAGCATCAAATAATATAAAATATGTATGTTTTTATATTGTACCTGAATGCATCCAGCTTTTCCAGTGCTTTCCATTCTAGATGCTACATTAACAGTATTACCCCACATATCATAGTGAGGTTTACGAGCTCCAATCACTCCAGCTGTGATAGGACCTTGATTGATACCTGAAAGAAATACCCATTTTTAATTTCTGCGAGGTTTTTCAAAAGAAGTGCATAAAATAACAGAAACAATATGAAATGCATGAACAATGAGTAGTCAGCTGATCTGTAGAGGTGCCATCAGACTCTGATTGCATGATATTACCAAACAACATAACAGACATTTTTATATCCAGAGAGTTAAGTCAAGGACAAAATTGCCGTCTTTTTATTTCTTTCTATTTCTGTTGCTCATAGGTAATACTAAAATAAATTTTAAAGCAGAAAAAATTGAGCGAGTTCTAAAATACATTACGAATATAATGCACAAAACGTGGTAGCAACTGACTGCCATGCCATCAGCCATATTTTTATGAAAATAAAGCATCTTGCGATATCAATGAATGTAACGGAGAACTGTACTGTCTAAGGATGTACGTAAGACCAAAAATGCAAAAATGCTTGATAAACTACTCGACATTGAAAATGCAACACCAAGAAGCAGTGGTCAGAAATTTATGCAAATTTTAGAGTAGACCACGTCACTGAGTTATGCGAATGATGTGAAATGCGAAGCTCTCCGACGCACGTGAAGTAAGATATAAGAGAAGGAACGACGTGCAGAATGGGCAATATTCGTGTCGCTAATTTCTGCCAGACGAATTATCGAAGAAAGTTCGTTTTTGTTCCGGAGGATAAGTGTAATAGGAGAGAATGCCAGGCCGCCGTCAACGAAGGCACTTCCAGCAGATACACGATTTTACGAGGGGTATGATGATCGGACTGAGAAGGGCGGGTTGGTCCTTACGTCAAATCGCAGCTGAAACCCACATGGATGCGAGCACGGTGCATCGGCTATGGCGAACATGGTTGGAACAAGGAGGGTTGCAGGTGCAGCCAGAGTGACGTCAGCACACACGGATAGATGCATCCGCCGACAAGCTGTAGCGGTCCCGCAAGTCACTTGCACCGCGATTCTGCAGCATGTGCAAGATACCCTTGATGTTTCCGTGTCGACCAGAACTATTTCCCGTCGATTGGTTGAACGTGGCCTTCACTCACGGCGTTCGTTAAGAAGACTGCCATTGACCCCACAGCATAGACGGCAACTGGAATGGTGCCGGACTGAATTGATGTGGATGACAGAATGGCGAAACGTCGTGTTCTCAGATGAGTCACGCTTCTGTTTATCCAGTGACAGTTGCCGCATACGTGTGCGGCGTCGACGTTGAGACAGATCTAATCCGGCAGTAACTGTGGAACGCCCCAACGCGAGACAACGTGACATAATGGTTTGGGGCGCTGTTGCCTACGATTCCAGGTCACCTCTAGTTCGTATTCAGGGCATTATGACGGCTCAACGCTATTTGGATAATGTACTGCGGCCGGTGGCAATTCCCTACCTTCAGGGGCTGCCTAATGCAATTTTTCAGCAGGATAACGCCCGACCACACATTGCTCGCATCTGCCAACATGCTCTGCAAGGTATACAGATGCTTCCCTGGCCACCGCACTCTCTGGACCTGTAACCAATCGAACATGTGTGGGATGTGATAGGACGCCGTTTGCAGACTCTGCCCCTTCCTCGTTCAGAAGACGAACTGTGGCAAATGATTGAAAGGGAATGGAGAGCCATTCCTCAGGACACCATCCGCACTCTTATTGCATCCGCACTCCTAGACGTGTTTCTTCGTGCATCGCTGTCCGCGGTGGTCCTACATCCTACTGAGCCGACGCCGTTTTCGCTCTGTATTCTTACCATCATTTTGAAATAAAGATCACTTATTTCTGCTTGCTGTCTCTGTTTTTTTTTCCAAATTTCATCATTTTCTGACCACTCCTTCTTGGTGTTGCATTTTCAATGTCAAGCAGTGTATATTCAATTGATAAATAAGACAGGTTCTTGAGGAACGTATAGTCAAAATTTGTATTGACAAATAGCAATACAATGGCAGTATACTATTAATCCGAGTAAAATTGTTAAAATGAGAAGTATATTTTAATTAATAGTTGTTTAATAATTTAATGTTAATGCTTCATATACATTAAACTTATAACAAGAATTTGATAGCACGTCTGATTTAAACAAAAGCAGCATATAAACTGTAATAAATAAATAATTATATTACCCATCCTTAGCAAGAAATTGTTGAAGCTTTCTTTATTAATATTAGCCAATGTTTCTTTGAGTGTGAGCGCAAATTCTGTCAACTGAGCAAGGTGAGCCCATTTTACTTTGACTGGTGCGTTCGGCTGCAATAGTGAATAATAAATGTATACGTATGAAGGTGAATATTAAAAAAAAATTGAAATTACAAATTTATATAAGTAACAGTAATATCGGAAAAGAAAAAAAAACTTTTTTTGCTTATAAATAACTATTAATAATTACTATTTTTTTAGTTTCGTTATTTGCAATTTTTTCCTTATATATATATATATATATATATATATATTTGTAATAATAAAATTCCATAGTCAAAAATACACTTGAAATTCTAACTGTATGTTCTTTTCATTTTTAATGGCGACGATCTCTTATTTGAAAGTACGTGGAATTAAATCCACAGCCCCGTAGTCCAGTTGTTTTTCCCGCCTTTTCTACACGTACAGTTATAGAATGTTCTGGAAATATTTAAAGCGAACTGAATTGGCTGACGTCATTTCTTTGAAGCTCCGCCTTTCCAAAGGCTATAAAAGGACTCGCAAAGGAATATCGGGGGCTTTTTTTTAATGTAATGATGCAGTAAACTTCATACAAAAAGTTATTAGTATTTTTTTTATTTACTTTTATTTTTTATTACTTTATGTACCTTTTATATCTCCGGATATCTGATTTTGTAACTTCTATTTCTCCTGAATAATAATAAATGGATCCTGTTTTTTAAACTTATCGTCTGATAATTTAAGCTACGACTACATCTATATTTCTTCAACGATCTATTTATTCTGGAAAAAGCTGATACATCACATATATTATATATTACCAAATATTTAGTGTACTCACATCGTAATTATCGTCTGTTAATCCACTCGCTGCCATGTACGTGGAACCAATTGTTTTGATTTTGATGATAGCTTTAAATCTTTCTTGATCTAAAAGCTAAAATAAAGCAAAAGTTTTATGTTCATTAAGAACGGGAAAAAGCATTAGATTAACAATATTTTGTTGATATACATGAACTGTTCATAATCTAACAATAAAAAACATCAATAGATTGAAATGAATTGCTAGTTCTTTTGTTATGCATCAATAAACAGAAGATATACAAATTTAAGCATTTGCTACGCATTAGAGACACTTAGCAATTAATATGGTGATCTACTTTTCGGTAAAATTACGGTTCGTTAATACCTAGTAACTGATTATATAAGTTTTAGATTATTTATCATCAGTAATTGAAAAGCCCACAGCAGCAGCTCTATTAATTCAAGTTGACAATCTCTTAACATTCTGTTCTAGCATATCCAGCAGATGTTCAACTGAGTCGGAAGGGTGCGAAGGCAAAGCAAACAGGCTTCTTTGTCGTGTTCTTTCATTCTCTTAAAAGCTTTACAAGATCGACGGGAAGAGGCGGTGTTGTATTGAAGATGGTATCCAGGTAGGCTTTCTTTGGCAGAGGAAGATAGTCGTTTAATAAGTGCCATAGGTTTCATCATTCATATTTAAAGATTTATTGCCAGTGTTCCTTAGCCCATGTTTGTTGGTCATTCTTTGTGCTTCGACTCTCGTCAGTAAAATCGACTTGATGTAAGAACATTGCGTACGGAATACATTGTCTGGCCAAAACTCACCAGATACCCAATGCCTTTACCCACATAGCACAAAAACATCCTTGGGATATCCCGAGGATGTTGCTCGCGGGATATGCGCACATCCTCAGGACATCCCGGAATATCCCGTGAACCTCCTAAACACCTCCTCCCGAGTGCTTAATGTCACATCCCGGGATATCCTCAGGACATCCTAACTAAGTCTCATTGACAGCGTGCGGGATGTTATTAGGATATGAATTCCTACTTACTACATCCTCAGGACATCCCGGGATATCCCACTAACCTCCTAAACACAGCCCATTATATCCTAAAAACATCCTATCTATATCCCATCGACAGCGTATGGGATGTTATTAGGATTTAAAGTCCTACTTACTACATCCTCAGGACATCCCGTAATAACCCAGTTTCCTCCTAAACTAATCCTCCCGAGTGCTTAATGTCACATCCCAGTATATCCTTAGGACATCCTATCTAGGTCCCACCGACAGCATATGGGATGTTATCAGGATTTGAAACACTAGTTACAATATCCCTTTAACCTCTTAAATACATACTCTCAACTGCTTAATGTTACATCCCAGTATATCCCCAGAAATCTTCTTTATATTCCAGTGAAAGTGTGTGAAGGTGCTGTGATAACCTGAAACTTGTTTATTTTCCACAGACAGTCTCAGGTCCTCCATCTGTGGTTACTATGGAAAAATAAGAAATTTTAAGAATATTTATACAATTTATTTTCTAATTTGAATTTCAATTTATTTAATAATTTGTAAATATATCTAAAACTGAGCAAGAGACTTGAAATGAATTATTAATACAAAATATTATAAGAGAAAATTTTGCTTTAAAATATTAAAAATCTTTCGATCATTTTTAACCATTCAATAGCCCAAGACTGAATTCTTCGATATATTCATAAGTAAATTATTCTACAAATTCAGTTAATTTGTATTCAAAATTCAATAATAAAATTAAGCATTTAATAACCTTTAAGTAGGGGACCAGATGTGTGTAAATTTTGAAATTCTGAACTTAAGTCGGTTACGTTGATTGAATCATTATTCATGGCTACAGTATGATTAAACAGTTCATGAGTTCGTCTTGCTATTTGCTGTAATGGAGCGGAAGATTTTCTAATCAATTTTTTTTTATAGAAGATATATAGCTTTCAAATTTAAATGCACTGTAATTATCTAACGGCCCAAACATTTTTACATCTTCGCAAATATGCAGTAGGCCGTGAACATTATGAGCAATATACTGTTTTTCATAATAAAGCCCAAAATTTACTACGAAGAGTTTTAAAAGAGACTGTGCGTATTCATCAATTGCCATCTGATTCTGTATTTTGCATAAGAGTCTAATCGAAATATGAAGTAGTAAAAAATGATCATGTAGCTTTTTGTTAAATTAAAAAAATAATAATAATAAATAAGTGGGCTAGTGTACAGTAAAAATTGACGGTATTCTGTAGCTTTCCAGTGTTTCAATTCTTTTAGAGTTGGTTCCTTGGTTTCCTTGCAAATTCAATTGGTACATAAGGCTTTAAAAACTGGTCATTTAAAAAAAATTAGTTCAACATTTTTATTAGGTAATCGTGCTTGTAAGGTGCCTCCGCCTATCCTAATAGTAATCATTTTTTGTACTACTCCTAAGCACACAAGGGACATAAAGTCTAACGGAATATTTATTAGTCCTACATTTGGAATATTCCTTAAAATGGGACAATCGTTTTGGTAATCGTCATCAGTCAGTTCTTCTTGAGACATAAAAGTTCATATTTCGAATCACAGTTTGAAATGGAACTTAAAGAATATTTGCTAGCGCGAAAATTCGACACAGTCCTTTTTCATAATTAAATACTACTTCATCTTCTGACGAATCCGATAATATACGTTGATTTATTCTGCTGTAAATCCGTCTTTTAGATATCTGAGATAATTTTTTTTAGTTCTGATCATTTTTGTAGAATAAAGGAAACATTTAGAAACTTACTTTTCACACTCTGTCAATGTAACGCTTGCAAGCGTCAGCAAGTCAGTTCGTAACTGAAAGAGAATTTGGAACGACGGCTATTAACGTTTAGCAGAATAGCTGAATTCTGGAAATCTGAAAGTAAGTGCGTGTACTTTCCACTTTGTGGGGTTCTTCAAGGATATCACCATTACGGAGCAATTGAAACCGTTGCCGTTCTGCGTACTTTGTTGTGAAGGGATGTTTCCCTTGTAGGGGGATACAAAAGAAGGGAAGGTTTGACACATAAATCTGCCACGTTAACAAAAGAGAAATCTTCTTGGGGCATCGGCTACAGAAAAAGTGCTCAGAGGTGTTACATTCTGAGCGGAGCTCGGTTTCTCAAAAGCAAAGAAAATTTGAGAAGCAGTTTTACGGACAATGATAATGATGGAAACGAAACTTTAAGATTTTCAACTTCAATTGTTATTTATAGTATAAAATAAGTGCTGAGTTTAAAGAACGCGTTTAATTTAAAAATTAAATCATTTTAATTTAAAGTTTGAACATCTATTTAATCCGTTATCTAATTTTGAGTTTTCATAACAACATTTAACTTTGTGTTATATACCTTGAAGAAACGTGTTTACTGCATTTTCTGGATGTTACAAATAAATTAATTAAGCAGCAATTATTGTTAAATTATGAGGAGTCATGTAGCATTGTCGGCATAACGTATAAGACTGCAGAGCGCTGGATATATTTTTTTCGCGCTTTGTTTAGCAAAGACCGAATATTTGTATGGTTAAAGAGGTAGCAAAGTGAGGTTTGAGGAGAGTAAGAACTTAATGTTAGTTCTTCCCATTCTCAAACCTTATTTTCCTATTACAGAGAGGTAAAAAATAAGTTACTTCTTACCTCAGTCGCTTTGAAAGACTAATTCTCATTATTAAAGAACTTACCAGAAAATGAACGAAGAAACTGCAATGAATTTTTTAGCCCAATAAAATTATTCTTCTGTTTATAAATTCAAATTAAAGGAGGTTAAACCTCGTACAGACTAGTTTTTAACTGCGTCTGTAAACTAAAATTTCGTTTGTTCAAAAAAAAAAAAAAAAAAAAAATATTGTTACTTATTACTGCACAGCACTAAACATCATTCATTACTAATATAATAGTGTAACAGATCAAAAAGTAATTTTTTCTTTTGCAGTTTCAAAGTATGGTTATTTCTATGCTAAGAACTATCGATGAATTTAATAGAATACTTTTCTAACTTGATATTTCTGATTAGTGCCTCAGAGACGGGTAAGTGATTATAGTGACCGATTGCCGTACAGAAGGGCTCAAGTTCGAATGCCATATAAGGCATGGATGCACATCATGCCCATCTGTTCATAGGATAAATGTCTTTGTAAAAGATTTTCTGAGTTAACCTGTAACGTAAATAATATTTGTGTTCAAAGATATTAGAAAAGTATCTAAAATAATGTTTACAAAATATATTATGTAGCAATTAGAATTTAATAATAAACACACTTTCAATATGAAACTCAAAACGGATGAAAACACGTGCCTATAATTTGTAAGAAAGTACTCTGATCAATAGGCACTGTGAAACAACAACAAAAATTTGAAATATTATTCCTTAATACTTACAGCCAAAATATACGAAAACCAGTGTAAGCATAACAATTAAATTTTCATATGCAGAATAGGTAATCCATAGAGTAAGATTTCGATTCTTATAACATGACTTGTATGTGGTACAAGGTTACTTTAATATTTTCAGATATGAGCTTCCATAAAAAGTAAGTACCGAAGATATCTGAGAAACAACATCCTCAGGAGATCTTTATATATCCCGGGACATTACGACTTGAACAGGACATCCTTAAGATGTTGATTTACGAACTCCTCAGGATATCTGAAAATCAACATCCTGAGGAGATCTTCATATATCCCGGGACATTGAGACTTGAATAGGATATCCTCAGGATGTTGACTTAAGAAGTCCTCAGGATATCTGAGAATCAACATCCTTAGGATATCCTAACTGCTTCCCGGGACATTGCGACTTAAATAAAATATCCTGAGGATGTCTTGTGTTATGGGGGTAGAGGTTCGAATCCCACGAACGGGCTGGCTGCAAGGACATTTTCGTGGTTTTCTCCGTGTATACGAGCCAATTTCCTTTAGAAAGTCTTCCAGGAGAGCAATCCCTCTCCCTAGGCATATAGCCCTCGAGTGCTTTGCCGTAATCATTTTTTGAAGTGTTAAGAATAAAAAAAAATGTAAGTCAGATCTACGATTAAAATGTAAGATAATAATTAAATAAATTATTTTCAGCCGAAATATGTTTAACATTATTACAAATGAAAAAAAAGTGTGCTTACAGCATCATAATCCGAGATGACTTCATTCAGGAAGCGAAGACATTCCAGTCCTTGGTTGTTGACAGAGTCCTCGGTATAAAAGTCTGAGAAATTAGGCATTGCGGCAAACAAAACACCAACAGCTTCATAACTCTTGCTATAGAGTTCCTAAAATCAAATTTTCGGAACAACAATCATTAGAATTGTACTAATTACATATAAAGACATAATAAGACTTTTCTGTAAGGTATAAACTTTCACTGAACGTGGGCCGCTGCGATTGGACGTTAAGACCATTCCATTTGCACATAATGGAGTGTATATAAATCACTGCTATATCTTCACAGAGCAGAAATAGAACCTAAAAATATATTGAAAGAAATTTTTCGTCTACAGCTGATGATTACATATTGGAATGATATATACCAGACCTGCAGTAGGGGGTCGCCAAAAATTTTAACAAATTTGATATTTCTTTAACTTATTATAATAATTTTACAATTACCACATACTTTTACGTAATGTATCTGAAAATAGATAAAGATAAGACAATCCAGACAAAGGAGAAACGAAAACGTTTTGAAGCACTTTTTTTTATAATAGAAACGTTAATTTTCCTTTGAACATTAAAGTGTGCAATAGTATATTAAAATACAAATGAAGAAACTGATAGTTTCACTCACGCGTGTGTTGGATTTATGCAATGCTTCCACAAAATGTTCGTAAATATAATAGGGTCCTCACACCAAAAAGTTTAAGAAACCCTAATATATACAATAAAAGGATAAAAATTAAGAGATAATTTAGTTGATTTCTTAGCACACTACGTATAATAGCTAATAGCCTTAATTTTGAAATTTCTAAACTCTTATTCATATATATGTATATACAGAGTTCTTCAAACAAACGTGTACAAATTTTTAATGAAAGAAATTCTTTATTGTGCATAAGTACCGAACTTAATTATAGGTTAATATAATTTTATATATCATAGGTTAACAGTGGCATAACTAGAGCTCTTGAGCCCCTATGCAAAGAAATTTTTTGGGTCTCCCAATAAATTTACAGTAATCCCCCCCCAAAAAAAATCGAGGTTCCCAGGAACCAACATTTTGATGATGATTTTTATCAGATCTGGATTTATAGTTAAAAAATATGATATGAACACCACATCACTTCTTCATACAGCCTATTAAATTATACATATTTTTTGCTGCACTTCATTTAAACTTATTTCCACGAATTATTCTAATTTAATCAACCGATTTCTCAAGACAAGTTGACATCCAAACTTGTATTGAAAAATTTGAATTAAATATCCTGGTCAGTTTTTGTCGCACGGGAGAATTTATTTTTTTCATAATGAATATAAAGCTTTCCCACATATAAGTATAGGACCCGAGAGACCTCATGAAAAGTTAAATTTCGTTATTTGTCGAAAACTATGTTTTTATCACATTTTTTTTATCATTTAAAACATGCACGTACATGCGAATGTACAGATGTTAGGAAAAAATCCCTTTTGAATACGTTTTAAAACCCTTTTTGGAACAGAGTCCTTTATTCTGTCCATACGTACAGACGTCATGGGGAAAGGATTCATCCAATTGAATTCGGGAATGGTCAAAATGAATGTTTCCTTTGAAAATATGATATCCGAAAATTTTCGCGATTACAATACTTTCTTTACTTCGCACAAAGAAGTAAAAAAGGGAACTTTTAATTTCATCCAAAAGCTCTGTTTTCAAACAACTACTTAAACAATCAATAACTCATTTTGTGTTCAAATACTTAACCGTGCCTCGGACATTTTTATAACCTCATTCATCACACTGTCATATTCTGTCGATAATTCGGCATCAGATAAAATATTACTTATGTATGTATCTGAGGTACTTTCTCTGCGTCCGCAAAAAATTATTGTTATTTATTTATTTATTTATTTTTTTTGTAATATTAAAGTTATCTTGGTTTAGTTTCTCTAAAACTAATTAATTGATTTAACCTTTTATAGGCTTTTCCAATATTTGATCAATATAATTATTTGCTTCTCAGTTTTTCTTTTCAATACAGCTTTCGATATGATGAGAACTTCCCTCGCACTTTTTTATTCTTAAAAATAATATTTGCCAGTGCTGTATTCCTGTCGACCATACCATGTCCTTATTTGAAATTAACCAACATGGTTCGCAGTAGTCTTTGTCAAGTTCAAGTGAACAACAAAGCCAACATCTATCTATCTTTAAACTTAGATATTGATAATTGCATAATAAACAGAAGAAAACGATCTGCAATCTTAATTTTTTGGAAAGTCGGTATCTTCTGGTTTACAAAGGCCAAAATTTAAAATAAATCTCTTCTAATCCTTTGTAAAAATTTCTGGATAATGACAAAATTTAAACGGATGTCTTTCACTTTTCTCTAAAAGCGGCTGGAACATTTGCTGACCTTTCGTCACCATTTATGACTATAAATGGAATATTTTCTGATAGTTCGTCTTCTTCAGTCATTTCAATCGAAATATTTTCTGGTACCTTTTTAATTCTGAAAATTGCATTTGAACTGTCTGATGCTGCTTTTAAATATTCGCTAATTTCTGATGGCTGTTCCTTTGAGGTCAAAGTTCATGCTTAATATTCTTCTTGACCAGAATGCAAATACTGATCAGCAGTTTTGTCTTTCTAAAGTGTTGCATAATTCTTTTTTCGTCTTTCTTTTATTGCGGCTCATTTAAAGGTTTCTTCTCCATATTGTTAGATTTTTTTTTTTTTTAGTGTTTCAGTTTATAAATAAAAATGCATATAAGTAGAGTAAATCATTTAATTCATCATTTAATGAATAAAAAGAAAATTTTAATAATATCGTTCAATATTTTATGCCTATCGAAAACAGTATATTCTGTATCATTTCTTAAGATGATAAACAAATTATTTCACATTTTTCTTTACGTTCATTTCCGACCTAAACATTAGTTTTAATATTTTACTCTTAATATTCCATTACCTATCATCTGTACGATTTAAAATTAAGGCAGCCTCATTAATATATCAAATTTCCACCAGTGACCGAATGATTAAGACTACTGAACGTTACTAGTTCATCCTAGATAAGAAACCTAGAGAACAGTCTAATTGCGTAAACGTTTTTGTTGGTTTTGCTATGTGTAAGTAAATACGAGTTATTTTCTCACACATAGCATGCTTTCCATGAGGCAGACAGCGCTCTCGTCCTTTGGTATCCCGACTTTATGAAAAAACAGCATGTCAACTGCGCGAGACTATAAGGAAAATACCTAGACTAGAAATTTCTGTTTTCATCTTTCACAGCTTTTAAAAATGTAAACAAAATATTTAACTGAAATTTAGCAAACCATAAACTAGAAGCGAATTAAATTACACTTCATTTTTTAAAAAATAAACGCACAAATAATTTTGCTTCTTAAAACAAAATATGATGTTAATGTTCTTCGGGAATGCCTAACTGTACTGCACTAAATTTTATATCGCAGTTTTTAACGTTTGCTAGAGACATTTTAACCTATCAATTATTGGATAAAATTAATATATAATTTGTATTATTACTTCTATTTAGATAAGTTCATTTATGGTAATTAACCAGTTATTTTTATTTCTTTAGACCTTTACTGTTAATCAAAATCGCAATAACAACCTTGCATTTAGCGTACAATATATGTACGCTAAATACAAGGTTTTTATTGCGATTTTGATTGTCACATTGGCGTGTTTTACTTCTATTCTACTTTTACTGTTGTTTTTTCCATCCGTTTTTATGCCAAAATGCAAATTAGCTCGCTTGTATTTAAGATGAGGTATTTAGATTGTACGACAGAATGTGTTCTGCCTCTAGAGGCCACACTATCAGGTTTGCTAGCTTAGATAAAATTTGTTTTCTTTGGCCTTGCATTGTAATCGCCGATACTGAATCTTCACGCCATTTCATTTTTTTAATTCTTACACCTTTTTTTTTTTTTTTTTTGATGATGATGAAATCACGAGTAGGGAAGGGAAGCTTTAACACATCAAAGTGCTTTTAAAATGATGAAAAAAAAATGAACAATTAATGTACATAGTATTTGCGCGGATAAATTTTATAATGTACCATATATTGAAGTGAAAAAAAATAAATAAAATATTAACTGCTTAAATATTCGAATAAGATTTCATTATCAAAAAATTACATACACAGAATCTAGTATTGAAATCAATGTGCGTCAGAGTTATAAATTATTTCCGTCTGACAACTGGAAAAATAAATAAATAACAACAACAACAACAACAAAAAGTTTCAGATTTTAAATTACTCCCAAAGAGGCATTTTTTAAACATTTTCTCTGTTACCTTTATCTATTAAATATCACGTTCTTCGCACTGAAACTATAAAATTCAGTTCAACAGCAATACCGCAAAATAGTTTTAAATTGAGCATATCTTTAGAATTTCCAATACAGAATTAGGCGCGATAGAGATAAAAATGCTTTTTCCGTACAACGTTGCCAACCAGCCTCGCTTTGAAATCCTTGAGTTTGTTCAGCAAAAATTCGTTACAGTTTTACAAAATATGAAATCGATCATAAAACAAATTCCAAATTTCAAATTTGGGCTCCCACATGCCCATATTCGCAGAAGGATTACGTCATTCAAAATTCGATGGCTCTATGTACCATTGTTTTATCAATATGCGAGAAATATACGTATATTTAAGCAGATTTTTCATTATTTAATTTCTTCAAATATAATGCAGGACTCTAACATTTGGTGGCAATAGTTTGAAAAGTGAAAAGGACGTTTATAATGAACCAACGCAAAACCGCAAAACGAAAACAATAGTCCTTGAGGGACAAAGCTACTTTGAACTAAAAATGTGAAAAACTGTGAAAAAAGCAGGAAATATGAATGAAAAGAAAGGAAAAAGAGGTAATCTTAACTTTTTGTGTAACTTTTATTCGGGATTAAACCATTATCATGAGATTTATGTAAATAAATGAATTGCTTTAAAACAAGCTTTAAAACATGAATTAGTGTAAAGTGTACAATACCCCGAAAAAGCAGCAATTCTTATCCTCTGCCAACACACTCTTTTCGTATATACGAGAAAGTTTGACATGTGGCTACAATACAAAATCGGACAATTCTAAAACTGGAAGTTCTGGGAATTCTAGTGAACTTCGGGAGTCTTTCATAAATGCTGTATAAGTCGCTAAATAAAAGTTGAAGTAGGTCTAGTTTCAATGTATGTTAGCAAAGAAGTCTAGATCTTACAAATGTTTATTGTAGAGGACTCATTTTTCGAAAAATGATCATTACCAGTGATTATTCTTTAAAAAAAAAAATCTGTCGAATGGCATTATGTTTGAGATGCGTATCGCGTTTATTGATTCGTTTGTGTTAAGTGAATTTCTTTCAATTTATACGGAACCCAAACATCGAGCTTCCTAACGAGCCGAAGACATGTTAACGTGATTTTCTATCGTTGTGCGTGACACATTTAACTTCTTTGCAAGCTCTCGCACAGTTATATGATGATTTGATTCAACTATGGCTTTAATTTTGTCATCATCAACTTCAGAAGTTCGGCCAGAACGTTGGTCATCTTCAAGCGAATAATCTCCACAACGAAATTTATTAAACCAATATATACATACGTGACACATACGTTCTGTTAAGCAATCAACACTATCAACTTCACATAAGTTTCGAGTCTCAGCCGCTTTTCTTTATTGGAATAATAATTTTTGGATCCCTGGCCGTAAACTAACAGTTGTAAACAAAAATACACGAAATTTGTTTCTATAGCAACCTAAACGTGTCAGCTGCCAAATCTCAAAAGATAAAAATATACAAGATTGACAGAAGATTAACAAAATGAACGTAACGCTATCTATTGTTGGAAACTGAAATTACTTTCTTGCCAACCCAATAATTTATGCTGAGATTAGTGGACTGAGATTGACGAGAAATACTCAGATGAAACTTTATAAAGTAACTTTGATTAATCACTAGATTCACAGACATGAAAAATAACTTTTATTAATCACTGGATTCAGAGACTTGAAAAAGTAACTTTTTGATTAATAAAAGTTACCTGAAAGACCTGAAAAATTAACTTTTATTAATTCACTTTTCATATTATATCCTAAATCGTGAAAATAAATTACTATATTTGAGATACGATTTTGAAAGAATGGATTAAAAAATGTGAAATAAAATCTCCTTTATTGTTTTTGCAAATTAAGAATGACTTTGTTACAAGTACTAGAAAGAAGCACAAATTTTTCAGAAACAGTTCTAATACAATATGAAAAGAAATTCAAATGAAATTTTTCATTCTGCTTATATGGGCTTTCCTTTACAGTCACACTGAAAATAAAAATTTAATTTATAAAAAATTAGAGAGATAGCTATTTTATGTGTGATAGGTTTATTTGAAGTTACCTCATCTTTCTTGCGTTGTCCAAGGAAGTGTTTTGCTACATGAGGTGGCAAGATATTATAGACGAGCGCTTCGTTCTTTACTCTCATATCTGCAACTTTTTCTCGCTGTGCTTCCACATCTTTCTGCCACAAAAATAGGCGCCGTGAAGTGATTTCCAACTAAAATGCAAAAAAGAATGTTATGTGTAAAATTATGCAACTTCATAAAAAATTTAACGTATTTTCTATTATTACAAAAAAGGCCAAATATATATATATATAATAATTTATTTCCTAAACCGTATTGATTAATTGATTATATTATCTCCTAAGTTTAATTAAAGTAGAATTAAAATAAATATATATAATATATATATATATATATATATTTGTTTTAATTTTTTCTAAAGCAGGATTTTCTCAACATGCTTCCATCCGATCCTTCTTTAAAAATAATCTGATACAAATTCCTTCAAACATAATAATAATAGTAATCTCAAAGATAATCGATTTAGTTGCATATATTTCTAGTGCATTTAAAATTCACACAAAATGATGTTATAGAAAGCAAATTATATAAATTAGAAGCTTCTAAAGCGTTCAAACTATAGGGCTGGTTCGAAATGTTCAAAGTATGACCTTCAACCTTGAATGAAATCATTCTATTCCTTTTCTAACACAATTTTTGAAACCCTTTAAAACTACTTTTCTCATAAATTCTGTTCAATACACATTTTGCATGATTTTTAAAAGTAATGTCTGTAATTATTTGAAAACAATTTGAGAATTATAAAGGCTCTTACCTGTCGATTAATAAGGATGAGGCATATGGCAACAATTACTACGATCACAGTTAGAGTTACAGAGTGCACTACATTGGTATCGCTGCAACAGGAGAAGAAAATAAATCAGTTCGGTTAAAAATATTATACGCATTTGCATGCATTAAATCTTTTACGCTCAATATTCAGACACAACTTTTTTATAATTATAATTAAAAACATGATTTCAAAAGAATCGCCTTTACAATAAAATAACAAAAACACTGTAATTATACATTTTGTCGTTATTAGTATTATATACATAAAATTAATTAAAATTTTTTTTATTTATTTATAAATTTCGCAAGTAATTCTTCATATTCTTATTACTATGTAGCTTCTAATTCTTATTACTATGCAGTCTAACCGTTTGTAGAAATTTATGTAGTTTAAAAATTAAATCAAAATCATCCAAAAAAATCATAGCAGAACAGGTATCCTCCAAAAAAATCTTAAAATAATAATTTTTTAATAATTAAGAAAAGTTTAATATCATGCCGCTTTCTGATTAAGAACCTCTTCATCCCTAATTTTGTGGTACATTTTGATGTCAATAAACGAGGCAAAAATACATTTCATAGACTTCAGATTTTTTGGAGCGGTATTAAAAATTAATAATCTAAAAAAATAGTGGGTATTAATCTGCACTAAATATTCTAACTTACCGACAGAGTTTTGATTTTTCGAGAAGATTGAACATAAACTTTCAGGGGGGTAGAGAAGCCATCTTTTTTTTTTTCTCCCCTTAACACCCTCTATTTTACTTTTGGATTATGCAGAGTTGTATCATAGTTTATATATTATGTATCTAGAATCACAAATACATTTCGCATTCTCCTTGAAAATCTCGTCTTGAAAATGTTCACTATTATTTTAAACCCCTGATACTCTATCTGTTTTCAGTCTGAACACATACTCACCTGACGCCGTAGGTGCGTTGATCGTAATAATCCAAGGATTCCCTCACGATAAGCGTGTTAATGCATCCTTGTATGACAGCAATCATCACGGTCAGGCAGAACTTGGCGAGGTGAGACAGGTGTGTCAGTACCGTCAGCCCAATGAGCTCAAGAACTGCGAAGTACGTGAGGTATTGAGGGAAGTTGTGTGTTCTTGTAGGGTCTTGGTTGTGCTGGTGGTAGCGCGCCGGGAAGGTCGCATTCCTGGTGCTGCTGGCATTTTGGTAAAAGCGTTCTACAAGTGTGTGGGCGACAATAGACTCAACAGATTGAGGCCAATGGTTACTATATATCTGAGGGACAAATTACAATTGCTTCGATCAAATTTTTAGGAAACGATGAAATATCTTTTAAAAACAATAAAAAATGTCATTATCAACAACTCTAAAACAGATTAAAAAAGTACTGATGAATAACAAAAGGTCTAAAATTTAAGAGAGGGTGAATTAATGCTGAATATGGAATATACCTGTATACGAAAAGATATGTGTACTTATAAGAAATAACTCAAAGTATATAAAATGAAACATCTTTATGAAATACTAGAATTTTCAAAACTGAATTATTAAAAAAAGACTTAAATTTTTGAGCATAGGATGATAACATTTTTTTTTTTTTTTTTTTTTTTTTTAAATGGTGGAGTTTTAAACATTTCATTTAAAAAAGGGTAAAATGCAGTACAACCTCCCTTTGGTTTCATGACATATTATCCATTATTACTCAAGAAGAAACACTGATTAACTAATAAAATTGCAAATTTATACTTTGTTATTTTCTAAAATGTCAGGCATTAATTCATTTGATCTTTAATTGTAGTTTCACAACTTTTCTCGATTACCCGTAATTCAGAACTCCAGAGCACAAGATTACTTACTGGCTTTGAGGTCGCTTTTGTAAAGAAATTTACAAAAGAAATTCATTCGTGTTACGTTATACAAGAAGAAAACCAAAAACGAAATTCTGAAAGTAGCGTCTACAGAATTCGTTGCATAATGACAGTATTCGTGGTATAGTGAATATATGGATTAGGCCAGTGAAACATCTATCTCAAGTTTCACTAGACTTATTTATTTGGAAGCTGATGTGCTTTATTAGTCACATAATTTAATTTCATTAAAAATAAATCTAAATTCAAATGTTTTAGGGCCCACCAGCGGCCGAGCGGTAAAGTCGCTGAACACTGGTAGTTCGGTCTGAGGTTCGAATCCCGCGAACGGGCTGGCTGCATGGGTGTTTTCGTGGTTTTCCCCATGTGTAACGTGTATACGAGCCAGTTTCCCTTAGAAAGTCCTCCACGAAAGGCATCCCTCCCCTTAGGCAGATAGCCCTAGTGTGCTTTGCCATAATTAAATACATCAACATCAAATGTTTTAGTTATAATTTTAAAAAGAACTCTCTTGTGTACATTAATGGCAATTAGGTTATGGTAAAATGTTCCACTTACCGTAGACAAGATATGGACGACGCACCAGATGATAACCATTATAAGTATGATAGTGAACCTTAAACATGGTCTTTCTAGGATTTTATTGCAAGCTCTGAGGAGCATAGGCGGCCCCGTCTGGAATGAAAATAAATATTAGATTCAACTGTAGCAATGTTTTGCTTTATACCAGAAGCATTTGGACTACGTATAATTGAGCAAATTACCAGACATTGATGTAGTACATCGGAATTGCTTATGGTATTGAAAAAAAAATTAAGTACCGAAATTATTGAAAAATGAAACAAAGAAGCTATATATTTAAATATAGTTTAATATTAAAAATACCTAATCGAATAATATTTCTTGGCTTCTTTCTGCAGCTTATTTAAAGTTCTATTTTATCTAAGCTGTATACAGAAATACACTAACGGGAAATTTTATACTATTATTTGAACAGAATACTAATAACGGCTTTCATAAAAGGTAAAACAAAACATAATGCTACTGCTCAAATAACGAGCTTTTAAAAACAGAGGACAATTCTTAAAGAAAAAGCGAAGTCTAGACAAGGGGTGTCCAACCCACAGCCGGATGTGGCCCAAAGTAAGTATCAAGACCCCACCCCCAATGATACATTTTACTGCTACTTACTACTATTATTTTACTTACTATGGTTCCAGACTGCCTTTCAGTATGGAAGAACGGGTTATTTGATGCTTTGGAGTTGGAGCAAAATAAGATGTGTTTCGAGTAAAGTGACGGTTCTTTTGATTTGCGCGAAGTGATCATTTTTATTTTGATAAATTGTTTGTGTTTGTAAGTATTTGCGTTGCTATCATAAGAAAGAAATAATTCTATGTTGTTGGCATTATATTTAAAACAATCCTACGTTAATAAATTTTTAATTACTTAAATATGTTTCCGCGCTTTTTTGCTGACCAGCCATGGTTAGCGTTAGGCAGTCCAGATTATTCAAGTGAATCACTGACTGACTGCAACTTTTTTAATGTAGATGCTTTTTATATATAGTACACACTGAATAAATTTGATGTGCGATTTACTTATTTTGGAGGTCACGAGCTTCCATTGATTTTTAGAAATAACTTGTATGACCCAAAATAGCTTGTCTTCTTCCAGTATAGCCCAAGAAAACTAAAAGGTAACTGGTAAGGAAACTAAAAGGCCCAAGGAAACTAAAAGGTAAAACTAAAAGGTAAAACTGGGCACCTCTGGTCTAGATCAGATTTACATAGATATAAATATGTGCTTATTAAGATATCTAATAAATTTAACCCTTATATGCATGTAGTTGCCATTTGGCAAAAAACTCATATTTAGTTATATAAATCAAATCAAAACACAAATTTTAGCTTACTGCATAGTATAATCAATTGGATACATACTGTTTACGTGTATAGTTTTGAAAGGTCTCAGTGTAATACAAACGGTGTAACGGTCATTATTGTGAGGTGATGTGTAGGGTGTGGACATCATTTGTGTTTACAAGTTTTTGATTTTGCGTTTGTTGTTATTTTGATGTATTCAAAGTTTTAAAATTGTTTGAACAAGTTTATAAGGTGTGTATTATTACATAAAATTGTTATTACACATATCATATTTTTTGCATAATGTAGCCATTTGGCAACAATAATATTTATTCAAAAATTGGAGTAAAAATTTAGATTTAAAAAAAATATTTTTTCTATTTTATTTGATAACAATTCTAATGATTTTTTTACTTAAATTTAAAAAATAAAATAGAAGTAAAAAAAAAATTAATGCATTTTAGCTTTAAACTTTACACTTTTTAACTTGTTTCATACGTTTTAACTTTATAATTTTTAACTTGCTGCGCATTATTTTAAATTCTCTTACTTTAAGACCAACAGGTACAATGCATATTGTGGCGACAGCGGACAGCAACAGAACACCAGCCGGAAGACATACTGCAGCTACGATACTTCTATAAATAAAATATGAACAAAATTACTAACAAAAACCAATATTTTTTAATTAATGTTCAATAAAATTTGGAGAGCTATCAGATTAAAAAAAAAAAAAAAAAAAAAAAAAAAAAGACTTAAAAGAGCGTTTTATTAACGTTTTGTGTGTTATATTTATTTATTAAATATCATGGTCTTCGCACTTAAACTGCATAAAATTTACTTCAACAGCAGTATCACAAAATATTTAGGAACAGTATATCTTTAGAATTTCCGATACACAGTCTCGCGCGCTGGATATAAAAATGTTTTTCCCGTAAATGTTGCCATTGCTCGCTTTGAAATCGGTCAGTTTGTTAATGAAAAATTCGTTAAAGCTTTACAAAATTTGAAATAGATAATAAAACAAATTCGAAATTCAAAATTTGATAGCTCTAGGTAACGTTGTTTTTTTCACAATGCGAAAAATATTCATGCAGATTCTTCATTATTTAGTTTCTTTAAATAAAATACATGGCAATAATATTTGGTGGCAACAGTTTGAAAAACGAACCAATGCAGAAAGTGAAACGACGCAAAATGCCGCTTTGAGACTATGCCGTTTGGATCTACACCCCTTTGGGCTAATACTTTTAAGGACTTTTACAAGAACTTCTTTGACAAACTTTCATGGAAATTTGATAAGGATATGATGTGATAAAACGTTTATGGGGAATGTTTTTAACGTGATTAGATGGAAGATCTATAAGTATAATAAAACGAAATGAACTAGACAGAATGATCGTAATATCAGGAAACCGAAAAATGAACTATTGGCGTATTATTGAACTATAATACGCCAGTAGTTCATTTTTAGGAAATTGAATAATATTCATTGAAATATTGAAAAATAGAATAATAACCGAAATTGAATAATAGTTTATTTCAATGGATAACATAATATGTTTGCTGGCCTATAACTATAAAATAAACAAGCATATCCTTCCGACCGAACTGTGGCGAGCCAGATCTCTTGACTTGTTTCTGTGCTTGGAGATTTTTCAAGTATTTTTAGGCAGAATTATAGACAGCAGAGTACAAAAGTTGCAGTCCGAGAAGTGTTAAAGATTAATTTGACATTCAGAAAATTCCACGCACAATGCTAAGACGATAGCCGGTCAGATGGGAAAGTCCTTAGTGACTCTGACTGCCGTACCGAAGGACTCGGGCTCGAATCTCAGAAAAGGCTCGGATGTAAATTGTCCTTTGATAGGAGGCAGCACAGGTCCACCTGTAAGGTGCCTCCACAACAAAGTGACTACCGCTTCCAGCTTAGTATTCGCCAACGCGTATAGAAGTGTACGCCACTGGAAAAGAAAAAAGTGTTGAGACGAAAGGCATCTAATTTGCATCCAACGGTACGAATAATAGTTCTAGATATTATTGTCATATTATGACACTAAAAAATGGAATTCAGGGAACTCTACGAGGGTAAATAAACTTTCCTTCTTAATACTCTACGAGGGTAAATAAACTTTCCTTCTTAATAAACAGATGTTAAATAGGAATGCTTACTTTGCTATTAGACATTTATCACTAAGTACATACTTTTTGAAATTAGGATTAGAAGGCACTACTGTAATACCGCATTAGGAAATTCTTGAATTTTATGCGTCATATTGGACACTTCAAAAGCAGATTTCGGATAAGCAAACACACAGCAAATAGCACAGAACGGAAACCTTTTCAGTATATATGCAAAGTGTTATAATTACATATCAGTTTCTCTAAGATGTAAAGTCATATTATTTCTAGCTGCCATTTTCCAGTATGTTTAGATAATCACGCATCACACTTTTAGCATGCAAGCCAGACTTTTAGCTATGCCAAGCGCTTCCAGGCCTTTCAGGAATCTCAGGTGACCAGGTATCGAAAGATTTAGAAATGGTTTACTTTAGAATGATCTCCCGAAACAAAAAAAGAGATGCTTTTAAAGGTTTAATGTCTTCTCAGCTCTTAAAGGATCCGCAGAAGATACGTTTAAAATTACAATTGATGAGCATTTTTGTCTTTTGTGGAATTGAGAAAATAAAATAAAGGTCGAAAGACTACGTTATTTACAATTTAGTGTACTCAAAAGGTAGACTAGGTTCAAGGAGAATCTTATTTTTTCTTTAAAAATAAATATTTATAGCTTTTTGTGGTGTTTTATCAAATATTATTATTTTCTGTTATATAACACGACATATAGAGAAAAGAATAAGATTATCTCCCAATGAAAAATCTAGTTTCTATTGCATTAATAATATTCTGAATCATATAAATTCACCTCTCCTTTCATAAATGGAGACAACGCTTATGACACCCACATCGGTGATAATTTTCCAGAATACATCTTTTAGATTGACGTCATTACGTTTCTACATGACGGTACTTGATTAGAATCTGAAATAGATCCAAGATTCATCGACGCGTCAGAAACTATTCCCATTGCTAAGGAAACCCAAATGAGTTCCTTTACTGAGAATTACAGACCAAATCACTGCCTTTAATGGAAACTATGCAACTCCCGAATGACATCAAACATAGGGCAAATGATTAGACATAATTTGCTTTTGATATATTCCTTAACCTATTAAGTGAACGTGTAAGGGAATAAATTTCAGTAATTTGTTCCCTCACAAAGAAGAGAAATGCGAAGAGAAATATTTTCAATAAAGGTACAGAATAATCAAAAAGGAAAATTGTTAACAGAAAAATTCAAATGCAATTAAATGTCAATCTGTTACATGGCATTCCGAAACGTTTGATTATTAATTCGACTGAAATATTATTAATGAATTCAAAACATTTGCAATATTAATAATTGACTGTACCATTTTGGTTAAACCATTATAGTAAACAAAATAGCAGGCCTGTTTTCCTCATGGCGGAGCAGAGTACAAAGGGCAGAGTTACCTTGAGCCGTACTAACTGCCAACTTATAGGTTTCAAATTGGTATTTTTTACAATGGTTTTACCATTGGTATTTTTTTTAGCAATTGGTATCTTTTTAATGCAATGGTCTTCCAAGCAAGCTTTATTATAATAATTTATAATAATGTAAACTCGAGGTTTAAATAAGTAAAATCTCGAAGTCATTGCTATATCGTATTTACAACAAATGCATATATAAATGCATTCGCGGGCCAATAAAATTGCTTCGGCGGCCGCATGCAGTGCGCAGGCCATCAGTCTGACCCTACTGGTCAAGACGATGTTTTCTCTTTCTTCTTAAGAACAGACAGAACTGTGACAGGTTTTTCTCGAAATGGCGCAGTTTTTCCTTAAAATTAACGCCAATGTAAGGCTGAGTTTTGCGTTCTGGTTTGCTTGGGGTGAGATACCAATAGTTGCACTTTTATAATGCTTCGTTTTTACATCCTAAAACAGTTCATTTTTTAGGAAAATCGTACTAGGTTTATTGCTGCGCTTTCTCCAGCCTCATTTTCTCCATTTCTTTGATTTTACAGCTAATCAATGATTACAATGATCTTGATTATATTCTAAAGACGATTCATTATTTGTCTTCTACAAACGTTGAAATTGTTCATTTAGTCATCGGTTTACGCAAGCATGCAGATAATGGGGTTTCTCAATCTATACTATTTAATGAATACTATTACTCAATCTATACTAATTAAGGCAGTGAATTTCTCGCTAAACGAACTCCCGTCTATGAAAATTCAGACCGATTTTCTACACTTTTAATTGCTCATAAGATTATATGAATTATTAGTAAGATTATAAGAATTACAACGAGAAAAATTAATTTTCTCTTAATTAATAGACAAACAATAATACTTTTTCAATTTTTAATTTCTTGATTAAGTAGAAAATATGCATTTTTATACAAAGGTGCGCTTATTTCTGGCATTGTTTGTGATTCCCTCCCCCTCCAATCAGAAATTTTAACCTATCCCTTATGTGGCATGGCATCCTACGTATATGACATTAGAAGCACATCTAAAAAAATTACAATAATGCTGTAAGTGCTCATAAATACAACTAGATATGATATATATCAGTTTGGCATTAAAAATAAATAAAGACTTTAACTAGGAATAAAACTGTCAAGAAATGAGTTCATAGCTTTTAAATTGCTTTTAAAACTGACTGACGAAGGCAAAACACACGAGATCTCTGTATCTAAAGGAAATGATGCTTGCGTGAATGGTTTTCTAAACGAGATTAGTAGTCGAAAGAACCTATCTAGTCAGTTCTTTCAGTCAACTCTAATTATTCTGCACCCTCGTTGAACTACTAGTGTTAAGTGATGTTACTCACTTGGCAAGTGGTAGGCACAATTTGTTACCGAATTAGTTTGAATATCAGGATGTGAAAGATAAGGAATTAGATTGATCAAATCCGAAAGAAAAGTTAAATTTAGCTTTTCTGAATGGCAACACTATGGAAGATAGAGAAACTATATTTCAAGCAGGGGTAATACTCGTCAAAGCGAGAGAGTGGTTTATGGGTAGTAGTTTGAAAAGAATCAGAAGAAAAATCTAAACCTTATTTTATCTGAGAAATTTTTACTTTTTATTAAATTCACGTTAAATAAATAAAATACTAAGGGATTAAATTGCACTCAAATTTTCGACACAGATGGAATGAACGTTTCAGAGTGAATATATTTTTTTTATTTTCAGTGTTAGGTTCAAGAAAATAAATCACTGAAAGAATGATGACAATTAGATTCAAACTGCTGAAATTTAACTTTTTTCGGGTGCATAAAAATTAAATAAAATATTTATAAAAAAATGCCAGATTAAAACTGCCTGATTCTCATGATATTTTATTTTTGAAGATTAAAAAAGCTAAAAATAAAGCATTATTCGACAGACGTGTCTAAATGCATGAAGCCAGTGAATTAAAAAATCGCTCTCGCAATAAGACATTTAATTTGCTTTTCACTTGAAGAAAGAGAAGGAAAAAATAACCCATTCCAACTATAAGTGTTAAAATTACACGCCTATTCCCTTTTGAATATTATTAAAAGAATGTGTTCTTTTGAGTACTTAAACATTATATATCTAATTTAAGTATATGACCGGAAGTGTTATGTTTTGCCATTTAATCCCTGACATTTTATTTTAATTCAAGATTTATCAGTCCATTCAAAATAGAAAGATGAATTTCAGAAATGATTTATGCTAAAATTCTTCAATTTCTAAGAAACATTTCGGTTGACGACAACAAGCAGGGATTCTCAATTTCCCTATCTGTTACGGATTTCACAGATAATAATATTTTGACCAAAGTAAAGTATATTTGCACCGTAGTTGAAGACTTCTCTTGGCACTATTTCACACACTATTCGACCCAGATGAACATATTATTAAAATTAATTTTTCGATTCACGGTGGTCGCCCGAATAACCATAACTAAGTCGAATGGGCCTTTCAATATAGCGCTGATACACATCTCATCTGGGCTGGCACCAGAGCATGTGTAAGCTGGTGTGGTGGCACCGAGCGACAAAATGTTTAGAATTTAGGAAGGAGTCGGTCCGTAGAATTTTGGTGTCGAGTAGTTTGCATAGGGCGGCAAAAAGTACAGCACGGGGCCTTGAACAGCATTCAGTGGCGTAGCGACAGGGGGGGCAAGGGGGTGTATGATGCCTAGGGCGCCGCTGGGAAAGGGGCGTCAAATGGTCTCCAAAGAAGATTTTCTGAAAAATTTCAGTCTTTATTTTGACCGATTTCTGGAAAATATATTTAAAATTAATAATTATTGTAATATAATTAGTTATTTATTTTTTGATTTATCTGATAAAATGTGTAATAAAAGGTTTGCAGTACATCAACCAAATATCTCCGCATACAAAACGTTCTTTCTGACCACTTTATTTCTCTAAGAGATATATTTTTATTTTTTTAAACCGAAATGCACGTATAAATCCCATTTTTTATTTTAAAACGATAACACGACCTTGTCCCGAATTTCTCAAACATATCCAGTTTCCAGAAACCGATTCCATAGTCTGGAAATGACATTTTGAGAAACTCCTAACGCTTCCACTACAATGGATTGCGTTTGACTCTTCCGTAAACGACTGATGGCCTTCCTGGCTACTGATTCAACTCATCTTGTTGAGACATCGTATATTCACTGCTACGAAGCATTCAACGCGTGTCAATTGTTTTTAATCTCCTATTACAAAAGGAATGCTGCAGGTCCCTCTTTACTTCTTATCTAAAACGCATAGTTTTCGATGTCACAAATTAAATTTGCATATTCCCAACTTTGTAACCGTTATAATTTCCCTTTATAATTTCTTCTATTTGCTTTTGTTAAAAAGGTTGTCGATTATATGCTTATTTCATACCGAACCCACAATATCCCTTAATTGTTTTGAGCAGTGAATGTGACTGCAAGATGTTACTCCGCAGTAGAAAAGAAACGGAACCTAAAATTACAGATCTATGGAGAAAATGTTTTTCCAAACCTAAGAGTCGCACTTCAAATACTCCTTACTATTTCATTATCAAATGAAAGTTCGTTCAGCAAATTAAAATAAATTTTGACATATTTACAACCAACGATTGGGGCAAGTCATCTAGCATTTTTAAAAGTGTGGACATAGAAAAATTTGAAAGGATCGACTTTGATGAAGTATTTGATAAATTTGCTTCATCCAAGGCAAGAAAAATGTATACATAATTGTATTAATTTATTATAATATTGTATTATTATTAATAAATGTATCTACTTATCTATAATATATATTAAATTTTTAATTGTTTAAAAATTGTACTTTTTCAAAAACAATTACAAAAATATGTAAAATAAATCATACTTTTTTAACTAATTCTAGATCATCGTATGCCTGATTTTTCTGCCGACACAGATACATCCGAATCCAATGCTAGTGTAGTTAGGTAGTGACTATTCTTAATATATTTTAGAGTATTTTATGGCAGATTCAGCATTTTATTATTCTCTGCATCATTTTCTTATTACGAATATATTCTATACATTATATTACTGTAAGTGGTTTTTTTTCGGGGGGGGGGGCGCCAAAAAGGTATTTTGCCCCGGGCGCCAGTTATGCTCGCTACGCCACTGACCGCATTAAAATTAATTGAAAGGTTTGACATTAATATTTAAAATAAGATCCTTTAAGTGAATGAAAAACAGGTAAATATGATTACGCAAAGCAAGGTATTACTGAAATAAGTCGCTTTAAAATGCATAAAAAATGAATCACAGATAAATGGTTAAGTAATTTCAAAGGGCTAAAGGTAAATCAATAAAGCATTCAAGAAAAATGCGGAATGATAGAATTTAAATCTAGAAGGCCATTTCTATTTAAGAAAACTGTTTCTAACCCGAAATTTTAAAGACGAAATATAATCTAAAATAAATTTACCCTCACTTCAGCAGGTTTTACAATCCATTCTACGCGAAAGTTGATAGAAAAGTTTTACAACTTTAAAAACTTGGAAAGCAAAAGGAATTTCATAATCACAAAACAAAGAGAAAATAAAAATAAATAAATAGCATTTGTGATTGAGTGCGCTATTAATATTAAATCAATTTTTTTCAGTCAAACTAATTTTTCGTTCACTAGATGGCAGCACCGATAACAGGTCTTGCCATTAACGAAGTATAATTACAATGTATCAAATGAGGCATAATTTAACTTAATAAATAATTCAAATTTCGCCCTGTGTTTTGTATTCATATCATACTCTTTACCAGTAGAGGGAATTCACAAAGAAGAATTTGCAATTCCGAACGTAGAAAATACAATTTGTAACAAGAAGTTTGCAATGTGTTCACGTCTAAAAATATATCTCGGAATTTGGACTAAATTACGAGTCATTAAATATACATAACAAGCAGAGTAAATAAGGTCTGAATGGAATAATAACACACGATCTGTGCTATTATGATATTCTTTGTTTTAGATACTAAGTGCGTGTGCGAAAATTATAAATAGCACTAAGTTTTAATTACAGCTACAGAATTTCTTTGAGGTACTCCCGGTTATCTAATGGAATTTTTATTTCAGTTTACTACACTGTAATAAATGAATTAAATTTAATATGTCCCACAGATAGCTTTATTCGTAAGAGTTTCAATTCATTTACCTATGCTCTGAAATGTATAACATTTCAATCATACTGCCCTTCCAGACTGAATTTTGTTGAAAAGAGTAAAAAAAAAAAAAAAAAAAAAAAAATATTAAGAAAGTTTCTTTCTGTTTGTTCACCACAAATTACATCTATTCAGTAAACTTTCAGGAAGTAATTTTTAAAAGACCAATTTTAAGTATCTTATCGAAACTAGCAAACATGAACAGCTAAACGGAACACTTAATAGCTTTGTAAAGGGGTAATTTAAAATTCATCTGAGAAATACCGAAATACTGCTTTAATAAAATAAAAATCAGCCATTTTATTTTCTTTCTCGCAAAACTTGAATTTCATAGGTATGTTGTTACTAGACTTTGAAATAAACAAAGAGGGGAGGGGAGGGGGATAGTAAATTAATTTTCCTCTAACAAGGAAGGTCTTCGAACCATGAAATTAAAATTTTTTTGAAATATTTATATATATATATATATATATATATATATATATAGATATAGATAAATCTAGTCATCTAGAAATACATTGTGGGGATTTAGTTTCACTAACAATTAAATAAATAACATCCTCACTTTCCTGTCAGAATTCTAATAAGATAGCTCGCGTATATTCAAATGAGGTAGCAAGAAGTGCTATTCAAGGGAAGTTCTTGGAAAGTGATTTTAGAGAGTGTTATTGGAGCCCACTTTGCTATTTTGAAATTACTAGCGATTTTATTCTGTGCCGTTGAGTGCTTCTAGCCCTTAAGCTTGTTTCTGCCGACTTCTACGAGTCAGAGCCTTCCTGTGCGTAAGAATAGATACTAATATTCCTGTGCGTAAGAATAGATACTAATACATAAAGAATTAGATACTAATATTCTACAGACAGAGTTAAAATATTGTAAAAAATAAGGAGATTTCGCGATACAGCGCTATTCAGCAAAATTTAAAATTTTAAAAACTTCAGTTTTGAAAACTTGGAATCTCGTCATGGTGATCGAATCCTACAAAAAATCTACAAAACAGTAAATGAAGAGATAACAAGCGAAAGATATATTAAGTTAAAATGGAAAGTTTAAATAGAATTGATGAAAATTTAATCTAAAACATACAAGAAAGTCTCGAAATTAATTTACTGTGGAAACACATCTCATACTGCAATTACTTTAGCGCGATGCAGACAGTACACACTTTGCGTGATAATAAATACGCTGATTGCGGTCTAAATGTTTAGTTCAGATGAAGCAATAAATAATGATCAAAGCAGTAATATATTTTATACCAGCTGCAGTTACAGAAGTGAATCGAACTGCAGATTTCCGAATTACAAGACCACCGATGGCCGAGCGTCAAAATCGCTGATCACAGGTACGGTTTAAATCGCAGCAGAAATTTTGTACTTTTCCTCATGGGTAAACGTTCAAAATCCCGTATCTGATAGTTTATTTAAGATTTTCTATGGAATATTAGCAGCTAATTCTTTTACTACTACGCATATGTAGTATAGTAAGTAGATATATTTTTTCGGAAAAAATTTAGAGTTCAAGGTTGGAAGCTCATCTTTGTCAGTTGCATACGTATTCAGTTGCTCACTGATTTCTGCGATTTCTCAACTTGCAGCTAAGTCCAAATCTGTGCATATATATATATATATATACATAGCGTTCATGAAGATATCAACATTTTAATCGTCGCTACGAATTTTTTGCCCTTTCTTTACATAGCAGTTTTTATACCAAATAGTTATAAGAATAAATTAAAGAAACATCGAGGGCGGGAAAATGTAATATAGGAGATTTTAATCATGATTGATACGTATTTATTTATACACTATCTTGCAGAAGTCATAAAGTAGCAAATATATGAAATGTTCAGAAAGTAATGAATATGTAAAATTATTTACATTAGAGGAAATACAAACTTACAATATATGTATGCATAAGTGTTTCATGGATATATGAGTTTTTCATGAATTCGTATAAGAGAAAATGCAAACTTCAAACTTTCAGGTAAGGTTTTTGGAAAATACCCGAGTAAAATAGCAAATAGATCATGATGGCCATTCCCTGGAGTAATTTAGGATAGAATATAAATATTTAAATTTTACAAGTTCATATGTTAGTATTACATTTGTATGAAAAATTATATTTTGTAATAGAATTCACATATCATTTCATGTTTTTTTACTTACTTATATGAAATAAAGGAAGAACTGTAATCGCGAAAACTCTTAGTCGGATATTTATTTCCTCTCTTAAAAAAGTCCCCAAAATTAAAGTTTGTAAATCTTCTTATGGGTATGAATACACAGCTAAAATTAAGGTAAGAAGTCCATAGAATTATGCGCAGATGATAAGTGGCAGAAAAATATTAACAGTTAGATTTGAAAATATGAACTATTTTAGCCTAGCAGATAATGTTTTATTGAACAACTGCATATAGTTCAGCGTAGAATAAATTTTAGGCAGAAGGAAAAATGGAGTTGACGCGGGAACATTATCGCGATATGATTTTATATAATTTTTAAAATGGGATTAAATCAAGAAGAATGCGTTCAACGTCTACAATTAGCATTAGGAAATGATGATCCATTTTGTGGTACTGTATTCAGATGATCACACAGGTCGCAACCCTCTTTAGGATGAAGAGAACACGCAGGAAGGCCGTTGTCAGAAGTAATCCCGGATAATGTATCTGCCATACGGAAAATGTTAATCGATACACCTACCAAATGATACAGAAGGAACTTAACATTGGATCCGTTGCCATATATAAAATTATTCATGAAGAATTGCATATAAAATTAATTTGCCATTGGGTTCCTTATTATTTAACTGAGCACCAAGAAGAGAAGCGTGTCAGAATCAGTAAAGAAACCCTTAAATTACATAAAGAATGTGACCACTGGATTATTTCTAAATTGGAATTGGTGACGAAACGTACATACCACGTTTTGATGTTCTAACATGCCAAGAAAGTAAAGTATGGGTCTTTGAATATGATCCCACTCCCACAATGGCGAAAAGACAACGTGCCATGAAAAAAGTAATGTGCGCTGTTTTCTTCAGAAGTACAGAACTGGTCAAAGCCCAGAAGACAGTCACAGCTAACTGTACACCACTAAGTATCTTCCTGAAATTCTTCAAGAAGTGAATTAGAAGACTCCTGCTCCACCATCAGAATGCATCTTCTCATTCAGCAAGATTGACAGTTGAGTTTCTTGAACAAAAGCATATCAAAGTGATAGAACATCGTCGCTATTCACCCGATCTACCTAAGTGTGACTTTTGGCTGTTTTCTAATCTAAAAAAGAACTTATGTAGACGTTGTTTTCATTCCGAATATGAGATTGATGAGGCTATAAATGCATTTTTTCATCGATTCAAAAAAATGAAGACCTTGCACTATATAATCTGGAAAATTCGCCTACAGAAGTGCTTTGATGCTGGAGGGGATTAATTTAAGCATTCATAAAATTTCCTAAGTATAGCTTTATAAACTATTTGTATCTCAAATATGTATCTCAAATTATCATTTCTATATGTATCTCAAAAAATTTCAGAGTGATAAGCCTATCAATTTAAAATATATTATTGAAAATTTTCCATATATTACTCTAAATCACATTATATATAATTAATAATATACTGTCATACTATTTGCATTCAAAAGATAGCGAATTAAATTCAAAACTGAACTATATGATATTATTTGATAACGCATTTACGAAATGTACTCTTACGTTGGATGTGTAACACTCGATAATGTTGTATACAGTTTTGTGTCATAAAAGTTTATGGTAAAGAATGAAATTTCACTATCAGATAAGAACTATTTTAACAGAAATATTCTGACTCAGAATAGTACCAGACATTGCAAATGAAATTAAAATCACTTTACGATAAAATTTTCCGAAAGTTCTGAAACATACAAACTATATTTAAATAGATAAACAGTAATAACCTACTTACCCCGACATGACTAAGAAGTAAGCAGCTGTACAGAAGAATAAGATGAGTGGCAAGCCCGACAAAGAGACAACGCTAACAGTGTCTTTAATTTTCCTGAATTCTTTTTCAAGAACCGGATTTTTGAAAAATAAAGTCAAGATATTGGCGTGTTCTCTGATGTGCCTAAAATATAAAAGGAACAAATAGCATCAGCAGTTATATTTAATCAAAGTCGAAACAAGTAAAAGCTCTCTGGAATAAACGTACAAACTTTTGAAAGTAGAATCTGTCTACTTTCGACCATTTGATAGGAAAATAAATAAATAAAACTCTTACATCCCATGAAGGTGACGGTATACAAAATATTATGCGAAACAATAAATATATCTTTTTACGCCCGTTATATGTATTTTTACGGGTCAGATTTTGGTCAGCAAAATATCACCATACATAGTACAGAAGGTCTTTCGCAATTTATGGAAATAATTTTCTATTTAAATTATTGCTTTAGCATGTTTAACATAATCGTCTGATACTGTTTTGTTTTGATTGCAATGAAGAACAAGAGATTTATTTCGGAAATGGTTGCTAAAATTGACAGCTGGCTCGAAGTTTACGTTAATGCTCTTTCTAAGGAAAAATATTAGTATCATCAATTGTAAAACGATGTAAAAACCGACATTTCTACATTTCGAAGAAAGGTATTTTTAATACATTAAATCTGAAAGAGAAAAAGGCATATAGCTGAAAATAAAAATAAGACTATTCAAACGCCGGCAATAATAAAATCAAGCAAGTAATCATGAAAGAAAAATTCATTGCATCTGAACTGGGAAGTTAAATCATTCACAAAAATTTGAAGTTAAAAATATATTTAAACCTAAAGTTTATCTATTTCTGCTTGTAGCCCTTTGCCAAAGAGGCAAAAACATTGCGGACGAAAATGTCGCGGAGAAACCAACGCAAGGCGAAAACGTCGTCTTTCAAAACATCGTACAAGAAAAGAATGCGAGGAGAAAACATCGCAGTCTTAAAACATCGTAGTACAAAACATCGTCGTCAAAAATAAAGTAATTCAAAAATTTCGCAGTTTAAAAACATCAACATCGAAAATATCGTGGCAAAAAATAAAGCACCTAAAAATCATCGCATGACGATACCATCGCAGACATGCGTTTTGCAGGCTTTAAAAGTTGTAAATGCATACTCGCATAATAATTGGGAGCGCAAAAAAGAATAAGGAATATTTTTACTTTTATATTTTTGAATTAGCTAATAAATTTTTGCTAAAAGATTAAGAAGGGAAAAAACTAAAAATGAGTAGAAAATTAATGTAACTTATAGCAGATAACACAATTTTTAAATCTGATAATTAATTAAACAGTTTTTACCATGCAGTTATTCATTCTCCTTTTTGTAATCTTTTTCAGACTATATTTTTCGTAAAAAATTACCAATAAAACTTTAAGGTCACAATATAAGTTTAAAATTCTGTCAACTGTCATATCTAGCAGTACTTTTCAACTCATTTCCAGTTTTTTAATGCTTAAATTACTCTCTTATTTTTTCAAGAAAAATTTATTATTTAATTAAGAAATATGAAAGTAATTATATTTATTCTTCCTTCTTGCGCTCACAAATTCATGCAAGTATGTGAATTTTTAAAACTTGAAAAGGCATGTCAGCGATGTTATCGTTAAGCGATGATTTGTAAGTTCTTTATTTTTTACCATGATATTTTCGAAGACGACTTTAAAAAAAAAAATTTTTAACATTTTCGTTCACGATGTACACTACTGGACATTGAAAATGCAACACCAAGAATGAGTAGCCCAAAAATTATGCAAATTTCAGGGTAAACGGAATGGCACAGGGTCGTGTTCTGAGACGAGTCACGCTTCTGTTTCTCCAATGATAGTCATTGCGTACGAGTGGGCATCGATGTAGAGACAGATCTAATCCGGCAGCAATTATGGAAATTATGGAACGCCCCACCGCGCGAGAATGCAGCATCATAGTTTGGGGCGCAATTAAGTACGATTCCAGGGCACCTCTAGTTCGTTTTCAAGGCACTATGACGGCCCAGCGACACGTGGATGATGTGCTGCGGCCAGTGACACACCCCTACCTTCAGGGAATGCCCAGTGTCCTTTATCAGCAGGATAAAGCACAACCCCACGCTGTTCGTATCAGCCAACTTAAGCCCCGTTCACAACTTAAGCCTTAGCCTGTCGAGTGATTTTCTACAAATACCTTTAAAACTGTCACCAATTTTGGACCGAGCTTCCCTTAAAATGTCGGGAAAATAATCCTAAACCTCTGAAAAATGCCAGCTACCTGCTATTGTCATTTCTTTCCCCTCCCTGAATATTAGATCAAGGGTTCCGACTGTAAGTAAGATGGATTACTACCATAAATATTAGTACCTGTATATGTGAGTTGTCAAGAAAGTTGCAAATGACTATAATAGCTTCTCCGTGATGACCGTCCGAATGCCGCAGGGTACAGGTGCGAATACTATCTTAAAAGTTTTCTTTCCTAAAAGACTCTTATTTTGAAATAACTTGATTTTAAAATTTACCCGCTCTTCTTTTATTATTATTATTATTCATGTTTAATCTAAGTTACCTAAATCTCTGGATCATTGATTATCATCTGAATTTCAATGCAGATTGGTTAAACTGCTATTAATAAAATCCATATTAAAAAAATATCTGGTGCAATATTCATTCCTTGTGTGAAATTGATGAAACATTTGAAAAGCAATGTTTATAGTTCGATTGCATTTGATATTATTTCTGATTTTCTATGTTTTTGTCATAAATTAGTAATGCATTTACATGCAGATAATAATTATTTTAAATAATTTCTTTTTACTTAAATATTACCTATAATTTAAGATATTTAGTATAATATTTGAATAATTACTATGAAAAATACATGTTTTATTATTTCTGCAAAATTTAATCAACTTAACTTGATGTGACTTTTAAACTTGCTTTTAGAGAAACTCTAGTTAAATATTAAGGAGTTTTCAAAATTTAAACTTTTAAGACATATTTAATGCTGAAATTTACTTAGTTTTTAAAACGGATGTTATTTTCTGAAAAGATTTCGTTTTTTGAATGAACAATATATACTTAATATATAACAAATATGTTCTTTTAAGTAAAGTTAATTATTCAGCGAGCTAAGATTTGGTAACTGAATATCTTAATTTCAAGAGCGAAACAAGATTTTCATAACTATACTTGGATAGCTAGCTGATTTGAAAAAGGGATGGGTTTCAAACGTGACTTTTTCATCTGATTTATAAAAAAAAAAAAAATTAGGTGATTTTATAAGGTATTTCTCCCCCTTCCCTAGCGTGCCTTCGTGGTGTAACGGTAGCACGCTGGGCCGGTATTCCAGAGGTCCGTGGTTCGATTCACGGCGAAGGCGATTGCTTATTTTTCATCTTGTCTGCTTCCAATTAACCTACTGTCTCTACAAGTGGCGCCCGAACTAAAAGGGTTGTGGATGATGATTCTCCACACCCAGGATTTGGCGACTAGATCACCTAAAACCCCAGTCGCCCTTTAAAAAGGGGAGCATATAAGATATTTCTCCCACTTTCCAAGCGTCCTTCGCGGTGTAACGGTAGCAAGCTGGGCCGGTATTTCAGAGGTCAGCGGTTCGATTCCCGGTGAAGGCGTTATTAATTTTTCGTCTTGCCTCTTTCTAAAAAATACCTAATGTCTCTACAATTTCAGGATATAGCATAAACATTTGCTTTAAATATCTTCTCGATCTCAAAGAAATTAAATTTGCCCTAGGTATAAATAAATAATAATACCTTTGTTTCTGCTTTTTCTTTAGCAATAATTTCGAGATTTTTTTAATACAAAAATTATGGTATTAACTTTTAAACACCTGATCTGTTTTTAAGAGCAATAAACAAAACATTTAGGAGTTATTTAAGGACTGAAACAGTGATAATATTAGTGTCAAATTTGCATTTCACTTTTTATATACATTCAAGATATTCTGAAATTGAATTTTAACCTGAAATAATTTTTCTTTATGAATTTTCAGTTGATCATAAATTTATTGACTAAATTTAAAAATTCTTGCCTTCCCGTCCTTGAGACACCAGTACACTTTGTCTGAAATAGGATTAAAAACATTATCCTATAACAGAAAGCTGAAAAGGAAAGATGACACATAGTCAATAAGGAACAATATAATGTTGTTATTTTATTAGCTTATAATATAATTGTTCAGTATGGTATTTTTGTAAATAAAGGGTATTGTTGTACATTTTGTAAAAAATAAGTAAGCATTATATTTAATAATTATAACAATTATTAATTATTTAATAAGTCATTATAAGAATATAATTCAATATTTTTTTGTGAAATATACTTTTTAAGGATATTTTCTTCCCTAGGAATCCCAGCATTCAATTGTTTGAAGCATTAAGTTCTAAGAAATTGTCTTGCTTCAACGCAGAATTTATTATTCACATGAAGTCCTTTAACCAAAGAAAATGCCTTACAAGGGTGTATTTTTGAACAACAGCTTTTATTAGAATAAATATTTTTATTTTAATACTTTTACTAATATACAAACAAATATTTACGTTCACTAGAGTGTATAAGAGTACTGGATGTTGATGTTTTTTCTGGATTTGTCGCTAGCAACCAAACTAGTTAGCGGCTTGATGTGTTTATAATTTTCCCCATGCGTTATGCGAGTTCAAGCCAATTTCATTTTGAAAATTTTCCAAGAAGGTATTCTCTTAAAACAGATTGTCCAGGACTAGTATTTTAACAACTGTAAAAAATAATCTATGGATATTTTTTGTTATACGACAGCACGAGCAAAATGATTTTCTCTGCAAAAACATATGCACCAGCACTGATTATCGGCCGCCGTTAAGTTAACTATATCGTTCTTATTCTTTGCAGTACTTTTATTTTTTTTCAAAGAAAATTTTGTCAGTAAAATGCACTATTTATAATCTATCATTTTATTTTGTTCTTCTGTTATGTAAATAACCAACTTAAAATACATATTTCGTAAGCTGAGGAAGCCCAACAGCGCGCGAGTGGTTTCTTTCTAATCAAAACTGTTTAGCGCATGTTACCTTATTATAAAAATCTGATGTGTACACCACATGTCTTCCTTCTACGGAATATTAAATTATACGCATTTTTTCTTGCATTTCGTTTAAACTTTATTGGATTGAATTAAACCTACTTCGTCGACAGCGCATAAACCACAATAGAATAAATGCATTCTTTAAAATTCACTCTATTTGTTTACCATAGCGACACTCTGGCGCTAGGTTCACTTAACAGTATTATATTTCGTTCATATTATAACTCAGAATGCACAAAATTTATATTAATACAAATTACCAGTCTTTAACGAGATTACCGATCTAGCGCTCAGGGGTCACGCATACTTAAAAAATTGCTTATGTGTTATAAGAAAAGGGGAACAGAAAAATTTAGAAAAATGTAATAAGAGCACAATAAGAATTTAATTCACTTAAAAGAGCATCTTTTTTTGGGGGGGGGGGATTTACAGAAGATAGTAACGTGTTTTCAACTGAGTTCATTCATCAGAGAAAAACTTTGCATATAAAGCTGTTTTTTGAAATGTTTCCCTATACAAGTAATACAAAATGAAGCATAGAAATTTTTTTTTTTTTCTAACATGCACCCAAATGCACGCATTACCCTTTCCTGGATTTGAAGAATTCATAGAGAGAGAGTAGAAATACGGACAACAGATTTTTATTGGTGTCTGACTGATAGCTTTGGGAACAAGTAGTCTTTCAGTCACTCAAGCTCCGACGCATTCAAATGCGAACGGTTCTCAGAAGCTATTCGAACAAACAGGGCCAACGGGTTTAGTTATACTACATTACAAAGAAGATAAAAGTGGCGTCCGCTATGTTAGAGGAAAGGCCTTTTGGTGGTGAAATCCGTCAATGCCTACATCAAGGGTTGGCCTCTTATCTGTTGATCTATGTCTGTAAAGAAATACCGCAGAAACATGTGTTCAAAAAGAGCACTTTTATACTTCTTAATACTTTCGGTCTGACAGCAAGATTTAAAAAAAAAAATCAAGTTGTTTTCAATATAGAAAAAAAAAATAAAAATAAAAATAAAAATAAAAATAAAATAAAAAAATAAAAGCAATAAGCTAATTTAAATTGTTTTTCACAGAATCAAGTAGGAAGGTAAAATATTATTATATTTTCTTAGAGATTATTTTGCGAGTAATGTTTTTCAAGTTACGAAAATCTCACCTAAGTGCATGTATTTTCAAATCAGATTTATTTAATGCCTAATTTACTAAGTTGCCTTAATTTACTAAACAATCGCACTTTCGAACATATAAAATATACATTAATACATACATAAAAATGAAATAAAATCTGAAAATAATGCAATTTAGGAATTAGTGCATTAAAATAATTAAAAATTTGTTGTGATATCATTTTTTACGTTATATGCATTTAATTAATTTTTGTAATATGCGTTTAAATTTATTTTATTTCGGTATATGCATTTATTAGCCTTTGTTGTCAAATTTTGTCCGATTATTTGAATATAGCAAAGCAAACGGGATCTGTCTGTCTAAGGATAGACAAGTCGGCGTGGTAGGCTTTCTAAGTAAACCTCACTCATATCCATGGGAAAAACTATGAAACCCAACCATGCAGCCAATTTGTTCGTTTTAGTTTCAGTGCGAGTGGATAAAACCTGATAAATCGTATTTAATAAAAATAATATCAGTAAAAGAACCAGATTTATAAAACAAAAATAAAATGTTTGTATGGGACATAACTAAATCTCGATATAACACATAATTACACTGATAAAGTGAGGTGTTTTATCACTGAATTCAAATACTAAACGGAGTATACATTAATGCTACATTTAGAAAATTTTAGCAAATTTCGCGGGGAATGTCTGTCGGCAAAATCCTTATTATATACATCGTTATTTTAAATTCATCGCATATCTCGTATTTTTACTCTTACCTCAAAACACATTTAATTTACAAATAACTTTATTTTTTATTTAAAATTAATAACTTTATTTCCCTATAGAAATTTCTCTTGATCTTTTAAGTTATAGGATATCACGCGCGAAACAATTTTCTCTTTACAAATATATGCGCTAGTAAGAAAATGCACTTCGACAGCAATTCATTTCGATGATGGTAAAATTTTTCTAAACATAAAAAATTTGTTACTTAAATTCATTTTTTCATTAAACAAAAAACGAAACAGAATGAGACATTAAAAATGTTTCATTGACATTTCATATTCTGAAAACAAGAACATTGCTATAAAAGCAAAGAAAAAAAAAAAAAAAAAGGAACAGCATATTTCATTCAACGGGGACCAACTTTGATGCATAAACTTTTATATACAAAATATTTTAAGCATGTTATGCTGTAATCGTTTGATTTATTTAATTATGGCAACACTCGAGAGTTATTTACATAAGAGGACGGATGCCTTCGTGGAGGACTTTCTAAGGGAAGCCGGCTTGTGTACATGTTACACATGAGAAAGACACGAAAGCATCCATGTAGCTAGCCTTTTCGCCGGGATTCGAACCCCGGATAGAACTACCAGTATTCCATTGTGAGCTAGCTTGGATAACGGAAAAGATCAAAATCTCATAATAAAGGCAAAATGATAGCCTGTATAATACGAAGTTATTGCCATTTCGATAGCATAAAGTGACTTTCGCGATATTGTATTTTATTTAGCTCATGACAAAATACACGAGGACTATTTGGTAGTTTGACCTGGATTGAAACCCCTGTGAACTGGCTCACCACATCTGCGTTTTCGTGAATTTACCTATATGTAACACCGGTACGAGATAGTTTCCCTTAGAAGGTCTTTCACGAAAGCATACCCTCTTTAAACAGATCGCGCTTTGCGAGCTTTGTCATTAATCTAACAGTCCAAACGTAATCCCAAGCGAGGACTCGTAGCCAGAGCACGTTTTTGTGAAGGACTTTTTAAATGAGATTGGTTTATATTCGCGTTAAATATAGGCAGCATAAATCCACGAAAACTGCCATGTAGCTAGCCCATTCGCCGGGATTTAAACTCGATTCAAACTGCCAGTTTCTACTAGGTCGCTGCGGGCTTTTGTTGTACTTTTATAAAATATCTTTGCAAAGTAATCGCGAACATATAGTTATTGGTTTTTAATTTGGTTTGGTTTTATGTGATTACAGCAAAGCCTCGAGGGCTATCTCCCTAAGAGGAGGGATGCCTTCATGGAGGACTTTCTAAGGGATACTGGCTCGTATACACGTTACACGTGGGGAAAATCACGAAAACGCCCTTGCAGCCAGCCCGTTCGCGGATTCGAACCTCAGACCGAATTACCAGTGTTCAGCGACGTTTACTGATCGGCCGCTGGTAGGCCACAATTATTGAGTACCAACGGATTAATTAAGTTAGGAATTTAATAACTTTCATTCGTAGTGCTGCTATTAGCACTGACATTTGGAGAGGTTATTTTCTAACGAAATTCTTTTAATGTAATTAATTTAATTCGTTAGCTAATTGTTCCACTGACTAAGTTTTGTGCGCAGTATATGTAACCCTTTCATACATTAACTGTTTTACTTAACTTACACTCCATTAATTTTAAGCGATTTTATTCCGGTAGATTTCTTTCCAAAAAAGTTCCAAGAAATGCATATTTTTCCCTAGATTTTAAAACTAATTAGTATTTCAAATCTTAATAATAAAATTTTTAAAAACAAATATTTCTAGAAATTCCTTCAGCATATGAATTTATTCGATTTAATTGAAGTTTTCGCGTAGAATATCTTCCTTTCGACTTTCAGGAAATTTTTATATGTCAATTCGCGTTTATAAGGAACATGTAGCCACATATACGAGTACAAAACTCAGGCATGCTGAAAGCACAGTTTTAACATTTCAAAATGCAAAAAAGAAGAATATACCATTAAATACACCCACACTTGAAATACGAAAGCAAACAAATAGGTGTTTGCAACATTTTATATTTTTTCCTGTTCTTGGCGAATAAGAAACTGTAGCCAACTTTTAATACATTGTATAATATATGGTTTATTAAAAAGTGCGTCTTAAGTTACAATTGTTATTTTTTCCTGTTTCTTCTAAATTTCGGTAATGTAACAACGAACAGTTCTGTTTGACTTTCATTTGTATAAATAACCACAAGGCAAACAGTTGTAAAACGATTTATCTTTATTCACAAGCTTGCAGTCGTTGGAAAGATAATGCATACCTGCTATCTGACAGTGATTTTTACTCTCAGGACCCTTCCGTAAAGTGTTCTTTTCAAACAGACTTCACACCCTATTAAGACCTTTGTGTCAACTACAGCCGCCTGCGGAAAGGTAGGGGTAGGAAGACCAGATCGCATCGTCTAAACACGTCTTAAGCAATTTTCGCGAAATTGGGGCTTCGTGTATACACGTCTTAAGCATTCTTCGTGCGAATTGAAATTCGTGTAAACACGTCTTAAGCATTTTAAAGAAACTCCAAAAACGTTTAAACACATCTTTCGCACAGCCATAGTTTGTATTAGGGAGAAACGGAGATATGAAGCAGTTTCGCCTTCAGGACCGTTTCAGATGCACATCGTCTTCCATCCCTCAACCCGTAAGCCATTGCGAGCAATGAATGATTTCATAAACGCGGATCGGATTGGCGGATTTCTAACGTTTGCTCACATCTTTTTTGGCATTGTTTACTATTGCTATCGAAAGCCATCGGAGTTTAACTCTTTAATTATCTAAAATACACCTAAATTAATTTTAAATGCAATTTTATATACGAGACCAAATGGTTAAAAGAAGAAACGAAATCACGCATATTGCTGAACGGTTTTAAATAAAATGTTTTCTGGCTGTTAAAATTTCAAACTTTGCTTTTTGAAAAAATGAATAAAACGACAAATTAGTATTATTTACATTAATTATAAACGTTTTAATATTGATTATAAACGTTTTAGAAAATATCTTATTATTTAATTCATTCATTAAAATTGTTTTGAACCTGTTTTACGACGATTTTAAATAAAAGCTTGTAATTTATGTTTATATTAACCAGTTGAATAGCACTAGGTTTTAGTTTATATATATGTATTGAAATTCAGTAATAACATTTTTAAGAAATTTGAAATGATTTAAAGACGATTTTATATTTTTAGGCCGTTTATATTTTTAAAGTGCCATTTATATTTTTTAAAGTGCTTTTTCTCAGTTTGCATTTTTTCGATAAATCCTTTTATTTAATGTCCTAAAACTTATATAGATATGGCCTAAATTATTTAATATTTTTACCGCTTATTTAAAATTACGTACTTTATAGAAACAAGGATGGGTTTTGCAAAATACTGAAAAGAAAATTTATTTGAAGTGAAAATGTGAATGAAATATTTGTTTCAAAGTTTTTACATAAAAATATGTTTTTATTTTTCTTAGAAACTAATTCATTATTTGCAAAATCGATCATTAAAGTTATTAAGAACTCTCTAATAAATGCAATAAGAAAATTTGGGAAAAAACATTGAAAACTGTGGGAGAAGAATGAAATTTTAATTGTACCTTTCTTCAAAAAATTTTAATTAAAAAAAATTACTGACCAAAAAAGTATTAAAAAATTTGAATGGTTTTCAGATTTTAAATTACATCCAAAGGAGCGTTTTTTTTTTTAACGTTTCGTGTGTTACCTTTATTTATTAAATATCATGTTCTACGTATTCAAACCATAAAATTAAGTTCAATAGCAGTATCGCAAAATAATTTTAAAATGAGCATATCTTTAGAATTTCCGATGCAGAGTCTCGCGCGTCTTTTTCCGCGAAGTTTTGCCAATGCTCGCTTTGAAATCGTTGAGTTTGTTAATAAAAAAATTCCTGAAAGTTTTACAAAATATGAAATAGTTAATAAAACAAATTCCAAATTTTGTCTTCCATATGCCCGTACTGGGGTGGAAACGCACGTTATTCAAAATTGGATAGCTCTAAGTACCGTTGTTTTATCATACTGCGAGAAACGTACATACATTTATGCAGTTTCTTCATTATTTAATTAATTTAAATATAATACAGGGCAATAATATTTGGTGGCAATAATTTGAAAAGTGATTCGCCGTTTAGTTTTAAACGCCAAATGCCAAAACGAAATAAACAGTACTTCATGGCAAATTGTCCCTTTGGACTAAAAATTTTCTTTCAGCTTAAAATTATCTTGACTTGCAAAACTATTTAATAATATTGAAAAAAAATAGATGAAAGTTTTTAAATTAAAAAAAAAAATCATTCAAAATGTACCGAGTCCCCTTGTCTTGTTGAAGACGATATGCGCGTCTTTAGTTTTAATTTGAAGAGTATTTCTGGAATACCCAGCATCAAATAACATTGTCTATACTAGTTTACAAATTCCCGTATTTCGTACGGTTCCATCTAATTTTTTTGGGACGATATCGCATCCCCAGATAGCTATCATCGCGATTATTTCGCTGACAGTCCAGCAAGCAGTCAGTTGCACTTCAGCCATGTTGTTTGTTAAAATTAGTGAACGGCGCAATCGCGCAGTGCAGTATGGAAAATCTCCCCATTTGCCCTGCTCCAGAGAGGTAGAAACATTCAACCAAGTTCTACCTCCAATTCGGCGAGGCAGTTAATGCCTGTTCGTCATGTGAATGGGACACGTTGGAAGAACAGATTTTCGCTACCGGTCGAATCTGCTCTTGTGAATGGGGCTTTACTTTGCAAGGTGTACAGTTGCTTCCGTGGCAACCGTTCTCTCCTGATCTCTCGCTAACCGAACATATTTGGAATGTGATTGGATGCCATTTTCAGATCCTGGCATTGCCGCATTCAGAAGATTAACTGTGGCAAAGGGTTGACAGGAAATGGAAAACTATTCCTCAGGACATCATCCGTAGTCTCACTGACTCTGTACCTAAATGCGTTGCTTCATGTATCGCCGTCCAAGGTGGCTCTACAAACTACTAAGCCGAAGCTGTTCTCGCTCTGTATTATGCATATAATTTCGAAATAAAGATAATTTACTCTCTCTCGCTGTTTGCCGAGTTTCATCGCTTTCTGGCCAGTCCTTCTTGGTATTGCATTTTTCAATGTCGGGGTAGTGTATTTGCTGCGATGTTTTCCGCAGACACCTGCCAAAGCGTATTGCGAAAGAAAAACAAAGTGTAGAAAATTATATGAAGAACGCCCAGCTGCTGATAAATTGAAATCTGTAGTAACATTCGATGAGGCATGATTATATTTAAGTGAATGTAATAAAAAACATCATTTTTTTTTTGGCTCAACTATCGAAAATGATCGTGCGAAATGGCTCCGTCAATGTATAGAAAAGTTCCCAACGGGATTCGTGCTAACTGTAGGATTTTTTTACAACGGTAAATTGAAACTTCAAAAAGTCTGAATTAAATCTAAAATTAATTCACTGTTCAGCAGAACATTTCAGAAACAATTAAAAAAATTTCCATGCTAATATGGGTAGGATATCAATAAAGTTGAGCTTCAAATGAACCAAGTCTCCACTCACATGTCTAAGTTACCAGCCATTTATTTAGCAATCAGAAACAGAAATAAAATTTATCCCATTTAACGAAATACCTGAAAATCCCATGACTTTTTTTTTTTTTTTGGAGATTTTGCGCTTTCGGTTTGTTAAAACGAGCTTTAGGAAAACGGCATCCACGAACAATAAACGGGCGTTGGAAAAAGACCCAAGAGGAGTGGGATAAAATTTATATAATGGTGCTGAGAAAAAAATTACTTTCATTGAAAAATTTGAGTTATAGCTGTAGCCAAGAATCAAAGCTATCACATAGAAACAAATCGCGCAAGAAATACTCCGTTTATACATAAAAATTAGCTATCAAAATCGTTTCCATTAATGGAAAGTGCGAACGACCTTCTGCATATATACACTTGAACTGTATGATTTTAAACAGAATACTTCTGATCAGTGAACTCCTGCCAAAATACAACATTTGGTATTAGCTTACTTATTATGCTAAAACTATATCCAGGCAATTGCTTCAATTCAAAAAAATAACAAAGAAATTCTCAGCCACAATTTAAACGCTTCTATACTTCTTATGATTCAGTTACCTTACTGATAGTTAAAATAAAGAGCAAACTACGTAGGGGGAACAGGAAAGTCCGTTTGTCTCCAAACAACTGGTGAGCTATTCCTACAAGATAAGGCCGATTACAGCTGCTCTACCGGTGAAATTCGGAACATAGCAATCCTGTCTCAAAAACTGCAAGAAGTAAGGGAGAAAGTCAATTAAAATGTTATAAAGCACCATTATATAAATCAGTTTAGAATGAAAAGGCATATTGTGTGTACGGATGCGACAAATAATGGTCTGTATAGCTTCTGCGATCACTAGAACACACTTCGATGGATTTCTTCTACTAGGGTAAAAAGAGGGTACATCATCTACCGGTCTTCTGGATCTACGATATCATATCACTGATGTATGCAGTAATACCTTCCATGTTAATGGATGTGCATGCAAATATATTTTTTCGAATAAGATATATGCACAGGACCAATGGTAACCTCTTCGACCACGCTCAGCATTGCCTTACCGAGTTTTTTTAATATCAAGATTTTATCTTTTTTTATTCATTTTTGATTTAGATGATGTAAAAAACGACAATGTTCTACAACTTTTGTGATTATTGTTTTCCTCTTACCTTCCATAGGTTTTTGAGAAAGGGTTGGTCAGTTTTGAATTCTGAAAGTACAGACGCTGCAGCTAGTTTCATCCTGTAAGATACAGTCTCTTTACTATATGGTGAACATTACATTCACAACTGTACTTAGCTATGTTTGCCACAGACATGTGGATTTCCCTGTTTACTTGGCATAAATTGATGTATTAAAAATAACTTGCCCTAACACACCAAATCTAGTCTTTCAGAATATATCTTTTTTCCACAATATCATTAATTTCAACGAATGGCCGATTAGATTATTTAAATACTTAAGTTTTTACAGCATATCATTTCCAGGTGCCTTAGAAAATCTCACAACCTTCTACATATTTATATGCTGCGAGGCTACAAAGTGGTAGGGTACAATTTCATATTCACTACTTTGATACTTAATGAATAAATACTCAGAAAATCTTTCGTTTCTGCATAAATCCTGACGCAGTATTTCATACGCAGACAGTTATTTGTAAATGCTATAACGATTTCAATTTAAGCCTTGAAATCATACATAAACTGAATTATAAAATATATTGAAATCATATATAAATTGAATAGAAACAATTCCCAATAAATACATCAATATTTTCAATAAAGTAAAAACAAATGTTTGAACTATTGACGTAAAATATCGTTCTTTCATATTTATGAATCACAATTCGCAGCCCCTTTAAAACTATAGGATTTCAAACCCCAACATTTTTTATATCTGTACTTACAGCATAAAGTTCAAACTGGTATTACGTTCCATGCCCGGCAAAGCCGTGACAAATGATACACCATCTTACTAGCATAACGATCACTGGCAGGTTCAATTTTTCCCAGAAAACAACGTACAGGTTTTCTGAGTTTTGAAAAATAAAGCCTTTTTATTTTAAAAATGGTTTCAAGGAAAAAGTAATATTCAGTGACATGTAAAAAATAAAACTAACGGTGGCATCTCTAAGTCCAAGATGCCCACGGATGTCAATCACCTGAGAAGAATGTGGTATATCTTGACGGATATTTCTAAAAATTTACAAACATTTATTCTGCAGCACATATATGCAGCTGCGGATAATCTTGACAGTAAAAATACAGGAAAGGAATAAATGCATTTAAAACTCTTCGCACAACTTTCAAAGTAATATATTTTTTCATCGTTATTTTCTTAAACAGGCACTCACTCCTAAAAAATTAAATGTGATTATTGCAAATATTTTCAAAGGTTATGATGAAGCAATTATTTAGTTTGTTTTTCCTTTAGTTTGTCTTCCTACTTTTAAACCCCAATATCATTCAAAATTGCTCTTTAATCTTTCAAATGTCAGGCAAATTTAAAATTTTCTTCGTAGCTGTGTGAGTTGTACACCACCCGTCAAACGTATTAAACAGGTTAAAGGCCGCTTATATTTTACGATGAAAATTACTTTGGGTATGTACTAAACAAATATTCAACAAAAACATCATTCGGCAAATGAACAGCTATCAAAAACTGCACAGTGCATTTAATCTGGATGCAGTGCATTGCTGTTACTCACCCTTTTGTGTCTCTGCCAAGAAGTTCTTCATGTAGACGAGCCTTGTAGTCTTCCAAGAAATTTTTCTCTCCATCTCCAGTCAACTTTGACGTCTCATCCTGTAGAAAAAAATTTAAATCTCGAAACTAGTTTAATCATGTGCTATTTTTCAGAAGTTTTATTCAATTTCGTACAATTTTCGCGCCTTATGAAATAAATTTTCTTACGAGTTAAATTATTTTGAATGCACTTTTCCAGGAACACAACAATATAAGCCTTGAAAACATTCTGCTTATGTATTCAAGTATGTTAAAGACTTTACTGAATAGCTTAGCTTTATATTCTTCCCATTTTGAATTTTGAGAAAGAAAGAAGTTATCTGTAGAAATTTTATACTATTTACAATTTGTATATAATTTACCATTATTCATTTTATCTTTAGGTTCAGTCAAACTGAAGCAGCCAATAATAATAACATCAAAATGAATGCCATATTAGATAACAGGTAGGTCAAGAACGTGTTCCATATTGAAATAATATGGCTTTAAGCCATATGGTATAAACTTTATATTCAATTATGAAGCTAGTGAATTGGCTGTAAATTTAACACTTTGAATATTAAAAGAAATAAGTTGCATTATAGAAATGAAACATCAACCGTATTTTTATACATGATTCTAAACAACAAACGTAATCAAAACGGTCAGAAACAAACTTTTTATAGTTTTTTTTAATTAGGGAAAGTAACGTAACATGACATTCACTATGTTTGGTAATTTTTAATTTCCATATTAAGACTCTAGATATTAGATGATTGGTCTAAATAATACTTAGTTCAGTGATTGGAAGGGCCCCGTATTCACCTCATCTCAACCATCGAATTACTTCTTTTGAGGTTACTGTAAGAACAAAATATGCTATAAAACCCAAAGCGCCTTGATGACTCTAAGAAAATAATACTCCATAAAGTTCTGGAGATTATAACAGATAGTTTTAAAGTAATCAAAACATTTGAGAAAAGTTTTCGCCATGGAATCGTAACTAATGATAAATACTCTGAAAATACTGTGCATTACAGCGATGAATGGCTACTATTGTACTATTTAATAAATTGGAAATTTCAAATATGTTTCACATTTTAGAAATAAAAAGTATTCATTTTTGTATGTTTTGATTGACTTATGTCAACAAAAACAAGGGGAGGCATACATTAAAAAATGTTCTGTCTCTATGCGAATAAAATGAAAAATTCTTCCAGATGAAAGTTTCAAAATGTATACCAGTCTAACAGCAGCCGTAAGGAAGATTTATTTAAAAGAAATCAAAAGTTTAAAGTAGTATTTCACTAAGGACTTTAGACGATAGAATGACTTCGCATGCAGGTTCAAAAAATTAATAACACTGGATTAGAATTGACTATAACAGGATTGCTAAACAAGGATTTTCTTAGTTTAATGTCTTATACGGGAAGAAAACTTGTTATCTGAAAATATTATTGTTTGAAAATTAAATATACAGCACGTGGAAATTAAAGATTTCAAGCACGCTTGAGCAATCTCTGTTATTAAATAATGAAGAATCTGTATGTATGTATGTGTGTATGAATATTTCTCGCATTGTGCAAAAAATGGCGGTATCTACAAACACGAAAGAGTGAACACAAAATAGTCCTACAAGCGAACATATGCAATTCGAAGCCCGAATGGTGAATTTAGAATTTTTTATTTATTTATTTCGAATTATGTGCGAATTTAATGACATTTTGATTAACAAACTCGACAATTAAAAACATTGTTTGCCATTCGGGAAACCGAAAGATATTAAAATACCTTTGGTACTTTATACCTCGATTTATACACTTTTAATATATTGCTTTAATTTTATAGACATATTTCATGATGCACGTACATGCATTTTCTTATAAATGTCACAAAAATATTCTAGGCCGTATATATGCGAGCTTGCTGGGTTTATGTTTCAAATTTGATCAGGAAAACTAACGATTTAAAAAAAATATACTGCCGCACCCAAAAGCATAAGATATTTGACTTTCGAATTTAATTAGCAAAATCCTAGATTTAAAAAATATGTTACTACTATTCGAAATAAAATATTTTATCTTCCCCGCAAAAAAATTAAGCAAAAAATTTAAAAAGATCAGCAATTAGTTTTCTTAAATTATGCAGTACTGATTTACATAGCGGAAGGTAACCATTATATAAAAGAAAAATCACATGTGAAATATTTATTAATCAAAATAGCAGATCGGGTGATTAGCAGATTTATTCAGGGATGATTAAAGACATGAAAAAGCTCTTCAAGTGGATCAAAGAGTTGAAAAAGACTCCTTTAAGATAATTATAACCTAAAATAAGAGTGGATAAAAAATTTCTTCAAATATTAAGGAATCATATTAAGATTCAAATTACAATACATTGAAAGTTATAGATTAGATTTCAAATACGTAGATATGAAAAATAATAACTTAAAATAGGCAATGAAATTCTCTTGAAAATATTTAAATTTATTCAAGTTTAACTAAGATACGAGACCGTCAGATAAGTACTTAATCAAATACACATTTATATGGTGCTAGTAAAGACAGCGTAAACTAAACCGAATAATTGTACCACTGCACAGAAGTTAAGAACACTATGATGTTCTTATCGTACAAAATTTTGAAAATTAATCACAACAGATAAAAAAATTAATAGATAAAGCATTTTAAGATTTAAAATTAGAAATTCTGAACGCAGGCTTTTCCTAGCATAAAAAACCAATTAACAAGCATAGCTGAACAGTTTTATTTGAAATCAAGCACTGCACGAGGGAAATGTTTCATAAAAGTATTTAATATTTAATCTTGTGGAATTAAATAAGCATTTTGGATATTAACCCAGCCAAAACTTGTGCATTTTCTACGCTTGGCCACGTACTGCAGATGCGAGGAAATGAACCGAATTACGTGGGTTAATTTGATTGGTGGATTCATTTCCTCGCACGGACAACATGCCAATCATTGCAGCCTTAACAAATCTGCTCAATTACCCGACTTAATCTCATTCGGAGACGCATTTCTCTCAGTCACTAATTGAGTCGCAATCAGTTAAAGCGATTGGTTTTCAGCCCACAAATCCAGTTAGTGGCTTAGTTTTCATACAATTTGCGAACAGAGTACATGTGGGAATGAAATAGTCACAATGAAGTGAAAAGATGTTAAGCAGACACTGGAGTTCTATTATGAAAATTTACTATTAATGATATAAAGCAAATTTAATCTTAAGAGTTAGAAAGTTATCACTGGATGAATAAACCTTCCAATACATAGCTTCTGAGCATTGTTGAAGAAACCGAAAATGTAAGCAATGGCTACGTGACTAGAATGCTTACAACATCTAATAATAAATACCGGCATTCTATTTAGTTAATAATTTTCATAGAAGCCTCAGGTGAATTTTTAAGGCAATAAAAGCATATAATTTTGAATTTAATTAAAACTATTATTATTATTAATTGTATACAAACTGATATATGTCATTGTGCATTCACGATTTAAGAACAGGCAACTAAGAAAGAAAGAAGAAGCTTTCATAAGAAAAGAAAGTTAGAGGATCCTTATTCTTCATAGAAGATATATATTTTTGTTTTTGTTCTATTCTGCCCCATGGTAAGGAATTCTAAAGAACGGCAGAATATTTTTGTTTTTTGGAAAAGAAAGACTTTTGTGCCTGTATCCTTTAAAATGCCGTTTTTAAATAAAACTAAATATTAAATTTAAATTTGATACTAACGTGCTTCTCTTCCATATACAGCCAAACCTTATTACAAGGTCATTTTTGGAGTCAGGAAATTTACATATTACTCGGAATGACCTGTTATCTGAAGTTATAATAGCAAGCCTTTTTGGTATAAATGAGCAAGACACCGAAATAACTGAAACAAAAACTTGAATATTAAACTCTTTTATCTAATTATTATTCAGAATTAAAAATAAATTTTAAAGCATTTACACGAAAGAACACTATAGGGTAATAAATGCCATATTACCGAAAAGAAAAATATTCTAAAACTTACGTTTGGTTTTTGGAACAATTATTATTAGTTCTGCGTTTAATTTAACACAAACGTTCACGATCTTCTGATGTTATTTTCTTCAGCAGATACAAAAAACTTTTAACAATACTTAAAATTCCCCCAAATTCTCTTCCCTCACTCTCTTCGGCTGATACTTTATGAAACTATCAGGTCCAATGTTCCGTCTTACCTTCTTCGGGAACATGCAAGGACCTGACTCGGAACAGAGAGCTTACTAAAGCTATGTTCAATGACTGTGGGAAGATAGACAGGATACACAAGAAGGGTATACAAAACCCTTTATTTTTCTCTATTTACAATAACTTCCGTATTTCGGAAATACACAGACCCGCTACTTGGGGTCAAAACGTAAAAGTATAAAAATAAAACTAAACTCTAATTTAACTTTAAAATAATAAACGTGGAAGATTGGCCTTATATTAACAGGAAGCCGTATGTAGTACAGAGAACTGTGAACACTACAATACGTTTAAAAAATTATCAAGAGGATTAAAAACCTCTGGCCTGGAAGGCAACCAGCAACTGAGTAAACTTCTAAGGTAAGCGGCCTGCTTCGACTAACTGCTTCCTCTCTCTCGCTTGGCAAAAAGCCACAACTTAAGTACTTGGCGTTCGCCAGACAAACTTTGCATAAATACTTTAATGCTTATAATTCTGGCCGGAAGTAGAAAATAAGAAGTGATAGTAAAGATTTAAAATAAAATAAACGTTAGTAAAACTTAAGATCCTTACAAAACTTATGAGAAAGTTCCTCGTAGTTACTAAATTTCCTTCTCTAAGCAACAATGTGCTACGCTCTTTCAAGAAATCTATCGAGAAATTAGTAAAATCTAATAAAATTTGTTTCTCTATTTGAGAGCTAAGCGATGGGAATTCAACACCAGCTGCAACAGAATTTGTAAAACAAGTGTACTGATTCCCCTAGGAAAATAGGAAGCTCACACTCATTTTTTTGGCTGCTGAAATTCCTTATATCAGATACTGAAAATTATACTTCTGAAGTATTTTTATCTGCTCGATAGTTTTTCAGTGGTATGTTTTTAGACATCTGGACATTTGTTTTTGATGATCCGTTATTAAGAGACTTTATTTGAAAATATATTGTTTTATCTTGGTTTAATTATTTAAACGTGAATTTAATTAAAAGTGTTTAGTATACTGGTAATTTAAGCAGGATTTCATTTACTTGTAAAGTAGTGTTATGATTCACACGTTTGTTCTTTTATAATAAAGTTTGATACACTAAAAGTTTGATTAATCTATGTAACTAATTAATTAATCTATGTTAACTAATTAATCTATGTAACTAATTAATTAATCTATATTAACTAATTAATCTATGTTACTAATTTACCATGAACAAAACCATTTAGACGAACAGATCTTTCAAAGGAATACCACCAAATTATTTGTATCAATAAAATTAATTTCATATAGTACAAGAACTTAAACATAAACTTCGCTATTTTCAGTTTCAGTTTCTCATAATATACAAATTACTGTAACCAGTTTTTTTTATAATAACAACAGGTTAAGTTTAATACAATGACGTTGAAATGGCAAACACATACTGCAACTTATTTCTTTGAAAATGGCTGCTGTTTTTTATATCAATGACTTTTTAATTTTAACTAACTACATTTCAATTTTAAGTTACACGGTAAATAGATATTACTACGTACACAAAGTAAACAATTGCAAATTTACAAAACAAATGTACAGCCAAACCCGTCAATAGCGAATTTGAAGGTTCAATTGCAAATGTTCGTTGGATAAAATATAAAAAATATACACCTGTATATACACTTTACTTTTTATTACATTATAATGGGGAATCCTTTTAAAAGAAGAAAGGATATCTAACTGGGTGAAAAACATGGCAATATAAAATTTTAAATTACGTGAAAAAAGCATTATTAGTTTGACGAAAATTTTGAATAATACCGATTTCCAGGGGATCGGATATAGATCTTTCTATTTTAGAAACAAAAATATTTTCTAAATGTTTTGCATTATTTTTTTACCGTTTCATTTCTTTCTCTGTTTTGATATTAACATGCGAATGAATAATTAAGTAATTAAACGACTGTTCTTCTTCGCCTAGGTCTTTTTTTAAGAAATTGGAATGCATACAGATTGCATAAAATGCTTTAAAAATCTTAAATTTTCAAGTTTTCAAGAAGCATTTATAATAAATTCTTTCAATGTATTAAATACATTTAAATATAACGAAATGTATATAAAAGTTTTCATATTCACACTTTACTGTTACTATTTTAATGTGAATATTCGATGTATGCAATATTTCGATATAAGTGGTTTGACTGTAAATTATATGTTTGAAACCCGCCACCAGAAAGAAAATATACAGCTGCAGACATGGATAGTGGAACATGAGCAATTCTTTCATTAATCTGTTACGAAAATTGCAACAACAACAACAACAAAAAATACGCTGGTTACTACGTTCAACTAATAAAACAATTAACATGCTGAAAGAACAAATGTTAAAGATACCAATCAATAACAAAAATCAGATTAAAGTGCATAAATTTTCACTACTATAGTTTCGAAGGTTGTTTAACCTTGGTTAGGTTTAACCTTCGAAACAATAGCACGGCAAATAACCTTCGAAACAATAGCAGGTTGTTTAACCTTTGAAACAAAAGCACGACAAATTTATGCATGTTACGCTAATATTTGTAGCTAATTAGTACCTTTAATATATGCTCAAATCAATTAAATGAGATTTATCTACGTTAAATTTGAAATAATCATTGTTTCAAAGTAGTGAGATTTAAATTTATTGTTTTTCTTAAAGCCATTTTAAAATTACTACTTTTCGTAAATTTCTAACAATTGCAATTTTCCAGATTGTCAGAGAAACTTTGTTCTTAGTTTGGTTTCAATTAGTAGCTCTTTCCGAGAAAACCATCACCAGAAGATATTATTCAGAAAGCGAAAAGCAATGCTATTCTAGTAGTTCCTTCACCAATTAAATCACAGATTAGTTTACTTAAAGTTCTTAATTTTACCTGATTCTCTAAATCATCATCAAAGTTGTTTTGTATCTCTGATTCCTGAAAATTTAGAAACATAAACAATAAAGTTTTTTGTAAATTTAGATAGGAGTTACATTCAAAACTTATTTTCCTCTGAAAGTATAAATTTCCCCAAAATTGGATGCTTTTTTACACACTTTTCTCTAAAAACATAAGACAAACTTAGTTACATATATAATATCATAATGCAAAGTAGATTTGATCTAGGTTACTTACCACTAAACTTTCGTAACAAAAGTTCATTTTTTTTTGTTTTTTAAAAAGGCAAATCGTTAGAAATATTCAAAATTACAAAAGCAATAAAGAATTCTGAAATATTTTCAGTATTAATATAAATTTGTAGACATTTTCACATGCTGAATCCTTTTGTATTCTGTTTAGATCTTTAAATTGTTTAGCCAATTATATAAAAACATTGAAGACAGTTCTTTCACTGTTTTTGTATATAATTTATATTATACACTATAAATTACAATACACAATTTGCATATGTGTAAATCATAAAACGATCATGCACATAAAGTAAACTATGACAACAATACTTCTGCATATTGAGTTAAGTGATATTAAATGAAATTTAACAACAATAAACAATTGCTTTACTAACTGCCAAAAAGCAGCGTTAGGTTAACAGTAGTGGGCTAATTAGGATGATGTTTGATTCGTCCTTCAGTACTTGATAGAAAATTATTTTCTGAGTACATTTGAGCTTGAAATCGAATTCAGGACCATCGAAAACTCCCTAAATGACCAAATAACAGATGGAATGAGTATGTGAGAATGTTAGTAAAGTCAGCGTGTTAGCGTTTCCTTCACAGACGAAGCTTGGACGGACAAACATGAAATCATCATAGCATAATAAATCGCATAATCTTCAAAACATCAACGTTTTAGGAATTGAAATGACGTCCAACAGTTTAAAAGGAATTTAATGCGCAAAAAAGGACGGTGTTTGCTTGAAACAAATGTTTTGCTCCTAAGGTGAACACGGTTACTGTAGCGGCATTTACTGATAAAAAATAGAATAAACTCAGAATTGCTAAATGCCATTTAGTGTCCTTAAAGCAAGTATGTTTGTTATTTATCAATCTTAATGAGAAATTCAGCCAAGTGTTTTTTCCCCAGTTCGTTAAAAATTGAAATATAACTTTTTTCAAAGCAATTTGAAGGGGGAAAAAGCAAGATAAAAGTTAATTCGATTGTAGAGTTCAGCACAATCCAACAAAATGTTTTATTTCCTTTTTTTCAAATAAACATATGGAATTATAATTAAATTAATTTTTCATGCGATTAAAAAGAGGAACACTTTAATTCAGAAATTATATAAGACTTGAAAGAAATTTCTTTTTAATTTTCTGAAAGCTCCTTAAAGACTTCAAGACGTTGCAAGTTAAGCTTCAGTACTTTCTTCATAATTTGTAATTTAATAATAACATTGGCCTATATTGATGCTATGTAGATGTTTTTGCAATTTTATCCCAGTTTTTATAATTACTATCATTTACTTTTCAGTATTTTGCATACTTTTTTTACAGGTTTTTTCAAATGCCATAAACAAAAAAAAAATTACAATTTATTGGTAATTTCTGATGAACGCCAGACATCGTCACGTTAAAGAATGATAGCTAAGAGTATTTTAAAATTGTGTTAAAAATGCAAAATGCATGTAAAGCTAAATTTTGTGATAGTCGAATTGCCACTTTAGTAGAGGTATAATATGAATGTTGAGGTTGTTTTCAAGAACAAAAAATAATAAATTATGATAAATTAGAAAAATAAAATGAAAACAAGGATAAATGTTTTCCACTTTCTACTATACCAACGCTCTGATGCATTTAGTCTGGTCAAAGAAATGTTATTTTCCCATCAATGCACCATACTTCTGAGAAAAAGTTATTTTACTGTAAGGCATCATTTGCAGTCACAACTATGATTCACGGACCTATCCATCTAAATCTTTCTATTGAAACAGCACAGCTCGTAACAAAGAATGCAAAAGGGAAGATACTAAAAAAGAAAACGCCACCTCAGCACGGAAACACATTCTGAAGTTGAAATTATTAATCTAATTATATTAAAAAATTAATGACATACATCGCATTCATCACCGTAATTTAGAGGAATATTCTTTGATAGAATGTTCCAGAAGATTATAAAGATCCTAATTAGAAAAGCAAACGGGAAGATAAAACGATAAATTCTGCAGAAAAAATACTGAAAGTTATATTTAGAAATCTCATTTAAAACCTTTTCTGAAACTGTTTGCGATTCTCATGATGAATAAGGGCAAAAATTCCATTGTAATGACATTAAAAAAGTACAAAAATGATATCAAAGATATTGGAATGCTCCCATGATAACAAGTTACTGCGCCTTTCAAGAAATGCTCATGAATAAGAAATTATAATTACAAAGAATATGATATTAGTTTAGAAGGAAAAAAGACAAAAACAAAATGTACATTATAAAAGTAATTCTCAGCGTTTTATACATTCAAGTAATCTGGTACAGATGTTTAATTAGTTCTTTTGAACCATTTATCGATAAAAATAAAAATAATTTAATTTTTAATAAAAACAATAATTGTAGAAAATATTTACGTAATGAAAGAAATGAAATTACTGAAATAAAGTAAATTAATTTCAAGTGTTATAATACATTTACCAATTAAACTGCCTGCATGACTTGTATTCTAGTAAAATGCAAATCGATTCTAAAGTTATATATAAAAATTTAGTTTTAGCACAAAAATAGTTTTTTATGGCAAAGATGATGATGTATTTATAAAATAAAGTACTTATTATATAAAAGCAAATATTAATATCCTAAAAAATGTTTATTTCACTAACAATGCTAAATTTTTATATTTTGTTCTTGTTCCAGGGTTTAATTAATGGGCAATAACAAAGCATTATTAACTAAACTTTCTGAATTCAAAAAATAATAACACGAGACTAGTAATTGCCAACTGAAAAACGACCGTTTTTAAGTTAATTCACTTCCATGTGCTTTGCTTACTTTAAATAACTCCTGAAATGCCTAAAGTGAAGTATCAGCTAAAACTAAATTAAATAGGAGTAATGCTATAAAATTAACAATTTTATATGGAAAAATATGACAACATTAACACGTCAGATTCTATACATTAAAATATTCACTTTCTTGATGCATGAAAAAGTTTCCTAAAAGTATCTCAACACGAGATCAGTTTGTCTGCTGAGGAAAAAATCATTTGAATATCTGTTAAAATGTTATTTAATCCATTTAAAATATTATAATACATATTTTCCATCGATCTTCTTACGGACTGAGACCTAAAATTAAATAAATTTCTTATCAACATGTCACGTACAATTTTTATAGCATGGTTGTAAAATATTATTTCCACCACAACAAAGAAAAAGTGTTTAACGTGCCACGTACTCAACACCACATAAGTTTTATTGCTCAAATCGAAGTTATTTGTGTAATAAAATTCTAGCTTCAAAACATAAGTTCTGAACATTTTACGAACTTATGTAGAGATATCACATAAGGACGTGTAATAGCTTTTTGAATTATTGTTTTGAACGACCATATATCCTCAGCAGTTACAAACATTTGGCAATCTATAAAACATACATTGACATTATTAGCTAAGAGGAATCCAATTTAATGTTAGTCACGTAATACGAAGTCTCAGAAAAACATGTCATATCATATCATTGTATTAATATACAAAGGAAAGTAGGCAATAAATATTTCTTTAAATTAGATTAAATAAACATGAGCTGTCATGTGGGCTTTCAATTTATTTTAGGGTTGTTATAAAGCTAGGTCGCAACGTAGTTGATTATTTTTAGCATTCCTAATTGATAACACAATGATTGTTTTTGATCAATTCGAAAAGTTCGGGAAAGCATTTGGCGTTGATTTAATCAAGAACTCAATCGATTTCGACAGCAGATGGCGCTACCTTTTCGTTTGTTTTACTGCTGTAGGGTATAAATATGATGTTGCAAACGTTGATTTCCAGTGTCTGATTTATGAACATTATTGAGTGTTGAAAAGTCCTAAAATATTTTATTTCCAGTATATTTAAATTGGGCTCATTTTCCTTACCATTCTGATAGGCCATTTATATATCCACTAGGGAATTTAAGTACATGCAACAGTCTGAATTTAATTTCCTGGGTAGCAAAATGTCACATAAAAAGATAGCCAATCAGCAGGCTGCATTCCAAATTCAGTGTCAGGTTTAAGAACTACAAAGTGATGAACTATTAATACATCGATTTCAGTGTTTCTATATTGGATATTTCTATATTTTATATTCTATTTTTCTATTCAGATATGCTTTTATTTTTCGTACATTGTTTATTCTGTACTATTTTTCTTATTTTAATGAAAATGTACACACCATCTGAATTATCTTGATATATTTTACAGCTATTGCTTTTAATATTGTACATAACTTTCCCTTGATCTTTACGGCTAATTTGCAGTTTTGCTAAAATCACGTGACTGCAAAAAAGCACCAGATTGGACACTTAGCCAATTATGCGAGTTCCTCCAAATTTTCACTCGCCTTTGGGATAAAAGAGGCAATGCGCCTCACCTTCTTACAAAGAATATGAACTCCCAATTCAATTATTTGCTTTCTTACACCTTCTGATCGCACCTCCATAGTGACTCAGTTGTAAAGAACCTGAAACAGCGAGACCGCACGTAGGATTCCCTAAGTGATCAGATAAGAACAGGATAAATTCTTGCTGCGAACCAGAATACGCACCAAAGCATCAAAGCATGCTTTCCAGTCTTGCAGATTTCTTTGTTCCTGATGAAGAAGGAACTGTACCTGTTTGCCCTCGAAGTTGATTGAGCTCTTGACTAAATCGATGTCAAATACAAGGTTGTGTTTTTTGCTAATTTTATATTTCACTTTGGTGTGCTTCTCTTCTGTTTTGATTTTTTAGTTAATATTATTTTAAACTTGTAAGTTACATTTATATACATACATAATGCGTCGACAGAATTTTAAGACTGAATTTTTCAATCAATTCTAATGCGTCAGCTAAACACTAACATGCCTCTCAATATTGTTTAATGGAATTTAAATGAAATTTTTTCTTTGAATTTATGCCACCGATATCAGCACTTACGGATCCGAAGGATGATAGCGAAAAGAAGCAAGGATCTGATTGAAATGGCAGGCAGTGATCTCAAATGTTTTAAACAATCATTAATAGTGAGAAAAGTTGGTATGCGTTATTCAGTATGCAAAAATAAACCGACAGCAATGGGTAATAGAAAATTAATCTCAGCTAGAGGAATATTGTTTTGAGAAGATTAGAGTCAAGACCGTGATGGAAAATTTGATTAACAGAATGACATTCACAAAAAATATTTGCTTGAAGGTTTGACACAACAGACTTAATGTTCTATAAAAAGGAAAAAAACTTGGAAAGAACGGATCTCGTTTGAGTGGAAAAAGCTCGATCAGGTAACGGACGTCAGTTGTCTTTTTGCATTATGCTGTTTTTGTCAAGCTCTTGATTGCAAAAACATTTAATGGCACTTATCGCTTTATTCAATGAATTGACATCTGACGGATTATGTTCTTTTCTCTAGGTTAAATCTTGAAGAATGCAGGAATATTCAAATAATTAAATTCTATGACAGCTGTTTGCTCGCTGGATGCTGCTTTCATCAGTAGTGTATTCACAGTAACCCTTGATACAGTTGATCCGTAGAACCTTAAAGTTACTACGAATTCAGAAATAGAATTATCGGACCAGCTTTGACCAATAATGGGTTCAAACCAGAAATGATTCGGCAAGTATATTTATCCTACATCACTGACGGCAGTTTCAAGTAGTTTTAAGTAAAAACTGAAAGTCTAAATGTTCATTAGTCTTTCGAGTTTGGCTTGGAAACATTTCACTCTGCTCAGTTGGTGCACATATACATTTTCATTAAACGCTTTCCTAGTATTTTGCTTCACCTTACATGTAACCTATTAGATAATAAACTTTATTATTTAATATTCTTTGCCTATATAGTTGTTTAAGGATTTTTATTTTCATCCAAGACAATGAAACAATAATAACGTCATAGAATGGTCGAAATGCCTTGAGTAACATATGCAGAAAACTCAGAAAGCTACTTAAATTATTTCAGTGTCTTCAAGAATATCAAAACAGTAGCTATAACTATGGAACCTTTCCAACAAAAACTAATTTCTCGATTGACAACAGAATCATATTATCTTATTTCCACAGTTAGAACACATTAATAAGCTTCTGAAGAGACATGATAAATAAAATTACTAAATCTACATTCCTAATTTTGGATAACATATAACACAATTTTAGATGTCAAAGGATATTGAATAACACAATTTCTTATGTATAAAAATTATTGATGAAAACAGCTAATAAGAAAGAATATTTCTAGAAACTAAAAAATAAATTATTTTTTCTAGATGAAATGTAAATTGAGAACTAAAGTTAGTTTACATAAGATATGGTTTATTAATGTTAAAATTTTGACAGTAGATCAATTCCAAAAAACATACCCAGCTAGCTTTTGTACTAGCAATTAAGTTAATACGGAAGTGTTAGTGATCGATTGCTTTATTTGACAGAATATGACATACAAATATAATAAACATTCTCAAAGCTCAAATTTCTTTACACAAGGCAAGCCTCAAGTATTTCATTTCTAACGTCATTTTAATTTTTTTCATGTATTTCATTTTTAAACGTCAGAATGAAAGTTAGGCTTGTAAAAAGAAATCATTAGATATTCTTTCGAAAGACAACATTCTGTACACAACAGTCTGTTGACCATACAGAGTAAACATTAAAAAAAAAAAATCTGAAATTTTCTATTTAAAAAGAAAACCTTAAATTAATTTAGATAAATGTGTAACACGATTAAGAAATTCCAAATAAACTCCTCAAGCGGAAAATATACTTACATCTTTTCCTCCTCTTCCATTTTGTTCTGTTTTCTCGTCAAGAGTGCCCATTGGATACTAAAATTAAAGATAAGACCGTAATTTCATGTAACAATCTTATTTTTCTTCCATACGCTGTGAAATCGTTAAGAAAAATCTCCATACAAACAAACCAGAAAAATGTATTTAATAGTGAACACAAATCGTACTTTTAATAAAACATATTAAATAACTGCATAAAAAATATCGCACTCCAAGCTGGTATAAAATACAAAATTATAAAGAGCGAAGCATATGGTGAAGCGAAATCAAGCGCCTGTAAAATAACTGTTTCATTAGTTATTTCGAATAGGCAGTGAAGCGTTTTAATTTAACGAACTTCAACAAAGATTGGAGCGACCATAGATTTCTTTAGTTGGCCACCGTTCATATATATAATAAAAAAATCTCGTTTCTACTTATGAATCTATGTATATTTGAGAAATATAAATTAAAAATATGAATGAACATGAAACAACACCTCAATTTCTCAGTGAATCTAAATAAAAAAGACTTTAAATGTAAATTCAATTAAATGCGCAAAGAAATACAGTCATGCTATTCAAATACTAAATGATTTAATATCCATATCATACGTATCAAAAATAAATCCATAGCTAGCCGTTCGCCATTCCGTTGCGAGGCAAGGGACAATGCCTGTGAAGTTTTAAGTGCACGGATAAATAACCACTGCTGATAAGTGACGTTTTTCACATTAGAATGCTAGCCGACTTCAACAAATTTGGAAAACAATGTTTTTAAAACACTGCGTAACACTCGCTGATAATTTAACTTAAATGATAGATGCAAGTTAGCACAGTGTACGATAATGCTAAAACTACAAAAATTAAAAAAAAAAGAAACCGTTGAGCCGTTGTTTTAGGTAAAATTTTGTTGAAAGGTTTTGGATTCAGTCATACTAGAAAAACGTTTTATACTCAGATTATGTTTAAATTAAACGTCAACATAAATATCTTAGCATATACAGAATACTAGTTTTCATTTCGACAAGATAATGTTCAATCCGCATTACCTAGATTGTTCAGTAATAGATCAGGGAGTCCTAAAACTGTGTTGACAACCAAATTCCATACATATTAATCTTATCGCCCATATAAAAAATCTGTGAGAACAAATGCGATCGGTAAAATCACAGTAAAAAGGATCAGAAAGGATATCTCCGAGAATCTTGTAGCATAGGTACTCTTACAAATAGTTTGTGCTCTGCCTATGAAGGTGCATTTGTATACACCTGATTTGAAACTTAACATTTATTTGATTAGATACGAACATTCCAGAAATTACTCAATCTAAGTAAAGAATATTAATCTGGATGTTTTGTGACTAAACGAGTTTTCACTAAATTCATCGACTTTATTCGACTATATCTTGTAACTGCAAAGCTTCTATTTGTATTAAAAAGTCACAATTTTTAAAAGCTTTGAATAATTTTATTATTCAGTCTTAACAATTTTTAACACGTAAAAATATTTTGTATGAATTTTACACACAAAATTGCATAGGAAAGAAACTTTTCTTGGTAATTACAACGTTATCTTTCAGAGTAATACCAATAGATATCATGAAACACTTTAGCTTTTCACAGATGATGTTTACTGGGCAGTTACAAGGGTTAGTCAATTTACTGGACAATATAAAAAATGTTGTAAAGTAATACAAATAAATTATATGAAATTAATCTTAATAAAATTGGTAATTTGTTCGTTCTTCAGCCTCAGCGATTTTTTAAATAAATTTTATGAGATTATTTAAAAATCATTTAAGTTTATTATCAGCAGCAGGAAAACATTTCATAAGAAGGTTTTTTTTCTGTTGCAGATTAACAATACTTCTAATATCTGTTCAAACACTAACATACTTACCACTTTTTATAATTTACGAGAAGGAATCCAAATATGATAGTTAGAGATGAAAAATAACACATATCTCGAGGAAAGAACACTGCAATGATGCACACAAATGCTGTTTATATCAAGAAATTAATCAATGTTTTCGTAATTTAATTGAATTACTTTCAACGCTTCTTTTGTAAATGATAAAAGGTTTGCTGAGAAAACTTCAGAACAGATTTTAATTAAAAATATTCAACGAATCTTCACAGAAATTCAAGAGATTTTAAAGAATTATACATAGGAAACCTTATTTCTAACACATATATCTTCTTCCTTATTCTAAGTACGTACCCAATGATTAGTTAAAATGTATGTTTGATTAATATTTATAATAATGGTTTTTTACTTGCCCGTAAAGAAGAAGAAAGGTAATACTGCATGCTTACCGGTTTTAGCACTCGCACAATGAAGTAAGTTTCCAGACCAGCCGATCGTAATGCCTCTTCTCGGGACATTCCATCCCCAGCCGTTACTTCAAACTCTCCATTCAAAAAGCTCAACGTCTTCTCTGATATGTGTACACGCCTAGAATTAAATAAAAAAGAAGACCGAAATGTTCATAATTAAGCACAATAGGCTCATATGTCATTTTAAACAAAGATACAGTTTCTCTCGAATACAGGATGCTTATAAATGATTCATCAGATTTTAAAACACTATATAAAATATTATACAGGGAATAATACATGATATAAGAAAATAAACATTAAATATCCAAATTTACATTTTAAGGCTTAACTTCTTTAAATAGAAACTCTCAAAGAGTTGGAATGGGCATTGCGCTGAATATTTAAATGCTGTTCACATGAGACTTCCGCGATCTCTACACCTCACGATTTATGATTTATTGTTTTGGAAGTATGTTAAAGACTCTGTTTACATGCCTTGCCAGCCGAGGTTAAGAGTTGCATTACTAATGCATTTACAGCCCTTAATAGCGTACATGTAGAGCGAACTAGATTATCACATATATGCGTGTTGTGAGGCAACAGAAAGTCACAATGAAAACTTTTAATAATAAGAACAAAATCCCGGATTCTTAATCTTTATCTTCATGTATCATTCATTGTTGCATGTTCACATGTTCTGAAATGAGATATTTTAAACCCAATAAATCTTGTATTTTCAGTTCCGTAATATAATCAGAGTTCAGTAATAATGAAAATGGAGTATAAATTTCATTAACCCCATTATCCTAAGGAAATGTAGAATATATCTTAGATAACTGAAAATTCGTATTAAATGGGAGGTCGAGGTCATTTCGCAAGAAAAATTAATTAAAATTTTGGCAAGTTTTATTTATGACACAGTAAAGACTCGGTTTGGCATCAAACTTGTTTAGAGAGGTGTCAGCTTAATACCAGGAGAAATCTGAGAAAATTTTTAGGCGTGGAATAAATTTTTAGGCGTGGAGTGGAATTTATTGACATCTTCTTTAAAACCTGAGTATAAAAGTCTTGGGTCTCTGATATTTATCGTAATCATTATTCTTGTATTCTCTTATCGAATCCTTTGTTGGTCTGTCTTATTCCGGACTTGTTTCTTTTATCCGTTCAGTAACCTTTGGCAAATTCTTTAATTATTTCGTTTGTTAAAAATATAGTGTATTAGTTGTATTTATAATGCAACTTTCTGCATATTATAATGTAGAAAATCAAAAAATACAGATATTATATTTTTCTTTTAAATAAATGATTTGGCTTGGGACAGTCATTTTATAGGGTTTTCCTTATTTTGAATAACAAATTTCGTTTAAGTTTTCCTGTTCTCAACTTCCCCTCACATTCTCTCGCCAAGATGTAAATTTAAAGTTAAGTGAAATGCTATTTAAATGTGTGATTATCCTAGTTTATTCAGAGCGTGTTTCGCTAGCCAAGCTCACATTTCGTTGTTATTTCGCGGTCACGCTAGTAAGCCTCTTGGCCTTATCAGTTTAGTATCACGCTGGTTAGATTTCTATGAGTCCATCTCTTAGGAGTAATTTTTGAAGTGCGTTCTTACACTCGTTTATTTTTCAGATTTGATTTGTATTACAGTCTACGTTTAGTTACAGTCGAAAGTGAACGGTGTTTTGTAACGCACGAAGTCCGTGCTTTTCGTTAAATTAGTTTGATTTAATAAAGGGTTATTTTGCATCTTTCTTCTGTGCTGGTATTTAATTTATGCCTATGCGAGAATTCGCCAGGTTCATTGTAGGATCTAAGTTAGTGTATAAAGTAGAGATAGATCTTACAATTTTTCTACGTGAAAATCGGTTATACGAACCCATCTCCACCCCATTCAGTTCAAATGATAGCGGATATAAACTCGTGTGCAAAACTTAAGCAACAATGTAAAAGTTTAGCAGATAGCCATGAAATTGCAGAAAAGGAGGTCTGGAGATCAGTACAATGAACACGTAAGTCAGTAGAAACATCATGCGTATGCAAATATCAGGAATGAAACGTCACTGGCGACGTGAGCGTACACAAAACGCGTGATGTCGGCGCGCGCAGCTCAACAGTAGAATAAAAGGAAGGACGGAGACGCAATTCAACATATTCGCTGCAAGTGCCAGTGAGTCAGTTCGTGAAATATGTGTAGAAGAAATCACCTGGACGACTTCACACGTGGAAGAATGATCGGAAAGCTGGAGGAGGGGCGTACTGTCATCAGTGTAGCTACAGAGTTCAGAATCAACAAAAGTGTCGTTTCGCGCGCTTGGAAAGCGTTCCAAACCACATGTACAGCTGTTATAAAGGTTGGTAGTGGCCGCCCGAGGACGACAACTGTAGGGGATGACAGATATATCGTCCTGCAGGCGAAAAGAGGCCGACAGCAGTCAGCAAGCGCCATTGTTCATCAACTCTGTACAGCAACGGGGCGACAAGTGTCACGATTTACTGTGGCCAGACGCCTTCACAAAGGGGGCCTATTCGCCCGCTGTCCTGAACTCTGCTTCCCGTTGAAAGTTGGCCACCGACGCCCCCGTTTACAGTGGTGCAGAGAGCACAAAAACTGGACAACTGATGAATGGAGTCGTGTCCTCTTTACGGATGAGAGTCAGTGCAGTACCAGAAGCGATTCTCAACGCGTTTTGATTTGGAGAGGTTGGGATCCGGTTTTATTCCAGTAACATCAAGGAAAGACACCGTAAAGGTAGTCCTGGAGTTCTTGTCTGGGGATGCATTATGCTGAACGGTCGAACTGAGCTCCACGTTTTCGACAGAGGGTCTGTAACCGGGGATCGCTATTGTGAGGAGGTACTCCTTCTTCATGTGCGTCTGTTCCGAGGTGCCATTGGCCAAGACTTAATTTTTATGGATGACAATGCACAGCCACATTGGACTAGTATTGAACATTATTATACTTCGTCGATTCCTGATTCTGATCCTCTTCCAACAAGCAAGGAACTGAATGACGTAATCAAGAAGCTCAATCCAAGTAAAGCTCCAGGTCCGGATGGGCTTGACAACGGCATTCTCAGAACTATGCATAACACGCATCCGGCAATACTTTTCTCCTATTTACAGGCATGCTGGAGAATTCGCCACTTTCCAGAAGGCACAAAAATAGCAGAAGTTGCCCTCTTCCTAAAGGGAAATAAAGATCCAAAAGAGGCTGCTTCTTATAGGCCTATCTGCCTTCTCCCAGCCATGGGAAAAATCCTCGAAAGAATAATACTTCAAAGACTGAATTTTTACACTCATACTAATAAACTCATAAATACTAAGCAATATCGTTTTACAGCAGGAAAGTCAGTGGATCACGCACTGAATCACCTACGGAACACGGTACTTAGAAACAAGCAGAATAAACTACATACTGTTGTCACCAGTATAGACATTCAAGGTGCCTTCGATTCGTTGTGGTGGCATGATGTTTTGAAATGTCTCAAAGATATCAATTGTTCCAAAACTTTATTTGATTTGATCTACAGCTACCTGAGTGAAAGACGAAGAATTCAAGCTACAACGGACGGAGGCGTCCACATGCAAAAGGTGACGAAAGGCTGCCCTCAGGGCTCCTGCCTAGGTCCACTTCTGTGGAACCTGGTAGCAGACACCGCGTTCAACCTGTTTGATGATGATGAAACATCAGAAATAATAGCGTATGCTGACGACTTCTTGCTAACAGTTACGAGGTAAATTCCCCAAAAGCGTTAGACAAAATAGTACGCTGGGTCGGTGAACATAAGCTCACAATTTCAAGAGCAAAAACCAAAGGAATGCTAATTAGCCCAGGAAAAAGGCACGAGCGTAACCCGTGCGTAAGCCTTCATGGCAGAAACATACAATTCGTGAGACATTTCCGCTACTTGGGTGTGATTATAGACGACAGATTCTGCTGGCTCCCTCACATCAAAGATCTTAAAGAAAGGCTACATAAATTGTCTAATACAATGCGGAGAACAGCTGCTGCTAACTGGGGTGTCTCCTCACAGATGCTCAAAATATGGTATGTCACAGTCGCTGAGCGCATAGCTCTTAATGGCGTTTCCATATGGGGCGTCAATGTCACGATTAACATGCAACATGCATTGAACTCCGCGCAAAGGTCATTTCTTCTGGGCATCTGCAGAGGATTCCGTACCTCTCCTACAACTGCATTAAATGTATTGGCTGGGCTTCCGCCCCTGCACTTGATAGTACAGAGCGAGAGTGTTGTGGTGAGAGTGATCAGACTAAAACAAGACGTTACTATTTGGAGTAAGACTTATGTATCCTCGGACTACGAGAATCACATTGCCCACTCTCCTTGCCACCCTGCAGACTTCGATATAGAAGCAAACTGTAATCCTCCAAGTGCATTACAATCCTTAGCCGTATATACTGATGGCTCCAAAGGAGAACTCGGGACTGGCAGTGCCTGGTGTGCAATGGAGGGTGACCACATAATTCATTCCTGGGCTAAGAAGCTTCATCCCAGTAACTCGGTGTTTCAAGCAGAACTTACAGCCCTAAAGGCAGCTCTGGACTTTACTGCTAACAATGGCAGGTATTAAGTAATTTATACAGACTCAATGTCAAGCTTGCAGGCCATCCAAGGCGGCCGCAGTAGACATCCCATTGTCAGAGACATACAAAAACTATTAATTTCGATTCCTGCAAGTTTAGAGACTTTACTTCTGAAGTAGAGGTAAAACTCATTTCCTGCAGATATTGTTTTGTTGCTATTTACGAGTAAAAGAAATGTTTAGATGATTTAACTGTTAATATAATTTTTTGATAATGTTTGAATAATATTACAAATTTCATATTTAAGAAAGTTAATTACATGGTTTTTATAAGGTTCTTTAAATGCAGAATAAAAAATGTTCTATTTCAAAAGAAGAAAAACCTAACTTTTTCCATCCAATATTCGTTTACCTGCACTTATTTTAAAGCAGATGTTATTGAAAGATATTACATGAAAATTAAACAAAACAAAACAAACAACAAACAAACAAACAAACAAAAAAAAAAAAAAAAAAAAAAAAAACGAAAGGTTATCCCTAAATGATTCCCTTGCAATATTTCAATTTTTTAATAAAAAATTATTCTAAAAATTTGCACATAGATAGTCTTAAGAACAAAAGTGCATATCATTGTATCTATTTTGTTACAAATAGTTTGTCTCACACTGTTCGGTGTCTGAAAGAGTATTGCTTGGCAGCTTTGTTTTACGCCAAGCAGAGTTTGGTTTTAGTGTAACTCTAAAGTTATTTTGTTTTTGCCTTATTAATAGGTATGATTTCTGACTTGATGTAAGACCATATGGTTGCTCGCTTTTAGCTAGGTTACATAGGTAACTTTAAGAACATGCATGTGTTAGTATTCAATAATGTTGTTTTTGTTAAAATAAATTTGTTATTATTAATATTACAGTCTACTTACTGAAGTTAAGTTTCATTCAATAAAATCAAGCTATCTTCGGCAGGAACAGTTTGGTCCGTCGAGCCGGAGAAGAATATGGCTACTAATATTGTTTCATTGAATCGCCAACGCGGCGTAGTGAAAACGAAACTCGAAGCTTTGATAAAATTCCTTGATGAGTATAAAATGGAGGAGAATAAACTCAACCATGATGTTATTATGAAGACTAAATTGGATTCTTTGTTGGAATTAAAATCTCGGGTTAAACAACTCATAGTGGAATATACTAATTTACCAGAGGAAATTGACTTGAAAGATAATCGAAGCATTGCACAAGAATTGGAAGAAAGCATCGAAGATTTCGAAGTAAGATTTAGAATTTTTCGTTCTAATTGTGAAACAAATAACAAAGATAAATTTGAAACCAAAACTGATTCTAAATCAAATTTTAAACTGTCTGATTTACCTCTTCCTCAATTTTATGGTAAATATGAAGATTTAAAAAATTTTAAAGTGCAATTTATGTCTATGATTGGTAATAATAATGATTTAAATGATACTGAGAAACTGTTTTATTTGAAAGCATGACTTAAAGGTGAAGCAAAAATGTTAGAATCATGTTATCAGGACTTGTGTTCCTCTTGACTTGCTTTGGAAACATGAACTATCCTGACACGGAACAGGGAGCTTACTCAAGCTATGTTCAATAAATTGTGAAGTAGACAATACACACAGGAAGGGTATACGAAACCCTTTATTTTTCTATCTTTACAGGTATTTCCGGAACTTCGGAATACAGAGACCAACCACTTGTGGTCTGAACGTAAGAATATAAAACTACTAACTAAAACTCTAACTAAAACTAACTTTGACTTAGTATACAAGTGCCTAGCATTAAGATTGGCCGTTATTTAACAAAGTCCGTATGTAGTACGCCGATGTGCTAAAACTACGATACGTTTGAAATTATCAAGAGGATTAAACCTCTGGCCTTGAAGGCAACCAGCAACCGAGTGAAAACTCGTAAAACTCCTATGGCAAGCGGCTTGCTTCCCAATAACTCCTTCCTCTCTCTTGCTTGGCAAAAAGCCACAACTTAAGTACTTGGCGTTAGCAAGACAAATTTGCATAAATAAGTTAAAGCTTTTAATTCTGGCCGGAAGTAGAAAATAAGAAGTGATAATAAAGATTTAAAATAAAATAAACGTTAGTAAAACTTAGGATCCTTACAATGTCAGGATACATTTGAGTCGTTATTTTCTGCACTTGAAAGCAGATATGAAAACAAAAGAGCAGTAGTTGATGCCTTTATTAATAATTTGTTGAACTTTGAAAAAATAAATGACTCACCTTCTCAGATGAGATCACTAGTAAATAATGTTAAAAGATGTTTGAGATCTTTAAGTGTATTAGAATTTGATAGAAATAATTTATCTGATGTTTAGATATTAAATATTTTATTGCATAAATTAGATAGAGAATCTGGAAAAGCATTTGAACTAAACGTAAAATCAAATGAAATTCCCAAACTTGATGAATTTTTAGAATTTCTTGAAGAAAGAATTCGAATTCTTAAAGAAATAAACAAAGTTAGTTTTCCTAAGCAGAGCTATGCTACTAAAGTATCAAATCAATTAAATTGCTCTAGAAATTCAAAACCCTTGATAACTAAAACAAACCCTTTTCGAAAGTGTATTATGTGTAAAGAACCACACCCAATTTATCATTGTTCGAAATTTAAGAGCATTTCTGTTTCTGAGCTCATATGTTATGTATGATTTTGTTAAGGAATATAAATTATGCATTAAATGCCTTTCTCCATCACACGTATTATCGCAGTGTAAAGCTAAATTCAGTTGTTATGTCTGTAAGAAAAACACACATCATACGCTTTTGCATAAAAGTGACGAAAAACAAAATGAATCATCGAAAGAAAAAGAATTGACCTTGAACCTTTCGTCAGTGAATGGGAAAGAGGACTGCCCCTCTCCCCCATTCCACAACTCTGATGGCAGCTGCAAATAAATCTAAATTTGTGTTAATAAATACAGCGATTGTTTATCTTCGCGATGTTTAGGATGAACGAATTCCTTTCAGAGCCGTGCTTGATTCAGCTTCGACTTCTAATTTTTGTACTTTAGGTGTTACGAACTCATTAAGAATAAAAAAAGAAAGAACACTTATTCCAGTTAGTGGAATAGGCAACACTACTTTGAATGTTAAATCACAAAGACGCGTTTATCGAACTTAGAAAGGGAAAATGAATGGGAAATAGAGTTATTAGTTGTTCCCAAAATAGCTGACATGACACCATCGAAATCTATTGATATTTCGAAATTAAATATTCCGAAAGGAATAAAGTTAGTTGATAATGAATTTTTCAAGGCAAAAAAGGTAGATTTATTTATTAGCAGCGGAATTATTTTTTGAATTTTTAAAAACAGATAAAATACGTTTAGAAGATAATGAGTTACTTCTTCAAAACAGCTGCTTCGGTTTTTTAGTTTCTGGAAGCATTAGAATTCCACATGTAAAAAATTATGACTTAAATTATTGTTTTTTGTCAACAGAGATTAATTCGTTAAATAACTTAGTAAAATCATTCTGGGAAGTTGAAGAAGTAAATGAAACTAAACCTACAGTTAATTCAGAATTAAATTACTGCAATGAACTTTTTGAAAACTCATTTTACCGACATGCGGATGGAAGATATCTGGTTAAAATGCCGTTCAAGCCAAATATTGGTGAAAACATACAATTAGGAGATTCACAGGAAATCGCTGAAAAAAGACTGAATCAATTGTGGAAACGTTTGTCAAGTGATTCTGTAATGAAAGAACTTTATATTTCATTTTTAAGGGAATATGAATCGTTAAATCATATGGAAAAGATGGAAGACTATTCTGAAACTGAAGGAGGATATTTTCTTCCTCATCACGGCGTGCTGAAACCTGATAGTAAAACAACAAAGTTACGCGTCGTGTTCGACGCGAGTGTCAAAACTACTAACGGTTGTTCATTGAACGACATATTATGTAAAGGTGGAATGATTCAAGAGGAACTTTTTTCCATGATACGGTTTAGAAAACACATTTATGCATTTACTGCTGACATTGAGAAGATGTTTCGACAAATTGAAATATTGCCATCGCAGACCAAATATCAAAAAAATACTTTGGAAGGAAGATGAAGGTAAGCCTATAGAAATATACAAACTCAAAACGGTAACTTATGGCACAGCATGCGCTCCATATTTGGCACAAAGGAATCTTCAACAGTTAGCGAAGGATGAAGAAAAGGATTTTCCTGTAGCATCGAAAGTGGTCCTGGAAGATTTCTATGTAGACGACTCTCTTACTGGATCTTCGAATTTGAAGGAATGCATTCAGCTCCAGAAAGATTTGACAGAATTGCTCCAAAGAGGAGGAATGAAGCTACACAAGTGGCGTACTAGTTTTGATTCGCAGAACTCTGATTTACAGAATTTTTCATTTGATCGTAATAGTAATACAAAGCTGTGAAGACGTTAGGTATGTTATGGAAGAAGGATACATTGCAATATAAAGTTACTGTTAATGAAAAGCCTGATGTTACGAAAAGAGATGTTTTATCTCAAATAGCGAGATTATATGATCCTTTAGGCCTACTCAGTCCTATTATTAGCAAGGCAAAGATATTCATGCAAGCACTTTGGTTGCTTAAGCTATACTGGACAGAACAGTTACCACCACCTCCTGCCAATGAATGGAATTTGTTTATTAAAACTCTTCATAATATAGAAAATATACAAGTACCTCGTTGCATCTTAAAAGAGACATTTTCAGTACTCATTTTACAGGGATTTGCAGATGCCTCCGAGAAGGCATTTGGGGCAGTGATATATCTTCAAAACATTACAAGCCCTGGTGAATTTTGTAGTAAACTTCTTTGTAGCAAATCTCGTGTAGCACCAATCAAGACCATGACTGTTCCTAGATTAGAACTATCAGGATGTATACTCCTGTCCGAATTTATGCAAAAGGTTTTAGAAGCTTTGAAACTCAAAATTGATGACGTTAAGCTCTGGTCAGATTCAAGCATTGCTTTAAGCCTGGATCAATACATCACCACATCTTTTGAAAACCTTTGTGAGTAATAGAGTCTCACAAATTCAACAACTTACTTCTAACTATCAGTGGGAACATGTGTCTTCAGAAATGAACCCAGCCGACATTATTTCCAGAGGATCAGATGGTACAACTTTTGGATCTAACAAGCTGTGGTGGAAAGGTCCTGATTTTTTAAACAAGGACAATTTTCAAGATAAAAATGGACTTAGTGATGAGCTTTAATCTTCAGAACTGAAACCAGTTACGACTTCCTTGTTGACTTTAAAAACTGATTCATTCTTTGATGACTGCCTAAAAATAACTAATGATTTCTTGAAACTAATACGAATTCTTAAATTACTTTTCAGATTTATTTACAACTGTAGGAACACAAGTGAGAAACGAACAGGTAGTATTAATATAGATGAAATGGAGCTTTCAAGGAATACACTCCTTAAATATATCCAAGGTAGGTATTTTGCAGAAGAAATTTCTTTGTTGCAGAAAGGTCTACAGATAACATCAAGGAGTAAGTTAAAATATTTTGATCCCTTCTTAAATGAGAAAGGTCTGATAAGGGTAGGTGGTAGGATAAAGAATTCTAATTTATAGTCAAAGACATCCCATTATTTTGCCTGCCAAGAATAAGTTAACTGAACTTATATTTATTTATTTTCATGAAAAGGATTTTCATAATGGTCCACAATCATTATTAAATTCTATTAGACAAATTTATTGTCCCATTAATGGCAGGAATATAGCTAGAAAAATCTTCCTACCTGCAAATGGTTGTTAGGGAGAATTGTAGATGTGTTTTATGGGAAGGACAACCTTGTGCGAGTTGTCTCCGTCAAAACCAAAAATGGTATTTATAAACGAGCAGTTACTAAAATTGCTGTACTTCCAATGGAGAAATAATGTATGAATTTTTTATGTTTATTTGAAGGTTTGAACTGTAATCCATCATATTTGTTCTTTTCACATTGTAATTACATGTATTATAATTTGTGCATTAATTTACATTGTATCATTTTGTATTGTATGAACATTTATTACTTTTTTGAATTTTACTTATTGTATTGAAATTAATATTTCAACGCCGGGCGGGATGTTCGGTGTCTGAAAGAGTATTGCTTGGCAGTTTTGTTTTACGCCAAGCAGAGTTTGGCTTTAGTGTAACCCTAAAGTTATTTCGTTTTGGCCTTATTAGTATGTATGATTTCTGACTTGATGTAAGAGCAGATGGTTGCTCGCTTTTAGCTAGGTTACATAGGTAACTATAAGCACATGCGTGTGCTAGCATTCAATAATGTTGTTTTTATTAAAATAAATTTGTTATTGTTAATATTACAGTCCACTTACTGAAGTTAAGTTTCATTAAATAAGTTCGAGCTATCTTCGGCAGAAACAGTTTGGTCCGTCGAGCCAGAGAAGAATATGGCTACTAATATTGTTTCATTGAATCGCCAACGCGGCGTAGTGAAAACGAAACTCGAAGCTTTGATAAAATTCCTTGATGAGTATAAAATGGAGGAGAATAAACTCAACCAATGATGTTATTATGAAGACTAAATTGGATTCTTTGTTGGAATTAAAATCTCGGGTTAAACAACTCATATTAGAATATACCAATTTACCACACTGAAAATTAAAGCGAAATGATAGAAACATATTAAAAACAAATAATTTTACCGTTTTAAGTCTTCGTAAGAATATTCTTTATAATTTTTTCGCTAGAAATATTTTCTTAATTATTTTCTTGTACGTTCCAGTGACTTCAGCATCGAAAAAGGAGCTAGCGTAATTTATGTCTGTGTAAAACTGCTATTTTGGTGGTATTTAGATCATATGCAGGAAGTTTGAAACAGTGGGTACAATACTCACAGAGGACCTTTTATGAATTAAGAATAACAATGCTGAAAGTATTTAGATGTTCTCTTCGAAAAACGAGTTTCAAGAAACATGATTAATCGATATTCTACTTAATTAGAAACCAGATTTTTTTTCTGAAACTACTGAATGGAAGTTTCCTTTAAGTCCTGATTTAAATTGTTTGGGGGAATATATTAAATATTCAGAGATTCTTAAAACGTACTCCAGAAAATATGATCTGAATTTTATCCCTTCTCTCTTTAGGAAACTATCAGGAATACTGAAATTTAAAAGCTTAATAATAAAATTTTATTAATAAATATTAGTTCAGCTAATTAATCAGCTATGTAATATTACGCTGGAATTGAATTACACATTTTTAGTGTTAAGGAAATATGGTACGACTGAGAATGATAAATTCTTAAATAACACAAAATAAAACTAGAATTCAGTAGTGTGGTATATTTCAGTAATACGTAATATGGTATTCGGGAAAAAGTATTATCACTGCTTAAATCTCCCTTCAAGATTTAGATCTCTCTCGCAGACATAAAGATATTAAATCCAAAAATAATCCAAACTATATTTATTTTTCGTTCACTGTCACCGTACCTAGAAATGCAGCTCTTGAAAAAAGAATAATCCATGCCAAATGGTGAGAAGTCTATACAAAACCTATCATATGAAACAGCAAACGAAATCTTTTGCTATTTTTGCTTTTGCATTGTAGCAAGCGATTGTAGGTGGATCTTAGGTACGTGAGAGGGGGGTTTAGAAAGAAAAAGGGTAGGTAGACAGCTAAAGCCGAAACGGAAATTGCCAAGGTTCTCTTTTTCGATTACTTTCAAGAAAAGCGAAATTCCTATTTTCACTTTTGTAGTTATTTTCATTTTCGTCGGCCAGTGCCTTTTTTTAATATTCCTTTCAAACATTTCAAGAAATCGAAATTTTTTGTTGAATAGAATGTTTTTTTTTTGGCATTGCTTCTCCTTTTTACTTTGATGGTTTAGTTGCTTCCAGTTTTCCTTCCTCCTTAACTCTTTAAATAACAACAAAAGATTAATCTGCCTTAAATTCAAGAGACAGTCTAACCAGATGAAATTTTATTTTCGAAAGCAAAAGGAACATAAAAGACGACTTAATTTTAATTTAAGTAAATATTAAGGAAAATATTGAGTTTTGTTATTTTGAAAGTCAATCCATAAAATCCAAAACAAAAAGAAAAATACACCTGCTGATAGTTTATGTTGACATTTGCAATACAGATAAACAGCTCGAAGCATAAATGACTTCAAAATCTATTTTTCGTTTAAGTTTTAAAGATATTTTTAGTTTAATAACAACGCAGTATGACTTAGAAGGAAATTTGAATAAATTTTTCGCTTTCAAAATAAATATATTTCTGAATATTTTTTTTTCCTTTGAGAACATACAGACTCCCCGTGCACCACATATGTACAACACGGGGTTTACAGAAGTAAGTTAACTAGAACATTAAAGGTTACATGTATAAATAAACATTAAAAATTACATGCATAAATAAAGCGAACAAAAGCAGAGAATAGCAGTCTGGACTTCACGAAAACAGATAAGTTCACTGGCCAAGTCACTCCGAACATTTTCAAATCGTTCTGTAAGCATAATCTAGGGCCATCAAATGTAGGGCACGAGAAAATCAAATGTTCCACATCCTGAGGAACTCTTTTTGAACATTCACATAAATTGTTTGATCGTAGATTAAAACGAAACAGATAACTTGCAAATTTACCGTGACCAGATTAAAAACTGAGACACTTTAAAATTTAACGAGAGGAAAGACTCGGAATTCAGTCTATGGTAAATATAAGGAAGGAACTTTTTGGTGACTTCAGCATTACAAGATGAAATGTATTCCTCATTCCACATAGCTAAAAGCTTTTTATAATGAAAGGACTTCCAATAACTCTTTGGAATGCTATTGTTGATATCAATGGGTAAATTTAAGGCATCTTTAGCTAAGAAATCAGCTCTTTCATTTCCGTAGAAACCATGATGAGCACGCACATAAACAAAGCAGATATCAATACCTCTAATTCTAAGTGAACTAACAGTTACTAGGGTTTCGATAACTAATTTATCGCAGCTGGTAATACTGTTCAAAAGTTGAAGAGAAGAAAGAGAATCAGAACAAATAAGGTACTTTGAGGATGTTGTCCCATGATCCTGGATCCATTTGACGGCAAGATAAATGCACAGAAGTTCTGCTTGAAAAACTGTACATTCATTCCGTATACGGTGTCTAAGAAAACAAATCTCGGAATGGCCCTCAAAAGGAACAAATGCAAGGCCAACCTTGTTGTTCATCTTGCTGCCATCTGTAAAGAAAACCATATGAAAACTTATTTCAGCAGTCTCTTTATAATCGCAGAAATTTATGGGTTCTAAAGAAGCTGGATGAGGAAGATCAGTGAAGGGGACAATTCCATTAATACAGTCTTCCGAAGCATGAGTTGCCAATGACTCAAAATATTATTCTTATATGCAATTTCAAAATCAATAGGCGGAACTCCTGCAAGAAAAAAAGTAGCCTCATAGCTTAAGGTTCTATAACCACTAATAATACGAAGAAGAATTCTCCGTTGAATCTTTCTTAAATTTCTTTTGTTAACCTTCTTGGCAAGAACATGTCCCCAAGCACGTCAGCCGTATGAAATGAAAGGTACAATACACTGCTTATACATGAGTTTCTTAACATCGTAGCTTACTCCAAAAGTATTTTTGGCAATTCGATGAAAGCCATTAATAATTTTTTCACATTTAGCAGAAAGGAATTCAATGTGCTTTTTCCATGTTAATTTTTGGTCAAGAATGACACCAAGATATTTAACATTTTCTACAAATTCCAACGGAGAATTATCGAGCATCAAAGAAGCAATATTTTGTTCATCAAACGTACTGGGAACAAGCATGGCTTTACGTTTTGAAGGATTGAAAGTGAGTATATGAGAAATCGCCTAACTGGAGACAAAATCTAGAACTTCTTGTGCTCTCAAAAGAATGTTATTCAAAATCCTTCCTTGGAAAATTAATAGTAAGTCGTCTGCAAACGCAATTTTTAAACAACCGTCGAGATGACTTAAAAGATCTTTTATGATTATGTTCCAAAGAGTAGGTCCGGATACAGAGCCTTGAGGACAGCCTTTTTCTAGAGAATAAACCTTAGCTTCGTTCCCAAGCTGAAGCTCAGCAGTCCTCTCGTTCAAGAAGCTTATAAGAAGGTTATAGATATTATGTGGTATACCAGATTCTTTTAAAATTTTTAAGATAGATGGCCACCAAGCATTATCAAAATTTCCTTTGAAATCCAGGAAAATAAGAAGTGTAGTATACTTCATTTTTTTTGCACATTGCAAGATATTACAAAGGCGAATAATGGCGTCTTCAGCGGACTTCCGAGGAGTAAATCCGAACTGAGAATCATTATAAAAGCATTTTTGTCTCAAATACCAATTTATTCTGTTAATGAAGAGAGTTTCAAGACATTTTCCCAAAGTAGGCAAAAGATTAATGCATCTAATATTATCAAGATAAGGGGTTCTTGTATCTAACGTTTTAGGAATCAAAACAACCCGAGCTCTCTTCCATTCTGCTGGAAAAACTGCTAATTGTAAACAAAGGTTGAAAAGTCTGTGTAGAAATGTGCTATCCACCGCATGAAAGTGCTGTACCATTTCATTAGAAAGAGAGTCAAGCCCAGGTAATTTGTTCTTCTTGAGATTTTTAATAACACTGTTAACTTCTGAAGTAGAGAACGGACAGTCCATAAAAGAAATATAAGGTCCATCAGACTCAGTGCGCATAGTTCTATGAGAATTTCTATATCTTCCGTTCATGATCGAAGGATATTAATATTTCTGAATATTGCTAAAATCTTTTGACTCACAGACGGTGGCTATAAGTATCTGAAAATCGAAATGATGTTCATCCATGAACATGACCACGCAATCAGAGTTAGGCTCAATATTTATGTGCATCAGTTGTGAAATTAAATTCCTGAAGATATTGCTGAACATTTCATGTTGAGATTGCCATCGTCCTATATCATGACTATACGATCCAGTATGCGAATAATGATTGACATGTTGACTAACATTGACACGTTTTAGTGCAGTTACAAGCAAGGCTGTTAGGATAAATGGTAATAACGCACAGTCATGTTACTATTTTATTAAAATATTAGCTACATATTGATACAGAAAAATCTAGGAATCTTCCCGTAAAGATTTTGTATTACAGATCGGTACAAAGTATTTGGTTTGATTATTTCGGTTGAGATACGTATTTATAACTATATATAAAATCTTGCAAAGAAATAGTATTACATCGGAAGGGTTAAAAAACAAACGACTATTTTTAAAAATGAATATATACAATGTTCACTTCATGACTCTGCTACAGTGTTGGTTACCATTATAATTATGATCGTAAGTTTGGTCAAGATGAAACATTAGTCCATTCAACATCGAATTATTAATTCCGTAGAATTATTAATGCCAATAAGTAGAATAAGTAGAATTACCAATATCGGGCTCCAAAGAATACGTAAATGTATCAAATGGCCTTTACTTAACGCAGGGTGAAAGGTAGTACGGTATAGAATTTTTATGGTGTGAAATTTAATATCCTTGGATCATATTTCCTTGATAATGGGGTAGAAAAATGAGTTAATATGAATGTTCATAGAACATAAGTATACTCTAGAAGTTCCTTCAAGCTACCATCGTCCTCATTATCAGAAATAATAATTTCATATGGATGAAATAACAGCTCACAAAACAAGGATTTCCATGCCCTTCCGTCAGAAGTTACTTCTAGAACCATCGACAGCGCATTATATGGATATCAAATGGACTATCCAGTCACCTGAATCAATCGAGTGATTCAATAGCTATTGCTTTTAAATAATTTAGCATAATAATTTAGTTAAATTAGCATAATTTAACTAAATTATTTAAAAGCAATATCTATTGACAGGGGCTTTTCACCCAATATTATTAATCAAGCAGTTAAAAAATTCTCATCTCAACACACTAAAAGGCACACTCTTGTTTTAAGAGATTATAAAAATTCTGTTGTCATTCCCTTCTTTGCAACAATTAACTATAAAGTTCCACATATTTTGCGGAAATTTAACTTTCGGGTCGTTTATTCTCCCATCAATAAAATTCCGAGTTCCATACTCAAGAACCCCCTTCCGGATATGAATTCCTGGGGTATTTATAGGATTCCTTGCCAGTGTGGTTTAATTTACATTGGTCAAACTAAGAGAGCCTTAAAATTCCGCGTTAAGGAACATGAGGCATATGTTAGAAAAAAGGAAACACAGAATTCTTCTGTTGCCCAACATTGTTGGTCCGAAAATCACACTTTCAATTTTTCTGCTGCCAAAATTATTCAACAAACATCTTCCGTTGGAGAACTGGATTTTCTAGAGGCATTTCACATTAAAAAAAATCTTTCTGTTCTAGTTAACGATCCTATCCATCCATCTTTGCCTTTGGCATTTAAAGAAATAATGTTTTAATTCTGGTTTCATCAACAGATGGCGCCATTAGCTTATTTTTTGTCCAGGCTTTCTTATCTTATTTAATCATTATATCCTATCTCGTTCATTTGCGCTTTTTTAGCTGAGCATGGTGGTTCGGTTAAACCATCGAAACTAGTCCTGTGAAAATTTGAAAATATTACGCTGAATTTTGTTGTTTGACTTCTGAATTACCGTTATTTAGTTTTGACGCATCCTAAGAAATTTGTATGTAAATTACTATATGAGATTAAATTTCTGGTTTCAGAAAACGCATTATGAAATACTTAAAAACATCAGTAATTGTACTGGCATTGTGCATAAACGCATTTTCTTATAGAAAGGTAAACATGTACTTGTGCTTCATACATGGCTCACTTATTCATGGATACTGAGATTTACTAGTAATAACCCAGAAGCCACTGGATCTGAAAAGAATCCAACATTTATTGTTTGATACAACAATACATTTTTTAACAACTAAACTGTTAAAAGAAATCGAAAATACTATACAAGATCCGCTATCAGTTTCCGAGTCCTTAGAAGATGTCTTGAAAAATTAATAGTTAAACGAGATTTATTCAATCAGCTGGATAGTGATATTGAAAAACCATTAAGAAGAACTTAAATTAGAAATTGAAGCTTCACAGGATTAACAAGATAATATATATGGAAGTGCAGGGCTTCTAAACGATTAAAAGTGTTTCCAGGAAATTCAGATTCTATTTTGAGTTCGAATCCATAATGAGGTTAATGAAGCCATCGCTATCCGTGTAGGCGATACGTTAAGCTGCGGAAACTTACAATAAACAAATATTTTGGTGATGTAAGCATGTGGCTTGATTTTCGGAGTCATTTTAAATATTCCACTCATGAAAACGAAAGTTTATCTCTCGTTGAGAAATTTTCACACTTGAAAAGTTTCTTAGGGGAAATAGCGCTGAATGCAATTAAAGGATTTGCAATAATGAGCGAAAATTACATTAAAGAAGGTTTCAAAAGAGCCCACATGGTAACTAGCAGTTAGGGCGTGGGTAATATCGTAGTTCTTTGGAAACTATACGATGAAGTAGAAACTAATATTCGATCCTTGGAAACTTTAAATTTGGTTACGGGAAGTTACGGTCATTTACTGCGTCCAATTTTAATGAAATTGATTCCGAAAGAGATAGCATTAGAATAATACAACAAGGAAAGAAACAGTTTAAGCGTATTAGTCAACCGACAGATGCATTTTCAGCCAGTGTATTCTGTGATGTGAACTCCGATTCATTTCAGTATGCGAAGTTCATTCGCCGGCAGAAAAACAAAACAATCTAAAGGCTGAAGGTCGTTGTTTTAAATGCTAAAAAATTTTATTTGAGGGTTAATTGTAGATTAAAATTAAATTCATGTAGAAAATATAATTTTAATAATCATCATGAGAGCATTTGCTTTAAAAAATAAATTTACAAACTGAAAGTTCACCAAATGAAAGTGTTAATATAACAGTAAATCCTAAACGGTAGTTTCGTCTGTATCATACTGCAAACAAGTAAAAGACTCAAATTCAGTTATATTACAAATATGCCGTGTGAGAATTGTAACGCCTTTTGAGATCGAAAATCATCAGGGTATTATTGGATAATGCTTTCCTTTATCGTGAAATCATTAGCGAATGAGTTATAAGGTATTTCTCCCGCCTGCCTTCGTGGTGTGGTAGTCTGCACGCTGGGCGTGTATTCCAGAGGTCCGCGGTTTGATTCCTGGCGAAGGCGTTGCTAGTTTTTCATCTTTCTTGCTTCCAAAAATATATAATGCCTCTACAGTGACGACCGAAATAAAAGCGTGGTGGATGATGATCCTGCCTACCCAGGATTTGGCGATTGGGTCCCTCAAAAACCCGGGGCAAAAAGGGGGAGTATATAAAGTATTTCTCCCGTCTTCTTGGCATGCCTTCGTGGTGTGGTGGTCTGCACGCTGTGCGTTCTGATTTCCTAATGTCCTTTAGAGTTAAAACTTCTAAAGGAAACAGAATTTAATTGTTTATAGATTTGGAAATCACGATCCAGTGGAAAGATTATTAGGAGTTACAAGAATCCAATTACAAAAGTGTAATAACCCTAACAAGAAAATAGGACTCGAAGTGTTAATCACAGAGAAAATTAGAAATGCGTATGTTTGCTCCGCGGACAGATCAGTATAGAAATATTAAAATGCCGCTACGATGAATCCGACCTATAATTTTCTGACAGCACAAAAGCACTCGAAGTTCTGACAGGCGGGGAATACTTTTAGGAAATAAATTCTGGCGAATGCCAAAAGATAAGCAATAATTTAACTACTATAAAGGCTTTGTTCGGAATATGTGTTCAAGGTCAAGCATCTAATGTTTGTCATAGTGAAAAATGTTGGGTAATATTTGCGTAGCAATGGCTTGAACAGCCTTCGCGCATGGCTACGAAAATAAAAAAGAGAGTATTTTTGATAAGTTCACTGACTGTCAAATAAAGAAAGAACTGAAGATGTTTCTGCAAATTGATAGCTTAGGTGTTGAATCTCAGTTTGAACATATTTCATTGAATGACTTGAATGTTATGAAACAATTTGAAACAGAAAGGAAATTCAGTGCTAAAAGGTGAAGTTAGTTAAAGGGGAACCAAAATTAGACAATGAATCTTAATATAGCAAAACGAAGATTACTCAGTTTGAAGAACAAGTTTAAGAGTAATTTATCTCTTTACGAAGAGTATAAAAATTATAAATGAACAGTTAATTGAAGGTATTATATAGGAAATAAATCTTGAAATAGATATTTCAAATCAAAACGTATTGTATGCCCCATCATCCTGCTATTAAGAAAGACAGTGAAACTACAAAATTAAGAGTGCTTTATAATGCTTCGTTCAAATAGCTTAACAGCTGTATTTGAATGGTATCTATTACAGGGACCAAATTTGTATCCTAATATTTTGGAACTGATCCTAAATGTCAGAAAAAATAAAATTATGTTTGGGGCTGATATCGAAAAGGTGTTCTGACAAATTTCCCTAGTGGAAGCCGATCGGGATTATTAGAGATTTTTGTGGTTTGATGGGTTATCATTTGAAGGTCATACGAGAAATAAATCACGAGAGTCATACGTTATAACGCTCATCCAGGAATGCAATTTATAACACCATTTCCAGCTGATATAATTACAGAATCACTACCTTTCGCGATAACGGGAACAGAGTTTGCTAATCCGCTCTTTGTGAAGAACAGTGACAGCGAATTTTATATACTTTTGTTTATCTGTGCTGTTATGCGAGCAATCCATCTAGAATTAGTTCCAAATATGATAACAGAAGAATTCATGCTCGCTTTCCGAAGATTTATATCTAGAAAAGGTTCGTGTTCCATCATCTACGCGGATAATGCTAAACCATCTAAGCGAGCTGAAGCGGACTTATACCAGATATGGGAATCGATTAATCATCCATAAAGCAATATTTTTCCTCCCACCCAATCAAATGGAAATACATCCTTGAAATAGGAGCATAGGTGAGGTGGATTTTATGAAAGGATGGCTTTATCAACTGGAAAATATACGACGATATATATAAAAAAATTAGAAACAATTCTGATCGACATTGAAAGAATCATAAATTCGAGATCTTTAACATATAAATATACAAAGCCAGAAGAACCATTTTCCTTAACACCTGCCCATTTCTTGCTTGGCAGAAGAATTTTGACTTTATCTTACGTGAAACTGATCAATTCTGACTTTTCAAACAAGGATATTTTATTAAAATGTTTTAATTGTTACAGAAAACACTTACTAAATTTATTCTGAAAGAGGTCGAGAAGTACGTATCTTATGAAACTACATTCAGCGCAGTCAGTGCAGAACTCCAAAGGAGTCCAAAATTTCAAAATTAATGATCTGGTGCAGATAGGCGATGAACGTTTTTCACGAAACGTCTGGAAAATGGGTTTATCACTGAAGCTTTCCCCGGCTGTGCAACAGCTTATAGTATAAAAATTTAAGATACAACAATTCGGAGACTAGTCCAACTCCATGTACCCATTTGACCCAGGACTAAAGTTCTTTATGATTGACTTTAAAAGGACTGTGATAAAGTTAACAGACTTTAACTGAATTTATTATTATCACTGTTAATTTTTTGTGGCTTTGTTATTGAATATTTGAATATTATGATTTAGTGTTATATGTAAATGAAATGTAGTGCATTTGTGCTTAGAATATTATTTTGCAAAATTTAACCGACGATATATTAAAAAACTGTATAATTTTGATATTTATTAGATTTATGTAATAATTAGAACACCATTCTTGTGATAGTAGAATATATGAAAATGAGTAGAATATATGAAAATTTATTTAATCCCGATGAAGGATGTGTAGAGAATTTTTTATGTAGATGTCGCTATGCGTCGAGAATGCTTGTTTATGTTTTGATTAGAGAGAAAGAAATTATCGGCCTGTAATAATTATTGCAGGCCTAAAATAAATGTTTTGTTGTGTATGAATCAAGCCATGTATGAATCAAGCCTCATACATGGTTAATTTATTCATGGATACTACGGATGACTGATATTAACATAGATCAGCTGCGAGAAGATCTGAAAATAATTCGACATTTATTGGCGCCCATTTGAATTCCGTAAATCTTGGTTTATTATTTTATTTGTTGTTGCTACAGATGCATTTAATTTGATTATTTTATTATTAATTATTTTGCAATCGATTTATTCGCCGGAAGACTTACGACTTTTAACAACGATTTAATTTAAGAAACATTAGAAACAGTGCGTATCTCTTTGTGGTATTCATTTGGAGTCCATGTAGATTGATGAGTTTTCGCTCTTCGATTAATAAAGTTATTTATTTTGAAGTTAGAAATTTTAATACCATGGATTCGAGTACGCCTATGGATCATGGAAAAGTTATGTTTCTCTTCGAAAAGAGCAAAAACATATCCTTCAATCCACAGCTAATTTACATTAGTTACAAAAATAATATTAAAAGAAGACACTTGAATTTTCAAAGAAGAAGAAATTTTGAAAGATGAAGACACTTGAATTTTCAAAGAAGAGGAAATTTTGAAAGATGAAGAAATTTAGAAATTAAATTGATAATGTTGCTTATTTTCCAGTAATACCATATTGCCAGAAAGTTTTATTCGAAAACATTTGTTTTAATTCTTTATAGAAGTCGTTCTAAATTTGCGTAAACACCGTTAGTATTTCAGGCCTAAATTTAAATTAAGTATTTAAAACTCTAAGCAGTTGCGAAGACTCATCTTTTTTTTAATACATTTCTTTCATTAGCAGAAATACACTACACATGAATTTTACAAGATATTTGAGATGAATTTTATGAGGAATTCATTTTGCAATTAATCTCTCTCGAATTCTAAATTGTAATTTAACATTAACATCCATTTTGCCATTTAATTCTTTCTAATAAACTTCGGAAGATATGACGCTTTCTCCATAAAGTTTCGCAAGTGATGTGTTTTATTTTCGTGCAATTTGTCACTAACAAGTTTCATTTCGTATATTTAAATTTTTTTAGGTTTACTTTGAGGAACTTACAGCACATGTACTGACATGCATACAGATGTTATTCTGATAAAGATTTTGAATGCAGATAAGTATTTTTTCCACATATATGTATATGGTATTTCTAACGCCTTCTTAGCATGCCTTCGAAGTGTAGTGGCCAGCACGCTCGGCGCGTATTCGAGAGGTCCGTGGTTCGAGTCCCGGCGAGGGCATTGCTTATTTTTCACGTTTCCTGCTTCAAAAAAACCTGATGTCTCTACATATGTAATAACCATAAAGGACAATTTCAATTAATCCATGGGAATTATGACGCTTATGAAGTTAATCTGTAATTTTGTTGCTACTCTGATTAACTTCCCATTGTGTTAGACGAATTTTTCTCGTCTATAGGTCTTAAGACTCAACAATCATAAGTAACAACAAGTCAGGTAAGCAACAATGAGCAAAATATTTATTGGTGATTTGTAGCTTATAAACGACAATTGAAAAATATGAGACTTGCAGTAAGACAAAAAAATCTCTGAGAGATAAATATAACTTAGATAATTCATTTCTCACAAAAACGTTTACATACTCAAGATTAATTTCAAATTCAGCAGCTGCTTCGGCGTAAGGTACCGAGCAGTAGAGTTAGAAGGATTGATGCAAATCATAGCTATTCTAATGGATTTCCCAATTCTTCTTATTCTTCTTCATAAATTTCTATATATTTCTGGATCGAGTGATTCCGAACAAAAAAGAGAATAGAAAGGGCAGCTAACTAATATGTAAAGAGTTACTGTAATTTCAATGCAAAAATCGTACTAACCTCTGATGATGACATATGCTGTACATTTAATGAATAACATTTGCTGTATATTTAATAACATGTGTTGTACGTTTAATGAATAATCACGAGTACAACAATTTTAGGCACAGTTCTCGTATAATATTTATCAGACAGTTGCTTTTAGGTAAATTTCCTGAGATATTTATGACTCCTTATCAAATAAGCTTCAGTCAAATTCTTTATTTTGCTACCCTCATGAACAACAAACCATTTATATATTTTCTGTTGGCTTTTTAAATAAAATTTTATTTATAAGTCTAATTTCAGAATTATACTATACTTAAATAATCTTACTTTCAAGCAGACAAGAAAATGAGTTAAGAAACAATTTATAGTAATTAAAGCAAGGAAATAGGGGAAAAAACGTTTACTAGTTAAGAACAGAAACCGAAAAAAATTAACATTTTTCATTAAGTAATAAAATACAAATTTCTGCAAATATAAAGCGCCTTTTCATAGGGTTTGTGAAATTCTTTTCATTGGATTAATTGCTATTCTCCCTCCCAAAAATAAAAACAAATAAACAGAAAGATAAAACTATTTCACTCAATTTCAGTTTTAAATACAAAAACGGATAATTAGAAAACTAGGAATTAAATGATTATTTAACATATTCGCTTAATCAAAGTACCTCCATCTTAGATAAAATTTTTAAAAAAAATTACTTGAAAAATTAACTTTTGTAAAGAAACAACTATTCTTTTAATAATATAAATGAAAAACATTCTCTCACCTGATCTATATTTTATTTTAAATACATAAATACACTGAAATTTCAAACTAATTACTTTTTGTATTAAAAAAATGTGATTCTTATTCTTACATTTAAACAATGTTAAATACAAAACCATCAATGTTGAATGCACGTACCTCTATAACATTATTTCTCCGGTGATGCTTCCCTGAGCCTTGCATGTTACATGATACTAGAGATACTACAATTTACATATAATTTCAGCAAAATTCAATAAAATTATATATATATATATATATAATCTTTCATATATCTCCTATGATACGTGAAAAGCCCTAATAAACTTCTCAGTTGATGGACATTTTTTGGGCTTCTCAAATCTTTAACTGCGGGAAATTTTCTAGATTTGAACACACACCGGGAGAGATGACCTGTTCGAGGTATCTCACTTCATGTCTGAAAAATTTATATTTTGCAAAAATCCTAGTTAATAATAAGTTAACTAATTTGCCAATCTAAAGTTAATCACTACGGATTAACGTCCTTCGTCCTTCAATTACGTCCTTCAATTTCTGAAATACCTTCCTAATATATTCTAAATGCATTTCAAAACTTTTCCAGAAGATGGCATCCACGTATACCAGACCGGCTTCATAAGAAAGACCTATCAACACGGTCTCCATAAGGCATTGAAATGTTTCTGGCGCATTAGTAATTTAAACGACATTACTTTTGAAGTCTTTGTCTGGTAGTAAATGCCATATTTTTACGATCATCAGAGTACATCTCTACCTCCCAATATTCACTCTGTAAATCAAGCGTCGAAAACCTTCTAGAAATAGTGTCCAGAATGTCGTTAGTTCTAAGAAGAGAGGTGCTGTCTTTCTTCGCGAAGTTGTTCAACGGGCGACTGTAGCCGGTTGAAAGCAAAATCTAGATGAAACGTATTCTTTCTTGACGAGGATGATGAGAGAAGCCCAAGGACTTGATGAAGGCTCTATAACATCACTTTCTTCCATGCCTTTTAGAATTCTTCTTAACTCGTTCTGTTTAGTAATCGGCAGACGTCTTGGTTTCTACTTGATTGGCGGATAGTCCCCCGTATCAATTTTATGCTGTGGCAAACCGAATCAAGCTACATCAAAAGACGTAGGGGAGAAAAAATGTTGAAATTGTTGAAAGGCAGGTTCTACAGCACTCTTCTCTTCATTGCTTAATTGTGCATTCTGCAGTAACTCCGATGTCAGTCTCTCCGAAGACATAGCTTCTTAGAAAGTCCTCCACTAAGGCATCCCTTCCCTTAGGCAGATAGCCCTAGTGTGCTTTTCCATAATTAAATAAACCAAACCAAACCAAACCGAAGACATAGCGATTGGAGGACTATAGGTTCGTTTACATTAAGTCACTGGAGCACATGCTGCAACCACTAGTAATCAAGCCTACTAGTACTCCTTTCGAGCAGTTGCAGTTCCTAGGATATTCTATTATGCCATAGCCGAAATTTCTGTTTCCAGCTATGGATCCAGGTATTGCAAATTCTGTTGTTGCTAATACGGTGATACCATTTAGATATATTATTTGGTGGAAAGATTTAACTCCTTTATCTCTGATTCCGAATAAGGTTATGTTCTCAGAGGTAAAATGCAGTTTAAATATTTTTGAAGTCCAAGGAAAAATTTATTTCTTTATAATGTCTAATCCGAGTATGCAAAGGTCTGTAATATCTATCACATGTGCCGTGTAACGGTAGGCGACACTTCCAAATATGATGCCCAACGTTTAACGTTCTATCGATGACGATTTTATCACTGGACACAATCTGGTGGGTAACTCAGGGAGGCGTCCAAATTACATAGTTTACCTTGCAGTCGCTGAACCAGATCGTTTCGGATGGTGGTAACACTCGCATCTGTGTCGATAGTAATACTGCAAAGAATTGCATTTATATGTCCCATGATTGCCGCCACTGACACATTAGAATGGGGCTTCTCAATACCTGGCTACCTTCGTTCCATGAGATGGCTACTAATTTTTTTTCCGCCTCGTTTCTGAGAAGATGTCTTAGCTTCCGTGTCTTCAGGGGTTTTGCAGTTCCTTTTTACGTCACCATCACCACCGCAATTACAGCATTTTAGAATCGTTTCTTATCACTCCTATTCCATCTCAAGGCACTGATTTCTCTGGTTGAATCATCTAGACCAGCAGGCACTTGATCCACTGGCTCCTAGACTTGAGAAACTCTGACTGTGTGGCGGACTTTATGGTTTTCTTGCTTGGCTGACTCGAAATTTATGGCAAACACTAAAGCGCTTTAGAGCTCTGATATCCGCCATTCCCAAGGCGTTCGGTATCTCACAATCCCGGATGCCATCGATGAAGTACTGCAGGAGTAGGATTTCTCATGTTTCTGCCAGGTAGACCGAAAAGGTGAAATGAGAGAGCTTTCCAGCATCCGTGGCGAGTTCCTGGATTGTTTCTGTTTGCTTCTGCTGTCGAGATTTTTACTGAAGCCTGCTGTAGTCATTTAAACACTTCTCGCCAAAGTGCAGCCCCAACACACTAGATAGAGCTTCGAAGTCTAGGGTTTCGATTCATCGGATCGCGCTTCGAAGTTTTCGGGCAGATGCGGCAAGATGACAGGCCTTAGACCCGGAATCAAATAAATGTGCGCTCACTAGTACAGAGAACTGTGTCTTGTACACTTGTAAGGAGGTCTTTCCATCAGAGAGTTAGTTTCAGAGAGGGTAGAAAAGATATACGTAGGAATTTAAAGCCGTCAGAATTGCTTCCCGCTGTCACTATGGATTTCTTCAAGTAAATTCTGTTTTTGCTAAATTCTGTTTTTGCTAAAACACTGATATCATCTAGATCTATTATTTGGTGGAAAGATCTAACTCCTTTATCTTTGAATCCTTAGTTCAAATCACAGGCAAAATGCAGTTTATTGTTTTTGAAAGTACAAGGAAAAATTTTATTTCTTTATAAAGTCTAACCCGAGTGTGCAAAGGTCTATAATATGTGTCATATATGCCGTATAACGGTAGGTGACACTTCCAAATGTGTCTGCCTTTAATCAATTTACAGCTTTTTCTTTTTTGTTCTGTTTGGCTTGCTTTAGTTTATTTTGAGGTCTTTTGTCGATTTACCTCAATGTTAAATGGACGTACCCCTGTAACGCTATTTTTCCGTCAACGCTTCACATTCTGTAGCCTTCATATTACATTATACAAGAGATACTACAATTTACTAAAATTATTCACATGTATTCAAAATTCATAACATTATTTAGGCCTATGTATAACTTTTCAGCGAAACAAATAGTCGACTAAAAAAACTGTTATAAATGTTGCACTATTATCTAATATTCTAATTTTGTTGCCACAAAAGTTTTTACAATTCATAATGAACAATAATATGATAAACGTTTACTTGTGTTTTATCAGGTTTTATTAGAAGCAATCTGTAATCTGTTTTCATAACCTAAAATAGACAATTTAATTTAAAGGTTTAGCAGGTTTTGCATGGCAAAACTATTAGACCTGATGAAAATTAACTCTTTTAAAATTTCTAGAAAATTGTAATCAGTGCTGAAACATTAACTGCACTTCTCTTCACAGGAGAAAGTTTATTGACATACAATATCTGCAAGCGTACAGTTACCAGCAATATTGCTATCTCAGTATCTTTTTAATCGCTAACATTTCCTTTCCGAACAGAATATATTTCATAAAAGTTCCGATTCTTTAAAGGAAGATTCTATCCGATAATTGATAGAAATATTGTTTTATCCATCTATAACCACGTTTCACATTTATAAGACTACTATTCAACTTATACACAAATACGTTCGCCTCACTTGAATTTTAACTCGCCATTACTTTTTCAGTCAGCTACAAATCTTATAGAATATCACTTCAAATTAATCAGTAATCAGTAAGAAACAATGAAATTCACGAAGATTTTTGGAGTCGACGATATGAGCATATTCTTTAGATCATGCAGAAAGGTTTTTTTCCATAAACGTTAATGACAAACATACCTACAATGTTGATAATTATCGACTGACTATATTATAAATTAAAGGAATTTAAACTTATATTAATTAGAAATGTTATTAAAAATAACCAAGTGATTCAATACCAACTTACGTAATATATAGCGTAAAAACTTCTTTTATTAATTGCAATAACATTGCACATGTTCGTATTATGAAACTGATATATTATTAAGAATAAAATAAAGAAATAAAGATTTAAATTTTATTATAAAGTATATTTATTGCTTTTAAATCGGTGATATTTTTAACCAGAAGTAGTTTGAAAGATAAAACTAAAGATCTTTAGGCGAATCAAATTGCAGCGCTAAGAAAACTAGCTACGTAAAAGCCGTGATGGATAAAAAAGTAAAGATACTACAATGTAAAGACTTCTTAGTAGCGTTTTTATTCGGAGTGGTTCTGATGAGTATTTTTTAACTTACACTTTCAATGGTTTTATATATATATATATGCAATAAATTCAACAATAAAATCCGGAGCATTGTCGATGCGTGCTTAGATCCACATTGAAGAAGAATTTTGATTGCGTAGTATCTAAAGAACTTGGCAGTCGCGGTAGTTTTAATTCCATTTTTATTTGCAATTGATATTTGTGGCCACACTCACTTGGCACTCCAGTCGTGCCTTTTTCCACAGAAGATTAACATTTTTGATATTGTTGAGGTAGAAAGAAGGCCAGCGGAATTACATCTCCGCACAATAAAGAACAAAGATCAAAGGTGAAGTGTGTAGTTATGCAAGATGGAAGCACGCGAAAAGAAAAGTTTTGGTTTGTTTGGCAAGTTTGAAAAGTTTGGCAGTTTGGTGGTTGGTCAAGAGGCATCTGCATTAAGGGTTACGTAAGATCGCATGATTAATTTGAATGACGCAGTTTAGACTTAAGCGCTATTTTTAGGACAGATAGATGAAGTTCCCAAATGAAATAGAAAATAAAAGAGGTTATAGTGAATTAAATTTAGAAGCTTGCTTTCATATTTTGTGTGTGTGTGTGTGTGTGTGTGCGTGCAATGAAGCAAACTTAATATAATGATGTACAAATATTGATTGTGGTGTTAAGGTCCATAATGGAGAGCAAATTGGCAACCAAGGCAGATTAAATATCATTTTTTATTTCAATTGACATTTTTGGCCACAATTCACTTGGCGCTCTACGCTCACTCGTGCGTATTTCCAGAATATTTACATTTTTGTGCAGAAAGCAGCGCGGCAGCATCTTAGCGGCAACAGAGGTAGAAGCAAACTGCGTAGTTATCCAATATGGAAGCTTGTTCAGAGAAAGATTTTGGTTCTCGAAATTTTGAGTTAGCTACTTCATCATCGCTCTGTAAAAGTCATATGATATAGTTTATTCTATAAATGACGTAGTTCAGGAAAAAATATTAAACAAATTGCTAGTTTTATAACAGAGAAGAAAAATACCAAAACTAAAATGAATAATTAAGGAGCTATTGCTAATTTAAGTTATAATTTTTATTTACATATTTATCTTACATTTATAGGTATACTAGCAGCTACGCGGCCAGCCTTCGTCTGGTTTTTAATGTACCGGAAAAATGCCTGAAGGGAACACCAAACGTTAAATTTTTAAAAACTGTGCAGAATTTTACTCTGCAGAACAACTTCATTAAAAAAATATTACATATAACAAAATTACAAAGAAATAAGCAACATCCCTTAATACAAATATTAATTATCCTAATAAATAAATTAACCAACTTCCCGTTACCTTCTCTCAACAAACGTCCAGTATCCACGAGAAACATTAAATTTAAAAACTGCACAGAATGATCGCCCTCATTTTTCCAAGTGGCAACAGTGCTGATTTTCAACAGTCAGATGTCCAGTATACAATTAAATGAAAAACTGTTGCCAAAACTGCATTTCTAAAAGAATGAAACTATTGAAAATGATGCGATAAAATCGAAAAGATTAAAAAAAAATCTGATTCGAATTTTGAAAAAAATCGGTTTCAGGTGCACTGGCTCTTGTCTAGATGCACCTATATACCAAATTTCGTAGCCCTGGATCTATTAGCTTACGCGCAGCACGAACGAAAGACACACAGACTCTTTCATTTATGATATGTAGAGAAGAGATAAACGCGTCTTCGAAAGTATCTTTAATTCGCTGTGGAAAATTTACTTAAGCTGTAATTAACACCGAAATTATTTAATTCATCCAATATGGTGGAAAACACTCCACGCGCTTATGAACATATATAAAGTTGGTATTCGTTTCAAATGTTGATTTTGCAATCTGTCAGACTGAAGCAAGACATAAAAATTAAGCTCCAGGCAATCCAAATTACCTGTTTAATAATTATTTTAATATTGTGCATTCTCCTTAAACTATTTATTTCGATGGTGGGTAAAAAATAAAATTGTAGCAGTAGATGTTGCCTCCATTTGTCTCTGAATAGTCCGCCCTCTTCTGCAAGTAACAAATGTGTAACGTAGATACAAACTTCTTTTACTAGGACGAGACAGAGATATTTTGGGCTCTCCCAGTAACACATATATCAAATCTGTGTTTAGGCGAAGACCTGCAATTTATTTTCCAAGGATTTTTCCCTTTTTTTACGAAAATGACTACGGACGAAAGTAGAAAGGTGTAATAGCCTTACCCAAACATGCGCGGAATATATTGATCTAATTGATCGACAACCCACAGGCCAAGGACAACACTCTTAGAAGCCGAAGATAGAAAGTTAGATGCATATTGATTTGGCACTGGCTTATCGATTCCAGATTTTCCATTAAAATGTGCAAATAGTACCTACAAGGTAAAAATATCGGATGTTTTCACTCAAGTGCAGTTTAACAAAATGTTAAGATGAATGAAGTCAAAATTTCGAACAGTTCAACAATTTGAAAATTTTCTCGCAGATAACTTATTTCCTATATCGATTAAAACCAGTTTTTTAAAAATTTCATTCAGATGACACAGCCTCCAAAGCTAAGGTGTGAAGTTTTTGTTTGAACTATATTTTGGTTTAAGTTTTATTTCTTCTCTCAGATTTCTTATAGTTCACCTTAACATGTTTCAAAAGGTGCAAATTAGTAGAAAAGGACAAATTTAAGTCACACACCAGTGCATTTGTTTTGGCATCTCAGCTGCAGCTCTACTAAATATCTACCATATATATCCTAGTTAAATATCTACTTAAATTATAATTTCAGAAATTGCATATATCTTAGTTACAATATTTTTCTTAAGCTACTCTGCAAGTTATAGATATCTTAGCACTACCATTTTTTAGTTCTGTCAACGACAGATACAAATGAATTAGTGTTTTAGTTCTTTTTAAACTCGAAGTTTCATTATATCATAACCTACCTTCATGTTGGCAGAAATTCACCGGTAACCAAGAAAATATAATCGCTAGGAAAGGTTCTAAAGTTTACATTTAGAAAGATTTGCTATTCGATGCTTCTTATGATAATTTCTCCCTTCAAACATAAATATAAGAGGAGATATTTGATGAATAATCTAAAGGCTACGTCATTTGCTTGCAAATTATCTTACCATGTATGCTAATTTTAATCTGATTACAAATTCTGCTTTAATCGCTTTTATTTCAGATATTAACTATGATAACCTATAATTCAAATAACAGTAACTTTGCTGAATTATTGGTTCTGATTTCTAAATCTAATTTCCTTTTCATCTAATATTAATTTATTTTCTAAATCTAATTTCCTTTTTATCTAATATTAATTTATTTTCTAAATCTAATTTCCTTTTTATTTAATATTAATTTATTTTCTAAATCGAATTTCCTTTTTATCTAATATTAATTTATTTTCTAAATCTAATTTCCTTTTTATCTAATATTAATTTATTTTCTAAATCTAATTTACTCTGATGTCAAGGAGAAAAGAGATTAATTTTAGCGAAACCTAAAATCAACACAGGTAAATAAATACAGCTAAACTAGAGATCAAAATTTGGGACGTTTTGGAATATATGGTTTTGCTACCAAAAATTGGTAATACAGTATCTTATTTAGTTGTATGATTATTAGCAAGATGATCGATTTCCAAGCATTGTTTCAACTGTTAGTTTTATAAGTAAGCTATGAAACTTTTTTAGGACTAAGGAAGAAAAATAGAAATGAATGACTGATCATCTAGAAAGAACGAAACAATATCTTTATCTGAATGAAATAATATTTATGACGAAACTGGCAAGAAAAGGAGGCGGAAACAACCAAAGGAAAAATTTCTAAATAGTGGGAAAGGGGATATCGGTATTCAGTTGATCAAAAATCAAACTATCAGTGTTAGAAAACTATTCACAACACCGTGTCGTGATAGAAGAATTAGTGATAAGAAACACTTTGAGTACAGAAAAAAGGGGTCTGAGGAAATTAAAAGTGATTCATATGAATATGATGTAAATGTCAGGACATTTCAACGCAAAATTAAAATTTTTTATTGAAGTGTCAAAATTTCGAAAAAGTCTTGTATACCAAACAAAGAAAAACATAAACGATTCGAATGAGCTAAAAAGACCACATAAGCTATGGAACTACTTAGCCACAGTAGCTATGCAACAGCGAATTCAGAATGACGAAATCACAATATCCATATTTAATAGTGAGGGTATGAAATGCGTCAGAAGCAAGATTAAAGAAAATGCGTTTTCCGAGCGCATAACACTTACTGTAGTTATAATTATGCTGTGGGAAGTTTTTAATTATTGGATTGCTGAAAGAGTTTATGCAGCATTGCATAGCAGAAAATACGTCATTGAGATATTAGAATCAAAATTATATCGCCATCTGTTCACATTTCCACAGAATCCTGTGTTTTTTCACGTGTGTTCATTTCATAAAATATGTTGTGTTATATACTACATTAAATTTCTATTGTAAAGATGCATACTTTACAGTATAATAATAAAATATATTAGAGCCGTAAGCTGCTCAATTTCAAAAACTTAAATTTTCCGAACGGTTTTCACAGTTTCTCTCACTTGTATGCATGCAAGTGAGAGAGACTGTGGAAACCATTCGGAAAATTTAAGTTGTAATTGAAACAGTTGTGTTATTTTGATCAAGACCACATCCAGCCTAAAGGAATACGTGGTTCTATAAAAAACATAAAATGCATTAGATTTAACATGCCGTGTTAAGTGGACCAGAAATCCTATCAAACAGTTCGATGATAACTGAAATTTGTATTTACATTCAAACTGCAAAGGGCAAACTGCAAATATGCTTCTACGATGTTTAGAATGAGGAGAATTCCAGGCATCATTTTAACAACAACACAATAAAAAGATTGTTTGTTGCCGCTAAATGTTGTTATCTTTATTATAAGAATTTCTATGTTGCCAGTGCTATGAACCATATCCTTCTAGTTGTCACTTCTTGTTCAGATCTAAAGAAATAATTCTATCGCATTAATAAATTAAACGGACAAACCTTTATGGCATAGTTTATAACTCAGTAGTACAGTAGCGAGGGATTTCTCCCAAGTAGTATATTAAATAATCCAAGGCGCTGTCGTCTGAAATGATCTATAAACGTAGATGAAAATAATGCAATAATGACACTTACCCAGGCATACCAGAACTCTCCATTTTATTAGCAAGGACAACATCTCTGCTGTAGACATCGAACTGCCACTGTCGTTGTCCCATCACGCCTGCTAAGATGGCTCCTGTGTGAACACCAACACGCATGTCTACACCCGAGTTTGTTTTTTCACGAACGGACCTATAACAAAAAGTATTTATTTACTTAAAATAATAAATTTTTTAATTTACAATTCAACTATGCCAAAAACCTTCTTAATATGAATTCAATACACACGACAGTCAATTAGAACAACAGAGTGAAATGATACTACAGTAAAACTCATCAAGTAAGCAACCACGAGTAAAGTCTGGAAGTAACCAATATTTCACAGGCTATAAATAAACATATGTATTAAACGTAACTTCTCTAAGGTAGCCATCTCCAGTGAAATTGTGAATCATCTGGAACCTAATGCGGTCGTCTTAAGGATGTTTCGCTGTATTTCCTGCTGTGAGTAAGTGGTTAATCAGTCATGCGGATATTTTTGTTGTCAGTTCGAAGGATGTTTTGTTTAAAATCTGGTAATATTATAAAAATGGTTAAACGGTTAGCTATTGCATTTAAAGAAACTATTTAGACAAAGGGAATAATGCATCGGCAGAGTACAATCGGGGATTTTCAATAAAATGTTAATGTACATTGCTTATTTTGAACGACAGTTTTCCTTCGGGAATCAATATAATTTACCATTGAGATATTTATTAAACGTCCCATCAGATTTTAATAAAAAGTAAAATCTGCTTTTCATAATAAATTTAATAAAGAAATGAGAATGCGTTAACGTTGGATTACTTTTCACGAGGACGGAAAAAAAATTCTTTCTTATTGATTCTTGTGAGCTTATGTCATACTGAAACTAGATCAGAGATAAAAAGAGGATAACTTAAAAAAAACTTCAACTATTAATTTTCGGTCTCATTCAACATATCAAAGAAATATTTTTTTATATGGAATTAAGCTTCGAAATCCTCACAATCTTGATAAAGGATTAGCTAGCTACAAAATGTATGATAAAATAATGAAGGATTCAGCGCTATTCAAACCCCTTTATGTTTTTTTTAAATAAATTTAATTCGATATTTAGATAGCATATAAAAATTAAATCAACTGGTTTTTAATAATGATTTTAGCCTATGATATAAAGTACACCTATTTTCAAATTTATCTTAGTTAACGGGTGAAATTTTAATCAATTCTCATTAGTTATTGTATTCACTTTACGTAAGACAGATTACAATAATTAGTCAATAACTATGTCGTGGGACTGGGAGAAGGACTACGTGCTCTTAACTGTATGATTGGTCTGATCACAGACTTCAAAATGTTGCCCTAAATGCAATAAATACTTATATATTGCCCAAAATTAAGAAAATTAATATGATTTATATTTAACGATGAAAAAAGTTATTTTGAATAATAAATATAAGCAAGCTTTTCATACAACAGTTAACAGTATGCTTATTACAGTAAAAATGATCTTAATTTAAAAAAAAATGAAATTAAGTTTTTAATAATTAAATGTAATTTTATTACAGGGAAAATGAAATAAATCGCTTGTGATATAACAGGAAAAAATAGCTAATTACACATTATCAAACTTGAAATTATTAAAAAACTATAATCTATTACATTTGTTAAAGTATTAATGAAACTGTTACCAGATAATTAATTAAAACTTCTAAGTGGTTAACAGTCTGAGAATTTTGAATAATCTAGCATAATAGATTCATGTTTAGTAGTTTAACGGTGCATATTCATTTCTTATTCATTTCAACACATTCTAAATTTAGATGACTTAAACTGTACACAAAGGTGAAATTACATCAATCGTCAGAAAACTGAAACTTTAATTCAAATAATGAAAACAAATTGCATCAAATTTGCAGAAGAAATTATATTTGGAGACGGAAAGAAGTAAGAAATAAATACAACTTGATCTTGCATTTGCAAGTTACTTTAGTTAACAGAATAAAATTAAATCTTAAGTTTCAAAACCTGAGATTCTACTCAATTCTGAAGAAAATTGCGTTCGTTTGTATTTTAATTCTATTTTTCGACTACGTTTTTATTTCTAGGTATTTCACAATTTCTGACAGATATTTCAGGAACAACACAGAAAGAATAATATTTTTTAAGTACAGACTGCTTGAACAGATATTTCAAGAACAACACAGAAAGAATAATATTTTCTAAATACAGGATGATTGAGCAAATTAGCTATGGTGAATTTTATTTCCTTAAATACTGATATAAGATAAGTATTTCAAATTAGTTCCACAAATTTAAAATTAGTTTCTAAAACAGATAGATTTATGAATATAGTTTCGGAACAGGGGTAAAATGCTTCTGTAAATACAAAGACTAACATTTTAGTTCGCCTCAGAAGAGAAAAATATCAAATTTGTGAAATGTTCATTATACATTAATAAATTAAAAAGATTCGATATGTTTCCGAGCAAAGTTAGCGCTGACATCAGTAATTAGTAATCTCAAGGACTAGGTTCTAGATAATAAAGAATACCGTTTTATCCAATGTGAAAATATAACTTATAAAAATCACAATTTTTGTTTTATAATTTCTTCCTAAATCTCATAAGCAACATTTTAAAGTGGCTTCAATAAGTTCATTTCACACTTTTCTATGAATGGAACATTTATGAAAGGAAAATTTAGAAAATGCATTTAATTTATTAAAGCACAATATCATTTTACTACATGTATGTTTTGCGCTGCCAAATGATACAAAATATTAGATTATATATTTACGAAATCCTCTATCTTCGAGTCCTTAAATTGTTTTCATAAAATTATTTACTTAATTTAAAGAAATTGTAGAATTGGAGGTCTATCTCTATGATAAATATTTAAGGAAGTAAAGCAAATAGCTACCTTTTTCAAATTAGACATGGAGCATTATATATCAAGCATATTTTAATTTTAGATCAGAAGTGTTTATTTTTAAGTCAAATACTTTGACTTAATAAGGAATAGAATATGAAAATTACTAATTAAAATACAAAATAATAGATGCGGAACTTAGGGAATTAGCAGGAAGATCAAATATATTTTTCAGCATCAAAATAAGCAAAAAAGTTGACATGTTTTCTTGAAAACTGTAATGATACGAAAACAACAATTTACAATGAAAATATAATTACACTTGTTATTTTACAGCTATAAAATTATGCGCTCATAGTCGCAATGTAACTATGAAATTCCGAGTGCTGGAAATATAGGTGTTTTATTTTATTTAATGTGATGAATTTCGACAGTAACAAAAATATTTTAGCGCATATCAAGAACATTTTGCATTTAACGCACAGTAAAATAAGTTTTACAATCAAAACTTTAAATTTATTCTAGGAATCGAAAGCTATTAATTATGTTTATGAATTAGAAAACTAAAAGAGCACTGATTTAAAACAAAGCGAACCTTTATATTATATCTAAAATCATACAGCTTCCTGAAATCTTTTCCACAGCATTTGAAACGAAATTAACATAATTTGCATCGATAAGAATGAGAAAAACCCCTCAAACTAAAACAATGTGAGAAATATTTAACCAAACCTACATAAGCAAGAGAAGTGTGAAACGACTAAAATCGTTAAAGTGGATCGAACGTAAACTCTGTTCAGTTGAAAAGCAAAAATGTTAAAAGCAATTATTTAAATTGCTAGATATAGAGAGTGAAAACAGTTAGATATATCTATTTAAAGCTTTACCTTCCAGTATTTTAAGTCTCCTAGGATTCGAAAGGCTTAGCGTATCACTCTAATAAACGTTTCAGATTTTGGATATCATAAGTATTATTTCGAGGCAATAATTGAATCCACTGTTCCATTCGAGGATGTGATTTAAGTAAAAAGCGAGAAACGTAAAAATTGAATTCGTGTCGCTTTTGCATAAAGTACGTGATGCTTATACAATTATTGTTGCCATCTATGCACACTAATCGATAAATTTAATCAGAAGCGGAGATTGTGTTTTATTTGAATTCAATTTTATTTTAAGAACGTGTATGAGAACTGTTATCTTAGATTTTTAGATCTTATGTTCTTATGTTATCTTAGGTTTTAGATTCACAAATCATGTAATATATTAACTATTAAGATTCTAGTTCTACCAGTCAGTTTTTAGATCCTTACCACTAATTAGGCTTTGTGACGCGAAAAAAAACCCATCATCAACACGAAAAACAGAATACTAGATTTTTAAAATTACAAACATGTCTAATGAACACGCTAATGTCTCTTCTAGTCTAGTCTATGTCTAACGAAATTAAAATAAATCTGGTAATAGGATGCATAACTTTAGTTTTAGTTATTAATGAATCGGCTATTCAAACTATGCAATTTTATTCTTGCTTTTTTTCATGATTGTGCGTGTTAAGTCATCGGGAAATGACTTTATGAATGATCATAGGAACGGTCAGAAAATACGCTTGTTATTGGAATAAGGCCTTAAGTAGCTAAGATGATTTACTCAATTCCCATTTTAATTTACACTGAAAATATACCGCTGGATGGAATCCGAGGATCTCCTACTACGCCTACTTTGATTCTAACCTTTATAGAAAATGTCTGCAGTGACAACCTATAATACCTCAATTTCGCAGAAATTCTATACAGGCACAAATGTATGTGTCTTAAGCGGGATTCACAATATAGCGAGCCCACAACCATTATGCAATACGAGATGGAAAAGATCTCTTGTTCTCCACACCGAACAGTTAAAAAGCAATAAAAACTGTCTTGTACTGTAGTAGGAAATTATTCGAAAAGCTATAAATAATTTAAAGTCGATCAAAAAAGCAATTTTAGCGTAGACTTTGAAAAAGACTCTACCGATTTTGAAAGGCGCTGAGAGACAAAGCTCCCTCTTCTTCAGAAGGAAAAAAAGTCGGTCGACATTCAAAATATAACATATCATACTAAGGTTTCCTTTTCATATAATTTGAAATTTTACACTGACGTATTTTCTTTCAGATTTCACAAACAGATTGCTCATATTTTTCATTAACACATATTGTTTAAAAGAAAGGGAATCGTAACATATACAAGAAATAAATATCAGTGCTCTGTATCAGGAAGTATCAGGATGGCACTCCTGAAAGCAGGCAAAAGACAGATTTTTAGCATAACAAATATATTTTGGAAATAAACGACCTGTCACAAATTCATCAAGGACTCAGGCATTTTTAACAGAAACAAATGACAGAAAATGTGTTATACCTTTTGAACATATAGTTAAGTAATTGTTTTGGCGAGGATTAAAACTCAGTCATGAAATCAATGTTGATGACATCTATGATTAATATTACAACCAATAAATATAATATTGATAATAAGTTTTAACAGTTTTTGTCACTGTTGATGATATCTGTGACTGATAATCTTGCGTGTAAAAGCCGTATGTTTGCTATACTTGTAGAAGACACTTATAATCATTACAATATGCTACGTTAATTATATATAATCTACGTATGACTATATGATCCATTATCATAAAGTTAGTTATTCGGCTTTTAGTTTTAGCTTAATTAACAGACATGCGTCTTAAGTAATTTTTGAGTATTACGGTAATTTAAAAACATAAATTATTGATTTATCTATTTGAAATTTATACAGAATATATAATAAAAATTTGCTTTTCTGGTGAACTTATACTTGTCAACGTAAGTTAATTAACTGAGAAAATATTTGCAAATAAGTATATATTTTCATTAGAAATGGTGAGGATGTTTTTTTTGGCTTTCAAAAGCTACTTTTTAACCCTGTTTCTAAGCAAGGTCATTCACTTAAGCGGTTTAATCTGGTTCTCGCATTGATTAATGAGGCAGCACGCAAAATGCAATAATGAAAGCACGCAAAATGAGTTCCTTTTTCGGGGGGGGGAGGTTTGGATATCGTAAAGGACGAATGAAGTTGAATTAAAATAACGCGTTATTTTAATTCAACTTCATTCGTCCTTTACGATATCCAACGTTAAGTTGAAAATTTTGTATAGTTTTGTTATTGTCGTGGGTGCTGAAAATTCTCTCTTCTTTTGGGGCAATTTCTGGAATGTGTTAAGATGCACTCTTTAAAACGGGATGCTGGTGGAACAGAACTGCCATTTTTCTCCTGATTCGACTGCCTCTCTTCTTTGTGCCACACTCGAAGGGTGTTTAGACTCGAAATTGAAATGATAAAAGTAATTTAGCAGTATCGACTGAACCCCGACAAGGAGACAATCTGAAGGAGAAATAAAGAGATGGAGAAAGTAATGCAAAAGAAAAAAGGTTAATATCGTCTTTCCTACTACTTGGGCAATGACTTGTCTACCTCGTCTTACAGGAGCATTTTCCTTACCACTCCCTGGGCATATCTACGCTACCTGTCTGATTCCAACATCACTCATACCACCAATATCTGATTTCCTTTCTTCCGATTTCCCTGGCTGGATTTTTTCTTCTAGACGATGTGCGACTTTTAAATCTTATTTCATTCTCTTAAACCCTCCTTTGATAGTTTCTGTGTGGTCTTGAACCCTAATTGCCTCCGGAACATTCTTGGATTATCTGGAGAACCAATTTTTTTATATTTAGAAAATAAGTGCAAACTTCTGATTATTCATTCACACCATACACTCCTCTTAGTGAGGAATATTTTCTTTCCTTTTCTTCCCAGCACCCACTCTCCCTGATTCCTCGTACTTCATTCGACACAATTTATTGTTACTAACACGTAAGAAAAAATGTAACAATGTAGTAATTCTTTTCTGTTGCTTTTTACAAATTATTTAATTACCTAGCTAAGTATCACTTCATCTTCCGGGAATACAACTGTATGGCAAGTGATTTTATATTTAATTGAGAATAAGCTTAACAATATAAATAACATTGGACTATTTAATTGCTAATATTTGTCTTTTTTCACGTCACCTACAGTCTTGCTAACCATGGTTGTTGCCTTCATGGTAATTGCTTTTGTATTTCTAGAACACGAAGCAATGTTAATATTTGGTACATTTCAATGAATTTAATAGCGTGTTTTAGAGGATTTCAAGAAGCGCTGCAAAACAAGTGATACCCTCACTACAAAACAATTAATTCTTTGCATCCATGATATAAGCCATTGAATTCCACATCTGGGCCATCATAATCGAAGAGAGCTACAATATCTGTGTTAGTGTTGAGAGGTTTCCGGAGGTTAGCGGGATTATCGCCTCATTTACGAGACGAAGATTAACTCTCCTGAAGACTATCTCACCAGAATTAGCGTCGTTCCTGCATAAGTACGTGACATGCCGCACAGATTTCAAAGCCCGTGCCAGTCACTTTGTCATTGGTGTGATGTATGCGTTGCAGTTGGTCATACATTTAAACAGTTCTTGTAAATATTAAACGTAATCTATTGTGTATATTCGTCATTAAAACTACTTTTCGTTTTCTATATTCTTCGTGCTTACTCCGCTTTTGCGTTTGCATTCTAACACATTTTGTATTTTGAAAACTGTCACATTTGCCATGTGTTGTCAACGCTTACAGTTGGGAACATCAGTTCTGTTACACACTGTAGGTATTAAGAAAAGCATTTTATAATTAGGTAAAATTCAACATAGGATTTACAGAATAATGCTTCAGTTTCTAAAGAACGGCAAGAAGTCGGTATTATTAGAGTTTCTGTTCTTAAAAATACAGTGCCGTCCTAACATTCTTTTAACTTTTAATTTCTTTTATAATTATTCAAAATATTCTTCAGTTGATGCCTTTCACCATCAAAATGTTTCATATTTAGTCAATGATTTTAATTCTAAATCTGTTCATCCACGAGAGATTAAAATCTTTGCCTTATAATTTATTTCTCCTTTCCTTTCCCTAATTTAACAGATTACTGCTTCCTTTTTTATTCTTTAGTTACTTTTTTATTATTTACTTACGTGATGAAATTTCAACCAAATGGCGCATATAAATTTGTTTTGAAAAAAAAAAAAAAAAAAAAAAAAAAAAAAAACTACAGTAGATTTTTCTCGAAATGCATGCCACTTTCCTATACAAGTAATACAAACTTAAGACAGTAATACAAACTTTGACAAGTTCTTTCTAGGAATACTTCGAAAAACCAAAAGCAATAGTGATTCAGAGTGCTTTTAAAATATAAAAGGATGCATTGCATTTTAGTGAAACAGCAAACTGTGCATGAAAAAACGCATTTTAATGTTCATCAAGAATTCGTTCTTGAAATTACACTTTTTAAAAATTGTTTATTGAAAAATTAGAGGCACATATTTAATACATTTGATGAAGACTAATACCCCCTCAAAAATTTTATTTTGCTAGCAAGTAATTATAAAATTCTGACATTTTTTTAACTATGACTGAAGTAACATTTTCCTTGCAATGCGATATGAAAAGAATTATGAGAAACTTCACAAATAATTTAGAGAATTATGACAAAGTAGACATGGTACATACGTATGTATTTGCATACTAAGTAGTGCGATACTCGTAGAAGTTTCATTTGGCAATTGAAGGCTTCACTACCTCCGGTATCAACTGAAAATCTAATTTTCCTTTCTAACTTAAAGCGGAAATTAAAAGGAAATGATAAGTGTCTAGCGTAGCAGCTGAAATAACTTGCAAAGAGTAGAAAGGCGTATGGAGGCAGTGAAATGAAAAGAGTAAGTTGAACTAGATATACCTCGCTACTTTTGCATAGAAATTATATTTTAATTCATTGCGTGTGCTCCCAACAAACAATACGTTAAAAAGTCTGATCTGTGGTTCTTAATTTATATGGTTGTTTTGCAGTATTTTAATATTCTTACGTGGAAAATCTAATTTCGATGCCATTTCGAGCGTGAGAGAACAAAACGATTTCAGAATAGTTGGTAGAAAGAAGATAAACAAGAAAAAGAGAATCAAACAGCAAAAATAAATGGTGTTGGTGTATTTAATTATGGCAAAGCACACGAGGGCTATCTGCCTAAGGGGAGGAATGCCTTTCGTGGAGGACTTTCTAAGGGAAACTGGCTCGTATACACGTTACACACGGGGAAAGCCACGAAGGCGCCCATGCAGCCAGCCCGTTCGCGGGATTCGAACCTCGGACCGAACTACCAGTGTTCAGCGACTTTACCGCTCGGCCGCTGGTGGGCACAAAAATAAATGTATACTATTCTTTACGTTATTTAGTTTTCACAAAAAGGTTTCCCAATTTGTATTGGTTGTCAGGTTCAGTGCGCAAAACGTCGCAAAGTCAGCTTGTGTTTTATATTAATTTTAAACATATCAATGTTCTAAAGTTATTATATACGCAACTGCAGGTATGAAGCGTAGAAACAGAAAGATTCCCGTAGCTGCAAGATCGAAAACCCTCTAAATGTGCTCTACCCGATAGATGGGTCATTTCAAACATGCTCACCGTAAAATACATAAATGTAAAAAATAAATCTATTCGATATTCGTAAAGCCAGGAACTTCTAAATTCAAAAATTAATTACTTGCCTAACGTCCAGAAAGTGAATGACTTTTTGGTTCAATAGATGTCTTAGAATAAGTAGATAAAATAAAAGTGGCGACCCACCATTACGAAAAAACTCTGGCCACTCAGGTGTTACCGCTCAAGGGTTTTTTGCATCTGGATTTTCTTATGTGGGAGTATGTAATGAAGAGTTCATAAGGAAACTGTAAAAGATTTCAAGACTAGTATATATTTCAGTTAATTCCGTGCAGAATGTTTAGAAAACTGGCCTGTAATCTTAACTTCAAATGTATCTTTTCAATTTGCTTACTCTTGTGTGTCTTATATTTGTATTCCTTTAGTGTTCTTGGAAGCTGAGCTAAAAACGAGATGATAATATCCTAGCGTTCTGGGAAGATTAAATAAGTATCTACATTGAGTGAAATTAAGTTTGTCTTACAAGCTGAGGTATCAAAGCAATTCTACAGTTTTAAATGTTTGCTCGAGAAGTTTACTTTTGAATGTTTTGGAATTAATGAGATGATTTTTAATCTTAGGTTATTTAGTCAGAAAAGGTATTCTAAATGCTTTGTATTGCCTGATTATGCATCTTCACCCTGGTAAATAACCATTTTTTAGAAACCGCATCTGTTCTGAAAATAAGTATGTGTACTTAGTTATCCTGCATATTCTCCAGATTTGTCTCCGTACGATTTTTTTTTTCCCCTAAAACTAAAGTTACCTCTCAAAGGAAAATTTCTTTTTGACGTGAAAGAGACAAAAGGAATATGATATGTATTCTTAGAGACATGCATAAATATTAACTATAAGGAACAATATCAAATGTTCTTATAGGGCTTAAGCGTTTTTCTTCTCTACTGGTTTGCAAGTTAGTAATAGTCCTCTACGAACCTATACAACAGGTCATGATTAGTTTTATTTTGTATTTACTCGATCCCTTCTGGATAGGCAAGTTATTGCATTAGAAAAGGAAGGAGCACTAACAGCATACAGATGTGTAGAAAGCACAACACAAATTATTATAATTAGGATTTAAGTTTTATTGTTTTATTCCCACACTCATGGAGTTGGTTTAATTTCTCTTCTGTATATAAATAGCCTCAATTACATATATATTAATCTTTGTAGCGCTCAGTATACAGTGTTACTATTAATTTCCTACTGCATTGGATTCATATACTTACGCACTTTACTGTAGCTCTTAATGTAATGGTTTCATATGCATACTACTGTAATATTTTGTAGAAATTTATTATTATATATCACGTATACCATTTTTCTCCTTACTGCGATTTAGAACTTTACCATAAGTCTTAAACTATCAGTACATGTTAGTAAAATGCACCTTTAGTGTTTACGTTTCTTTCTTTACTGGTAAGTATGGTAGAATTAGCTTCTTGTGAACTGGATCTTTTGTAAAACGTAATACTATTATTTAGTAATAATTAGTTCCTTTTCTGTACAAGAAGACACTATATTAGAACAGTAAGCAGCATAGTATATAGTAGGTAATATTGTTGCGTTTCTACGGGTTCTTGGATTTGGAGTGATTGACGACAACACTTGATGAAAATGGAAAACACAATTTATTAGCCACTGTTACTCAGGACAGCTCCAAAACCACGTTTACAGTCGTCAAAAAACTACGACAAGCACACTGAAACAATCAGCAACACAGCCCTCAGGCTATAACGGTGAAGATAGCTTCACTGAAAAAGTAAAGTACCAGAGTACAGCTCCAGAGTCGGTTCGGTCGTTCTCGGAACTCAACGTACTCTCCAGACTCTCCACACTACAACTCGCAATGCACTCGACGATACACTCGATAGCCTCAACGATGCACACTCTCCATGCACCAAATCGCAATACCCTGACGAGACACTAGACTGCTACTCCGCGTACAGGCAGGGTTTATATAGCTTTTGGCCTGCCTTCGAAAACATTCTGGGCCAAACCGGTAAGAATTCGCTCCAGAATATTCTCCATTCGTATATGTTATATCGTCAATTTTATTGCCAAATGGGCGATTTCGCGCCAAATATAGCAACCCTGCATTCCCTTGTCATTTTCTGGCAACCCTAAACATGCTTTGAGGGAAAGCTACCTTATCGCGACTAGGAATTTCGTAAAAGTATATTCAAATCTTTTCTTATGCATTGGTTCTTAACGAATTGGTTATAATTGTGTTATTAAAGTGATATTTTGCAATTATCTATTGGTGTAATGTTTCATGCATTTATATGTTATTACGCTATTCATATGGACTATACTGTATTATTTTGCAGCGCGCCTCTGCAGTATCATCCTGATTTAGTAAGTTAGCTGATTTTACTTATATTTTGCAATGGAGTTTATAGAACCACTAGTATAGACATACAGTGTTAATTAGCATCCGCATATAATTTATCTTGCAACATGATTTTTGTACTATAGAATTCATACACAGTAACTATGTTGATCACAGTTTTGGGATCACTTGTATATTAATAGATTATTATTATTGTTATTATTGTTTTGCCCACGTTTCGACAGATAGTAGATTTCTCCGCTGGGATGGCGTTCCGTTTTATTCACCTTCGTGGTCGGAAGCCATCTCAGAGACGCACTGAAACTTAGAGACATGTCAAAAACATATTACAAGCCTTCTCTTTCATAATCTGTCATACTTGGATTAAGGCAGGAAGTTGCATCAATGTAAACTCTACAACCCTTTTTAAAATACACTCTGACTTTTTAATTGCCATATACTGATTACACTAAAACTTTGATTACGAGCTTCGGTAAGTCGGAATTTTTGACGAAAAGGTTGTCGGAACTGGGAAATCGGATACAAGTCAAAGCATGCATTTGAAAATCGAACTAATTCAAGGTCAAATTTTCAGCAGTTTTTTTCAGGGGGGGGGGGAGAATTTCTAGTTTTTGGCTCATTTAAGCTTGACTATATTTGGATTGATTCTCTGCTTTTTTCCATAAAAGCGAATATCTTACGTATGTTATACATATTTCGTAATGCGTACTTTCAAATTAAAATTTAACAAGCTAAATTAAGCTTTAACAGTTTGACGGTTTGTGTTATATCCCATGTTTTAGTAAAAATATATGAAATATAAATTTTTACATATGTTACAAACGTTGTTTCAAGTAGCTAGCTTTCTCTCTTACTATTGAAGTTTATGTAAAAATATGCACTTTAATTAGAAATTATTGGTCTTGAAAATTGTTAAAACATGATTTAAATTGCTTGTATCCGATACAAAGATAAGGTCAGTCGGTGGGATAAAATAAACGCTACCTTCTGCTGACCAGAAGAGTTTGGGGGATGCTTTATTTTTTGTTATTCGGTGAAAACGTTTTCACTCAAATACTATTTCCCCTTTGGGCTTTTCTTTAAACTTTATTTATAGTTAAAATGTCTAGAAAACGAAACGTTGTTTCCCAAAGGAAACGCGTCTGATTCAACTGAAATTTTAAATGAATTTGACGTAACAGTAGAAAAATCTTCATTTTCTTCTGTCAACACTGAAAACAAATGTAGAAGAAATGTAGAAATAAATCTGGAAGGAAAGGAGGTAATTAGAAAAAAGAACAATTTGAGGGAAAATCCATTTCAAAGAAGTTGCATATTCAAGAAGAAAATGCCTGGAGGTTTTCACCATATTTTGCTAAAGTGTTTCGCTACTGCAGTGCGTAAAATATAACAGCAAATGAGCCTTAACTAATAGAAAAGAACAAAAGGTATCCTCTCAGATGAATGCAAAGAGAGACAGTTTCTTTGACTGAATGGCTGTGTAAATGACATCACACACCATCATGTCATGTCATAAACGGAGAATCTCAAGATGTCTCACTGGAACTAGTTGAAGATTGAAGAATTTATCCAAGGACGTATATGGATATAATCTAATGATGTTTGTTTATGAAATCAGTCTTTCCTTTAATCTATTGCCTTCAAAACGCCTAGCTTCTAAAGACGGTCAGTATCAGGTTAAATGTTGATTCCCTTCCTCTGACTAAATAATAATGAAATGGGAGGCGAAACCTTTACTTATATGAAAATCAGAAATACAAAGATATTTCGAAAATATTTGTGGTATATAGCGAGAAATAAAGGATGGATTATATTTAATATAACTGCAGAATGCCTGAAGAGAAACGGCAAAAAATTTAGTATTTTTTTAAAATTTAAAATTGAATATTTAATCTTACGCTATTTGATTCTTGCGATTTGAAAATTACCACATTTGACTAAAATATTAATAATATTTTACGAAACAAAGAGTAGGTAATAAAACTGTGTAAGGCAATGTATTAAACTCCCCCTTCCCCCCAAAAATTAGAATGTCGCTTATACATTTACATATCTTTTCTGAATGGGCCATTCTGATTCTTCATGTTAAAAGAATATAATGGTAAAGAAAGCTATTTGAATAAATGATGCACCTTTTTTACGAGTGTGCACAATGAAAGGGAAATTGAACTACTAAATAAATAGAGATATTTCGTATAAATAAATTTTTAGTAAGAATTATAAAGCATAAATTAATATATCCTCAGATGCTTATTCTAAGCCGCAAGTTGAATTTCGTCAATCAGCCAAGCAGAACGAGAGGCGCAGAACTATTTCTTTCTTTCTTTTCTTTTCTTTTCTTTTTCTTTTTCTTTTTTCTTTCTTTTTTTTTTTTTTTTTTTTTTTTGAATGGCTGTATTTCCAAGCAACTGCAGTCGATCACCTGAATGTTAAAAATGACTGCAAAGTTTTTGTCTTTAGCTAATGTCCTCCTAACAACTAATATATAAATAAAATATATAATCTGTTCTAACTGACACAATAACTTCCCAACGACTGTCTTTTTTCTTATTCGACGGGAGCGTACATTTTCAACAGCAGCCCATTTTGTTCTCATTTGCCTATTTCAGTTCGTCTGGGAAACATTTTACGGTTTTGGTGATTATAATTTACACGGAGTATGAATAAAAAAATATACATTTTGTCTTAAAATAGGAATTTCAGCTGTTTATATTACTAATTTTCACGAATTGTTTTTATTTAATTATTTCACAATTTTGAAACGTGGACTTTTTTTTGCAGTGAAATTTATTAAATATGGAAAAAAATGCAAGGGAAATAGAAGACATTATTTTAATTAATAATAAATTGAATTGCTCTCAAATGATTCATTTTTGATTTTGAACAAAATATGGAGGAAAAAATGAGTTCCTTTTCGAGAAAAAGAAACTTACTTGATTGCATCAACCATACTGAGACCCATGTGAACGCAAAGCACAGCATGATCTGGCCTTTCTTCGGGAGCGCCACTGATACAGTAGTAACAGTCACCAAGGATTTTTATCCTCAGCTGATGATATTTCTGCAAAATAAAACGCGAATATACAAATATTTTATGTTAAATAACATTATTCCAAACCAAATATAAATATAAATATTTAATAAAAAAGTAGTACATTCAGCCATTTATAACATTGTTTTTTTCAACCTTTTCTAAAGAATTCTTCAACCTATGGATGCGTTACTAAAGCAGCTGAAGAAATTCTCATACAGAATTATGAAAAAGTTTGAGATTTTTTAAAGGTAAAAATCCTTCAGTTTTTCAATTTAACTAATTATACATGAGACTTTTCTGTTGCCACAGGTCTTAAAAATATTACTTGTTAATAATCATTTGATAGTATGTTAATAATTTTGAAGAATGGTACATTATATTGCGGCTTAAATTGCATAATAATAAGGAATTTAGTAAGCGCTTTTCATACTTTAATTCTGGCTTTTTACTGCATCTCCAATTTTCGGTAAAATGTAGCCCAAAACTAAGCTGCGATACTTCGTCGTGTAAATAAATTATCATCATTTTCCTGTAATTGAAATGCTCATGCTGTAATTGAAATAAAAATAAAAAAAAATTCTTCGATAAAAATTTGCAAAATATAGATGAAATATTTGACAAAATTTAAAATAACCGTTAGTATCCCAAAAAGACTATAAGTCTTGAAACACAATTTTGCACTGTCTCCCTTTAATGCATTGTTTCACTTTTCATTCAAGTTTGTTTCCATTCGTAAAGATAAGAAATTATTCTTTCATATTTAATCTATCTGTTATTAATTTAGAAACTAAACTATTTAAAAGCAGTAAACGCAGATCTTAAGAATATTATTTTTTTTACAGAATTATGTTCTTACTATTATTTTTTTTACTTTACAAATACACAGAAGATATATAAAAGTTACTTTTCCATGTTAGTCTAAACTTATATTCATCTTGCATCCTATAAAACGTTCCAATATTCCAACTCAGTCATCTCTATTGCTAATCTTTGCTGATAAACTATATTAAAATTTAAAAAAAGCCCTTTTAAAGAATCATGAAAATCTGAATTCCATCATTTTTTTTCTTTTTTTTATTTCAAATGAGTTATACAAGAATACTCCTGTTTCCTTTATCAGGAAAAGTAATAATAATAATAATAATAATAATAATAATAATAATAATAACTATGCTTACATCTCAAAATATCTGCTAACTCAGCATTAAAAATTTAATGCCTTCAATAAAACACTCCGTGTTGTAGAATTACGGTATGATTTTTAAAGAACTTTGCTAAAGTTATGGATAAAAGTGGGCTAGGAGTCATGCATCTAAGAAACACATTTAATAACGTGAGTGATGTTAAAGTTTACAGAAAGAAACACTTTTGGGATATGACAGATTGAAAAATGTTTAGATCAGAAATTCGATATTCAGCTAAAATGCTGCATATCAGGTTTGCAAGAATGTTTGGAAAGAAATGCAAATACATAGCTAAAATATAATGGCTAAACTTGAACCTAATTTATTCATGCGTGCTGAAAATTTTAACTATGTATCACAAAATGTCCTTACATGATAGAAAAATTCTAATTACATATTTAAATTCAGTAACACAAATAGTGTTACGTTCATAGTATATTTTGATAGTAATAAGAAAACAAATGTTATATAATCAAGTGTAGTCAAAATCAATATGGAATTGCGTCAATTTATGGAACAAATTATCAGCATATCATCGGTAATCTTATCAGGACTACTGTTTCTTCTAATTGCTTTCGCAAACATACTGGAGTCCTGAGTAGAACAGGGAGTTCCTACAATTTCCTACATGTGTAGAGGATATGACACAAATGGGAAGGGTTTAATTACCCTTTATTCTTCACAGTTTACAGCTTTTCTCGCACTTCGGGATATAAAGACCGGTACTTATGGTCTGAAACGTAAAATTAAGAATTACAATCTAACTAAACTAAGTAAGAATTAAACTCCAATGCTTTACAAAGACTAGTAACGCAAAGATCGACCTTTTAAACTTCACGTATGTAATAAGCAGAATGCGGGAACTACAATACATCTTCTAGTATCAAAGAGAACTAAAGTCTGGCCTTAAAGACAGCTCACAGCAACTGACTGAAAAGCACGCGTGAGGTAAAGTAGCGAGAAGTCTCTCTTTCTAACTCCTTCTTGGCCAAAAGCCACAACTTAAATACTAAACAGTTTGCAGGCTCAATTTGCATAACCAAACAACCGCCTTTTTTCTGGCCGGAAATGGAAAATAATAGAGGACAGTAAAGTTTTAAAAATAAAACAAACGTTAGTAAAACTTAATCTTTACAATCTTTCCGCTTATATTTATAATTAATGGAATTGTATACATCTTTTAAGATAAATAAATTTTTGCTTCAGAGCACACCTTTCAGAATAAGAGCTTCGAATATCTTTATTTAACAACACAATTACTAAATATAAAGAACGTTAATCAGTTTTTATTGCTACTAAAATAACTGTCGTCTAAGACATCCTTTTTGGGTCTTGTTTTCTAGCATACACTACGATTCAAAACAATAACAGAAATTAGCTTAATAATCAAAGTATAAACTTCTACAGACTGATAGGAAAGCACTATAATTGAAAACACACTATCAAAGTCAGGTCAAATTTGCATTAAAACGATTGCCTATTGTTGACAATCAATACAGAATAGAATACTAACATGAATTATAAATTCATATGAATTACATTTCATAAATAAATGACAAACATAATATGAATTATATTTCACAGTAATATAAAAACAACATCTCGAAGAATGGCTGAAGTAGCACTACATGAACTGAATGTGAAGACGAAAGGGCGATGTTGCTCGCCTGTAAGTATTATCCACAAAGAATTAGTTTTTCTTGGTAGCCAAATATATTTGTAAACTATTATTGTATGCTTCTAAGCAAAGTCTCATCGATTGGCAAATTGTTTCTTTTACAGCTGGTGGCTTTATTCGTTGCGATAGGCTAATGATGCGTTTCAAATCAGAAAGAAGTAATAAACTTATTGGAAGGCTAAAGAACCGCAGGCACAGAAGTTAATAGATTTTAGTTGTCTGAGTAAGTGGCTTACACGCGTTAGTTAATATTAAAAAAGTGCTTTAAAATGACTTTTTTCTCGCCTCGCTAAGCTTAAGGACGAGCATGATTCGCGAACATTACTTAGTATTACTTCGAACGTAGTATTACTTCGAAGACTAGTAACTATTAACGTAGTATTACTTCGAAGGACTAGAAAATATACAGTGTCGGCTGTTAATGAAATGGAAATAATTCATGTAATTTCTTCATCTATTATGACGATACTTACAAAAATACTGGAAGTTACATTTCATCTTTCAGTGCACATCCCTAACGACACCGGGTATAATATATAAGTACTATATATATATTCTTTTTACTTTACCTTAAATTATACATTTATAATACATAAACATATACTTCATAATTCTCAAAGAAATTTTTGTGATGCTCTATGTTTCTACATATACGTGTACTTGAGCAGGATAGCATTACTCATATGCCTGAATGGTAAAGTGAAATAAAAATGCTGCGTATTTAGTATATAAGTGAAGATTCTTTTTAATAAAGAATACTAAGTTCATTTTGCTTTGCACTCAATTTACTTTATACAGTATGTATCATTTCATATTTTTCTGAAGTACAGGAAAACCTTGCCATATGCGAATTGAAGCATCGTGAAATTAAGTAGTGCAATTATGAAGAGTGAATGTAAGTGCAGTTATTCATTTTTGGTGAGATATTTTCTCAAACGCATAGAAGATAAATGTTAAATAATTTTACACCATGCTTCGTAATGTTCCTGTATAAACATTTTTAATACAATTTTCGCCTAATTTTAATTAGTATGCACAATTATTATTATTATTATTATAAATCCTAATGTCTATTCTTCGGCCCATCGCTGAACATTAGTAATTCGACCTGGGTTCAAAGCATGGCAAATAAACTAGATGCATGGGAATTGTCATGGTTTTCCCCTTGTCTAGGGGTACAGGCTTAGTCAAGTGGTTTCTTCGTGGTACTAAAACCACAGGGCTGAAATATTTAGACCCAGGTGTAGCATGTATACTAGCCAGGATTCCTTAAAATATCCTCCAGGAATTCTTTCCTTAGGCATATTGCCCTAGAGTTAGTAACCATTATCTAAATAAATTCTAATTTTAATATTATAATGTTCTTTACCCAATACATGAATTATGTAAATGCGAAATGTTAATATTATTAATGAAATGTTAATATTATTAATATTATATTTCCGGGTACAAAATTGCATTTCTTCACTGTTTTAAAATTTCTTAATCAAGGTAAATGAAGTACGGGTTATCTTCCTAATGCCATCACCATTTCCTAATACCACTATCTCTCTTCCAGTATCAATTTTGGTTGTCAGTATTCCATGCGCCAAAGGAAAGAAAGATGACCCATTTATTAACTCCCAACTCTTTGTGCATCCAACAGAGATGAATCAACTCTTTGGCAAACTCACAATAGGTCAGGATGACAGAACAGACAGCAAATATTATCAGAGTAAATAATATGGATATTAAATGTAGAAACCCTGCATAGCTGTACAGATATAAACGTAACAATTGCCATTGGCTTCCAATTCGGAATAGGATAACAGAAATTGAATATTAAAACCATAATTATAAATTTTAACATCTGAGGCAAACATCAGAAGTGATGCCCTTAAACATTGATTTTCTCACTTTTATTATTCACCAATTGTTTTGGCAGCCTCTACTTCTTATTGAAACAAATGTTTTATCAGTCCATTACCTTTAAGATGTTTTTAATAATAAAATAATAAGCTATACAGAAGATTGCCTGATAGGAAGTATTAATAAGTGCAACTATTGAATACAGTGTAAAATAACATAACACATAAGTAATATACACAGAGTTTATATGCTAATATGAAAATGAGACAAAAATATATAAAATACATTACGATCATCGCATACATCCTTCCTGGATGGCTTTAAACCGGATGTAAGATTAGAGGAATCCAAAACTTTCATAAATTTTAAGAGCCACTTAACTTTTTTTATATTTATGTTATGAAGAGTGCTATATATCCAGGCACTGTTCGTTAGTGCAAGCGTCTTCAAATGATGCTATTTTGTGAGAGACCTCTGAAAAGAATAGCGATCGGGTTTATCGAATCATCAACAATGGCAAAAATCCTTATCTCGAATAGTAAAGCATTTCGAGTATAAGGCAATAGAACATTTAAAATGTTTAACACTGAATCAGTGGCAAGCGTTCACAGGGTCAACTAATCTTCTCTCAGTCTTCTCCCACCATTTAACAAGGAAAAACTAATAGTTTACTTTATGTAAACAAGGAGCAGAAACGAGCACCTTTATTCAAAAATAAAGCTCATCCTCGTATCAAATATCAGTGAGATTTTTGATAAGCTGTACCAATGTACAGCTGATGGGAGGAATGCTTTTAGTTCCTTACATTTCCTCACGGTGGCCTCCTCACAGTCATTCAATCCGAGTTTAGTGTCTCATTACGGACAATCCTTTCTTTTAGTTAATGCCAAATATAGAGAACAGAAGAAGTTCAGAATAGTTCAGAAGACATTCAGAACATTTTAATTTAAAGCATACTTCCGCTTGATGTCGAACGTGAGATTACTGATCTGCCAGACAGATATCTAACTATTAGAGGATAATAGAACATGAAAAGAATGTTTCTAAATCTGTTACTATGTTTTTAGATATGATGCGGAATAAGGCACAGTAATTGGTTGAGTAAAGTAAAAAACTTATTGAGTAAAGTAAAAAACTTATTTAAAGAAGTAATAAACTTATTGGAAGGCTAAAGAACCGCAGACACAGAAGTTAATAGATTTTAGTTGTCAGAGTTTCTTTGTTGGGTGTAACGAAAGTTCTAGATCAAAGTCGAATCACTCATAATCCAAAAAATGAGATGCATGGCCTGGAGGGTTTTCCGTAAATTTTAATTAAACTTAAGATTTACATATATACAATGTAGGCTAAAATGCCTGAATCGGATATTTAAGGCTCAAAAGGCAAGAACTGAATAGTTTCAGCTAAAATCTAAATCGAATTCTATTGCGTAGTGCATCGAAATTCTCCCTTCAAGAAGAAGAATATTTTTTCAAGTCACGTGTTCAGAAGGGGAAAGGTTAAGTAAGCCAATCGATGGACTCCTAACGCCATCTCTTGGCGATATCAAAGAAAATTCCTTAACACACTCCCCACCTGAACTCTGACAAGAGTTCATCTAACTCAGTTATACATACAATCAAGTACATAAATTACTATTCTATAAAAATATTAAAAAATAATAATTAGTCAAACACTTCAATTCCAATACAGGTTATACACTTCATGTATCAAATAATAAATGTTATAACTAATAAATGAACTAAATTTTAAAATATTTTCCACTTAACTGAACAAACTTAACTAACGATATTCAATTTAATCATTAATAGACAAAAAAAAAAAAAAAAAAAAAAAAAAAACATAACTAAATTGTTAAAGTTCAAAATATCTAAAGTTCAAGAGATATTTTGAACTAGATATCAAGAGATTATTTGTCGTTTCGCTACCGATGATTCTACCAAAGGTCAAAGGATACTTCAAATCAGTTTGTCCAATGTTTAAGAAGTGCATTGGAGTCAATGCTTGCGGCTCGTCATTGTCGTTGTAAACGTAACTTAGAGGTCGTGAATTAAGAACTGACTCCACTTCGACAAGTAGTGTAGACATTTCTTCGAAAGTCAACAATGCTTTTCCTACGATTTTTCTTAAACATTCTTTAACAGATCTAACAAGTCTCTCATAAAACCCTCCCCACCATGGGGCTCGTTCGATTATAAATTTCCAATGGATTCTTTCTTTGGCAATGAAATTCTTGAATTTGCCATCTTTTAAAACTTTTGAAAAATTCTCAAGTTCTTTCTTTGTCCTCTTAAAGGTCTTGGCGTTGTCAGAGTAGATGATTACGCAGTTTCCTCTTCTGCTCAAAGATATGCGAAATGCAAGTAAAAAGGATTCTGTTGACATATCTGATACAAGTTCTAAGTGTACAGCTCGGGTTACTGCACAAACGAACAAAACAATATAGGATTTTCGAGTGTCTTTAGAATTCTTAACGTAAACTGGTCCGGCGAAATCAATTCCACAGACTGCAAATGGAGGCGATTCTTGGATTCTATCCTTTGGTAAGGGTGCTGTCATCTGGTCTGCTGGTTTAGCTAAATATTTTTGGCAAATTATACAACCTTTTAATGCTTTTTTGACTAACTGTCGTCCTTTAGGAATCCAGAAGCGTGATCTGACTTTACCTAAAGTCGCAGCAATTCCTCCATGCATTATCTTCTCATGTTCTTTGCATACAATCAGAATCGTTAGTCAAGAAGTTTTAGGTAAGATTATTGGATGTTTATTATCTACTGAGAAGTCAGAAAATTCCAGTCTTCCTCTCAACCTCATGATTTTCTTTTCATCAATGTAAGGAAGAAAATTATATAAAGGAGAATTTTTTTCAACCGAATTACCTTCTTTGAGGGATTCATATTCTTCGGGGAAAAGCTTCTTTTGCTCTGTTCTTATCCAGAAATTTTCTGCTTCTTGTAACTCTTCAGCTGTGAGAGTTCCTTGAATGTCGCTAGTTTTTCTTAATTTTCTAATGAAACGTGTTGTGCAAGCAGTGACTCTCAACACCTTCTCTAATTTGCTATATTTTGATATGTCGAAAAGATCATCTGCACTTTTTTCGATTGTACATTCAAGTTGATGTATATCATCGGATCCCTTTCGGTATTCCAGCTTGTTTTCATCTATTGTTTCTTTAATATCTAATCTTGGCCAAAGTTCGCAAGGGAGTTGAAGCCATTGGGGACCTTGCGTCCAAATGATCTCATTTATTAACTTGGAAATCTTCGTTCCCCGAGATACGAGATCTGCAGTGTTGTCGACACCTGGGCAATAATGCCAATTGTTTACGTACCTCGTATTAGAATGGCGCCGACATGGATGACGCAGTTTCGACTTTAAACATACTTAATAAATTCAGTCACTCTCGGTCTATTTCAACCAAACTGAATACATTTAATAATATAACATTCACACGTAAACATTTAGTAATAATTCAGGAGTACAGATAAGCATAAAATAATAATTACAACCGTTACAGGCCAGCTACGCTTTTAGCAACCGAATCCTACGAACGACAAATCTCAAAAGCGTGTTGCCAACGCAGGGCAACGAAAAGTTAGAAATTAATTCGACAGGCGTGGAAGTGAACATACTCCCACCCTATCAGGCTTAGTCCTGATACACAGGCAACGGTGAAAGTTTATTAATTCCTCTTTTGAAAACACCAGTTTTAGTTTTGACAGTGGCTACGCGAGCTAAGCCGTCCTTTCTCGGATGGACATCGATGATCCGTCCAATAGGCCAAGCTAGCGGTGGAGATCTATCTTCGATGATAAGAACCACCGTGTCGATTTTTAGATTGGGTCTGTTGTACTGCCACTTGGATCTCTGCTGAAGCGAAGTCAAGTATTCCTTTTTCCATCGCTTCCAGAATTCCAGACGTAGATTCTGTACAAGTTCCCACCTAGAACTCCTTGTGCGTAAATGCGTAAATTCTGATGGGTCTCTGGAAAGGAAGTTAAAGTATCACCTGTAATGAAATGAGAAGGGGTTAAAACATTAATACAGTCAATATCAGTATCGTTCACGTAAGTAAGTGGACGTGAATTCAAAATAGCTTCGATCTGGGTAAGTAGCGTTGACAACTCTTCGTAGGTTAAAAGAGTCTCTTTCAATACTCTTCTCAGATGAAATTTCGCTGAGCGAATGCCGGCTTCCCATATTCCTCCGAAGTGGGGCGAAGCAGGCGGTATAAAATGTCAATAGATGACTTAGTTAGTTCTCGTGAAACCGATTTCGTTGCATACAAGGAAGACCAAATCTGATTTAGTTCTTGTAGTTTTCGGCATGCTCCCACAAAATTGGTACCGTTGTCACTGTAAATGTGCCGTGGTGCACCGCGACGTGAAATGAAACGTCTAAGTGCAGCGATAAACGAGTCTGCCGTCAGGTCACTGACTGCTTCTATATGCACAGCTTTAGTCAACAAGCAAACAAACAGAGCTATATAGCCTTTCGTTGTTTTAGAGCCACGACCCTTATTAAATTTTATGGTAATAGGACCAGCGTAATCCACACCAGATGCGTAAAAAGGTCGTTCCAAAGTCACACGATGTTCAGGTAAGTCACCCATCAATTGCGAATTTGAAGCAGCTTTAAATCGATGACATATTAAGCAATGGTTGACACAACTGCGTATCAGTTTCTTTCCTCAATTATCGAGTAAGATTGTCTGATGAGGTGTGATAATAAAGAAGGACCAGCATGAAGGTAAGTAATATGAAGTTCTTTCACTAGTAATTCGCTAAATTTATGTCGAGAAGGAAGTATGACAGGATGTTTGATGTTAAATGCTAAAGATGAATTTCGAAGACGTCCTCCCACCCGTAAGAGACCATCTTTATCTACGAATGGATACAAAGAACGTAGTTGGCTCTTCTTGGGTAAAGGTTTCTCTTCTTTAATACATTGTAAATCATCTTTGAAATGATGGTTCTGAATCCAACGAATAATGAAATTTTCTGCTACTCGAATCTCTAGAAATGTTAGCGGCATAAGGCAGCTGGAGTTAATGCCACTACGTGAAATGTTCTGAGTAACATGATGCTTCTTGCAATTAGTAATAAATCTTTGGCAGTAAGCCAGAATACGAACAATTTTACAACGCGAAGAATAATGCTCGAACAAATTAGCTAATAAATCATTCGATTCACGTATATGAGAAATAAAAATAGGATCAGATCTTTGTTCGGCCTTTACTTCAGCATCCTCTTCAGATTTTAATTCATATTCAGGCCATTTTTCCTCTTCCTGACGCAACCATGGTGGACCATTCCACCAAGTACAATTTGGTAGGAGTTGAGGTTCAATACCACGAGAAGCAATGTCTGCAGGATTCTGTTTAGAGGGAACATGATTCCAGTGTTTAATAGGTATAACTTCTATGATTTCAGATGTTCTATTTGCCACAAAAGTTTTCCACTTACGTGGATGAGCTGATAGCCAAGACAGAACTAACTTGGAATCCGTCCACGCAAAGATTTCAAAATCAAACTTCTTTAAAATGTTCAATAGAGATCGCATTACTCTGGTCAACAAATACGCAGCACAGAGTTCTAATCGAGGAATGGATACTTGCTTTATAGGCGCGACTTTAGTCTTTGATACCAAAAGATTAACCTTAACCGTACCATTGCACCTTTGGCGACAGTAAATGGCTGCTGCATAAGCCTGCGAAGATGCATCAGAAAATCCATGTAGTTGGATAACACTGTCCGTTGTAAGTATGACACATCTCGGAATTTCACAATTATTGATTTGACTGAATGTCTCTTGAAATTTAAACCAATCATCTGAGATATGCTGGGGAACAACTGAATCCCAGTCGCCTTTAACTAACCATAGTTTGTGATATAATATTTTAATCAATATAGTGCAAGGAGATAAGAGACCTAAAGGATCAAAAATGCGAGCAGATTCTGCTAATATGCGTCTTTTTGTTATAGGTGCGTTGATGTGCAGTGTAGCTTTAAAACTGAAGGTATCAGTAGTTGAATTCCAAAAAAGTCCTAAGACTTTCGATGATGTTTAATGGTAGCGGCTAATAGAAATGGACTACTATTTATTCCGAATAAAACTCTAGTGAACCTATATATGTCAAGAGAAATGGTTTCATCATTAGGGAAATCGGAAAACAGAAACCTGGTCGCGTCTCGATCCTTTTCATGTATGAGAATCTGTAAAAAGGCTTGTTTTATATCTGCGGTGAAGGCTATTACCGAAATCTTAACAATATTTCGAATATTTCAGGGTATAAATTTGGCCCAACATGTAGACAGTCATTTAAATAAATGGATCCTGGGGCATGCGATGATGCATCATAAACAATACGTAATTTACTTGTAGCTCGATCCTCGCGTATAACTTCCCTATGTGGCAAGTAAAACACGACATCCTCTTCATTTGAAATTTCTGAAACTGGTTCGATAATATTTTGTTTTAACTAATCTCTTAATACGTTCCTGTATTCGGAAATTAGATTAGGATCTTTTTTAAATCGTTTTCTAAGTCGATGAAATCTTTGTTCTGCGATTTCCCTATTATTATTTAGATTTGATGTGTCATGTTTCCAAGGCAATCTAACTTTATAGCGAGAATTTTCATATGTTATATCTGATTCGAAATATTCGACGACTTCATTTTCAGTTGAATCGAAGTTTTCCCTCTTATCAATAAGTCCTGAGTTTTCCAAGTCCCAAAATTTTGTTATTTGTTTGGAAATCAAATCTTCCCCTACAACTACATTGAAAGCTAAAGAGACATCATCATCACCTTTTCGTCCATGTATGCACCAGCCGAAAATAGTTTCCACTGCAGCAAGATTTTTGCTTAAGCATTTAACGTGTCCCATTACTATGTTGTAATAATAATCTGCACCAATTAGAATGGCAATGGGGTTTTTACAATCGGGAAAATCTGCGAGCAGCAAATTTTTTAATTGTCTGTTTTGCTTAATTTCTTCTGATTTCGGAGGAGGAATATCTGTACCTGATATATGATCAGTTACTAATAATTCAACTTCTATTCTAGAATCGGGAGAACTTCTATGTTCTAAAGTTAATTTTTTTAAGTCATAATTTTTTTGGATGGGAGAAGTATTCCCAAAAGTGTAGACAGTCAATTTTTCTATTCTTATGACTTCGAGGTTTAATCTGTCCGCTAACTCGCGAGCACAAAAACTTTTCATACTTCCACTATCCAAGAGAAGTCTGGCAAACATCCTTTCCTTAGCTGTTTTAACTTTTATCGTGCAAGTCTGTAAAAGAATTGTATTATTTGCATTATGTGAAACGGCCGAAACAATTTCTTCTTTCTGTTCCTTAGTTTGTGTATCATTCTTCGAAATTGATATACTATCCTTTTTATCACTTGGTGTATTTTTAACAATCGAACTGGATTTAAAACATATGGCTTCTGAATGTTTACCTTTGCAAATTTTGCAAACTTTAGTTTGGCGTTGTCGGCACTGGGAGATTTTATGTTTAGGGGCCAAACAAAGAAAACACCGCGCTTGTTTTTTCAAAATATCTCTCTTCTCATTAACTGTAAGGCATAAACAGGACTCTGAGTCATGGTTTTGAAAACAAAAAATGCAGTTTCCATTTGATGACGCGGCTGCCATAAATTCATGTGTGGTGACAGTTTGTTTATGTTTCGGCGTCGGTGGATATCTGTTAATACCTTTCATTTCCGGTTTTGACTTGCGTGGAAAGGATAACGAATTAATCTTTTCTCGCGATTCTATTTCTAATCGGAGAAAGTCTAGAAATTTGTTTAAATCATAGGTTGAAGGATTTTCAGTATTTGTACGATGAAATTCTAAAGTTATATCGTTCGGGACAATTTTCATCAAGATTGGAATAAACATGTTGGAATATGTTTCTGGTTTCACACCGAATGCTAAAAGGCTTCTGACTTGAACGTTAATTGTATCATAAAGTTTTCGCAATTTTGTCACTTCACTTGAACTTTGAACGGGATTTAAATTTAAGAGATTAGAAATGTGTGTATTGATAATAAGATCACTTTGACCGAATCTATTTTTAAGAATGTCTATAGCAGAGTCATAATTAGCCTCTGAGATTGAGAGACCTTCTATGGCTGATGCTGCGTTTCCACAGTTCTCAAATAATTAAATTTTTCGATCTTCGAAAGTGTAACATTGTCATGAATAGTGAGTGACCTTGAATGAATTCCAAAAATTCATCCAATCGTTATTATCTCCGGAAAATTTGTGAATTAACAGTTTGGGCAATTTCACATTGCCTTCAATCTGTCTTTTGGTTTCAACTTCTGTAGATGAATTATTTAAATTCGTGTTGATATTTTGAGTATTGTATTTCCTTAAATAACGGTTGATTTTAGACTTCGCTATTATTATTTTATCGTTATATTCCATAGAAGTGTTAATATCTGAATCTAATTTTGATTCATCTTCAATCAAATTTTGTATTTTTTCATTTAAATCATGTAGTTCCGTTTCTTTACTATTTAACAATTCCAAACAATTTTCTAACTCTTCTTGATTTTCTTTTAAATACTCATCTACATTTTTAATAATTTGAGTTACAGAAGCACGTATATGTGCTCGATTCTTAATTAGTGTCTTGTGTTCCATTTTAATAAATTATCAAAGGAGACTTACCGTGAGAATTCTTCGCTTACAAAGCTAATCCAAAAGGTGAAAAACACAAATTTTCAAATTAATCAGATTCTTTTCTGGAGCCGATGCACCATTATGTAACGAAAGTTCTAGATCAAAGTCGAATCACTCATAATCCAAAAAATGAGATGCAAGGCCTGGAGGGTTTTCCATAAATTTTAATTAAACTTAATATTTACATATATACAATGTAGGCTAAAATGCCTGAATCGAATATTTAAGGCTCAAAAGGCAAGAACTGAATAGTTCCAGCTAAAATCTAAATCGAATTCTATTGCGTAGTGCATCGAAATTCTGCCTTCAAAAAGAAGAATATTTTTTCAAGTCACGTGTTCAGAAGGGGAAAGGTTAAGTAAGCCAATAGATGGACTCCTAACGCCATCTCTTGGCGATATCAAAGAATATTCCTTAACATGGGTTACGACGTACGCTACTTCTTTGATCGTAATATCATTGTGTATGAGTACTAAATTCAAGTAAAGTCTCTTGTTTTCAGGAATTCAGAAGAAAGATATTTAATATCGCTGATTAAGGAATTTTGGGAGGTTTTCTTTCTATTGCAGACAGTCTGAAAGCAGAGTTACAGTTCATTGTTCCCAAAGCAAAAGTAGTTTCATAGCTATCTATTTTAGCGCCCTGTAATTGCGTTAAACTGCAGTACACAAACAGACGAATTAACCCTGAAGAACAGAGTTCTACTGGTATACATACCGGTATAGCGCTGTAGTACAGTGTTGCTCAATCTGTGGTCCTACTCTAAAAAAAGACGAAAAGTAAAATTCAAACTAACTGCGTATACTACTACACTACAGCTGAAAATCTCAAGAGTTTTGGAAATTATATATGGAAATAGCCTATCATTTTTTTCTCTTAAGACTGATATTTCATAAAATTTATTATCAGTTACCCTACCTATGGACTTCACATTGTACTCTTAGCAACAAAAGATGGATTTAAAGCAGTGTAACTGTGGCTCTTAGTATTCGCGTACATCCGAACACAGAACAGATATACATAAATCGGCAAACACACACATCTCATTATTGTGAATAACAACATTTATTTAAGTTTTAATTAATAGCGTAAATATTATACAAACTCTAATAGCCTTGATTTATTAAAAAGAAATAAAAATTGATTCTATTAACTTAATATCAATATAAAATTAAATTAATTTTAATGATAAGTATTTAAAAAATATAAGTACACTGGTAAATAACAAAAAAATTGCTTTCAAAGAGACAAGAGTAAGTTGGCTTATTTATGCAGAAACGTTTACGAAACGTGGGTGTAGAACATACTATGTGATTATTTTTACATTTCAATATCTCATTTCCTGAGATGCTGTTCCTGTTTTCCTTTTTAGCATCTATATGGAGTTCAGTCTTTTGGCTGTGTGCCAGCGCTAGCTATAAACTCAGGATGAGATGATTGCTGTAATAAATAAGCTCTAACTATTTTCCTAATAAAGTGATCTATTTAAACCACGTGCCTGAATTGTCGCTTCGATATGAGTATAGCAGGATGCCGAATTCAAACTCATGACTTACGGAGTCAGTTGTTGATCACCATAATACACGGAGGGAGAGCTTCAATTTCACCACATGAACAAATCATTATGAATATGGACAATGATTACTAACTCGAACAAATACGTATAAGAACTTTACTGAAAGAGAAGAAAGTACCTCAGAAAGTTTATCGAACCGGGCAAATAACTCATTCAGAATTTTAACCAATTCCGGAGCTGTACATGTTGAAGATATGGCAGTAAATCCGACAATATCAGCAAACAGTATGCTAGAGAAGGAAAAAAATCATATTATAAGCATAAAAAGATAGAACAGAAATAAAAACAGAAACGAATATTTATAAACTGACTTCAACCAGTTTTACATAAAACCAACTTAACATCTTTCTAATGTATTATGAACTAAGTTCAGGGTTTGACTTCATCCTTATTTATTTAGATGTAAAATTAACAAAAATATTGAAATAATTAAAAGTTATACATATAGGTACACATAAAATACCCACAAAAGTCCTCACCCGGCCTTTATTTCTGTAGCCGTTGGTGGTAGACAAACAATTTCACTCACAGAAGTGTTTTAAATGACACACATATTCATGTTTTGGCACTTTCAAATTTAAAGAAGCAGTTTTTTAAGAATTAATTTAATCTAACATTTTATGCTTTCTAATTATTTGGTTTTATAGAATTTTACATTAGTATTTACACTATGAGATAAATGGTTTTATATTGAACATTAATTAAGTTTTAATCATACCTGTTGCGAAAATATTAAAAATGAAAATATTTAAAACTTAATCGAACAAAAATTTCAGTATATAGAAAAAACTCAACTGTTGAAAATATTGGATTGTTCAGAAAGTAATTTCGGTTTGCACAAACAGAGAGCGTTATTTTTCTTTCAGTATTCTTCTGTTAATCTTACATTTTTTTCTTTTGAGACTTGGCAGACTTTTTCTTTTAAGACTTTTTCTTTTGAAACACTTTTAGGTTTGCTATAGAAACAAATTTCGTGTATTTTTGTTTACAACTGTTAGCTTACGGACAATTTTAAGATGGGTTTCAAAAATAAATATTTTACACATATTTTCCTTTTTTATTTTTATAAAGGCAAGAAAGCAACTAAAGGATCACAAAGGGATATGTGAAGTTCATGGTGTTTCGTGTTTAACAGAACGCATGAGTCAGAATTGGTTTAAAAAATTTCATTCACGAAAATGTTCACTCGATGATGACCAACGTTCTAGCCGAAATTCTGAAGTTGCTATAATGGAATCGAAATGCCATATAACTGTGCGAGAGACTGCAAAACATTTAAATATATCGTACACAGCAATTGAAAAACACACAAGATGTCTTGAACTCATTAAGAACCTCGATACTTGGGTTGAATGAATGTACTGAAAGAAATTCACTTAGCAATATTTGCGATATGCATTTCAAACGTAATGCAGTCGATCCTACACGAATTATAAATGGTGATGAAAAATGGATTGCCTATAATAACATTAATATTAAAAAATCACAGTCCAAGCATGATGAATCAGAATACATCATTACGAAAGTTAAATTGAATCAGAAAAAGATCATATTGTCATTTTGGGAAGATTACAAAGGTGTTACATATTCTGAGCTGCTTCCAAGCAACCAAAGGATCAATTCACATGTTTATTGCCAGTAACTTATGAAGTAGATGAAGCAATCACAGAGAAAAAGTCAGAATTGACAAAACACAAAGGAACCATGTTTCCAGTATGAGACCTCATGCATATTTAGCAACACCTACGAAATTATTGGAGCTTGGTTTGAAGACTGATGTCTCATCTTCCTTATAGCCCAATCATGTATCATCAAATTATCATTTATTTACAAGTTTACTAAACTTCTTAAGCCGTAAAAATTTCAGAACAACGATGATTACAAATTGCACTTGTCTGAGGATTTTTCTGATAAATACAAGAAGTTCAATGAACACGAAATCATGAAGATACTAGAAAAATAACAAAAAGGTCGTCAAAAAGAATGGAGGATATTTGACTGATTAAAGTTCATTTTTTTGTATAGAAATAATTGGGTTTTATTTAAACAAACAAAAAAACCGAAATTATTTTTTCGCCAACATGATATTAATAACCAGTTGTTGAGAAAATATAAAATTTGATTAGTTGTTGAGCTTACAGGGGCAAGCACCTGCAGTTTGAAAATCAGGAAGATACTGAAATCTGTAAAATGGATAAACTTATAAAGTGCTACTACAATGTGCCGCGATTGTTATTAATTTCTTTACACTCACAGTGAATGATTAATCTTAAAATTCTGATAATAAAATATATAAGAATGCCACAAATATAAAAGATAGCAAAAAACATATTTTTGCACTTAATACAAAAAGATAAAAGTAACAAAGAAATCGTAGTACGTATTTTTAACTTTTTATCTGTGATGCAATAAAATGCGTTTTCGTAGCCAGCATGAAAAAAATAATAAATACGTATTTTATTTAATATTCAGTGAAAAATATCGATTTTTTTACTTTCAGTAAGTGCACTTTTCGCAGTAAATGTGAAGAATCTTTGATATGCGTGAGCTTCTATATGCGAATCCATATCAATGAAAGAAAACGGAGGAAAATCAAACAAGCTTAGATGCATTCTTTTTGAACTAAAAATATTCTGTCTGATAAAATATTCATTTTATTCCCATTATACGGAAAATATTTTCCTATCAAAAAGTCTAAAATAAACTTTAATAATATATTAAAAAGAAATTGCAGTTCACGATAGCTCACTTTACAAAGTTTTGAAAATTGCTAATCTTTTCGATTACATTTTATTTTCTTGCTAACAGATAAAACGGCTGGAAATAGCAAAATAGATTTAAGGATACGGCAAAATTCTCTGGAAATAAATTCATGTTCAGTTTATTGATGAATAATAAAATAGAAACTAAATTTATTCATACTGGATTGAAAAGCATAAAAGGTTTCTCATCTTGCACAAACTGGATGCACATATTTAATTGAATTTTGTAGTAATTAGAAGATTAATGCTTTTAGATATTACCATACCACGGATAAACCTATTTCCTTATAATATTAAAATATAACGCATGGCAATAATTAACTTTATGTTAATCGTTTTTCCTTCTCTGCTAATGAGATTTCATTAATATTGTCATTTGAGAAAACATCATTATAATATATGTTATTTAACGAACTGTAAATACTTATTATAATAAATTAATATATTATGATATACGTTGTTACAAAAATTATAAATAATATCAATTACTGAAATTCGTTTGGATATATAATATTTTTTTTCTATCCGATGCGTACACGAACAAATCGGAAGGTTTTCTGACGCGCGAGCAGGCCTATGTGAAAAGCATGGATTTTCCAAATTAAGACCACAATCTTGTAGCCGTTGTTCCTGTGCTTTGTTGATGGTCATTGCAAATGGGAGTCGCACCGGAAACCGCAAACGTTTAAATTCGAATGGCTTACTTGTCGGAATCAATGAAATACGTGGCAACAATACATCTTCTCCTTTAAATGTTTCATGTAAAATCGTAGCTTCGGTGATATTATTCTTCATTTTTTTCACCCAAAGCCAGGTACCACAGAAAAGTCGTGGCAGATTGAGGTTTCGGAGAAGAATGACAGGCACGCCAATTTTCAATTTTAAAACGTGCGGCGACGTGCCTGGCAAATCAAGTGAATTTAAGAATTCAGTTGGATAGCTGGCAAATTCTTCTTGATTCATTACACTATCGATGTACTGATATGGTGTCGCTTCACCTGGTATTTAGTTTTGAATGCTGAAATTGATGGCATTGACATCAATTTCATGTTGACAATCATGACATTATTTTTGATTGCTAACATAGCACATGAAATGAGCCTCTCATGAATTCTATAATTCTACGCGATGTTTGGGAAAACTTTGTGAATGAATTCGTCTGAAGTGCTGTGATTTTACAGAAGTTTGTTGGGAATGTGAAACATTATGTGTATTCATCGACTGCCATTTTTTTCATTCCCACTATCCGACAATTGTTTTTCAAAACATTCAGCGGATGCATCATGTTGTAGTTTTACACGCATATCGCCTTCAAAGTCAATTTCTGTAGTATATTGCCATAAAAATGATGTTTTGAGACATGCGTTAAGTTCATCAGCAGGTGTTGAACGTGATATAACTGGCAAGGTTTGTCGAAAATCACAAGACAATAAAATGAGTGCACTACCGAGCTGTTCATTTTCTCTTAAACCTTTCAGAGTACGATGAAGCGCTTCCAGTGCTTTTTTGTGTGCCGTAGTGCATTCGTTACAAATAATGACTTGACATCATTGGAGTATTTTAGCCATTACAGAATTTCCGTTGATATTGCATGTTAATGTCTCAGTAATTTGTATATTCAACAGCAACTTCAGTGTTGAATGCACTGTTCGGCCGTCATCTAAAAGAGTTGCCGCAATTCCAGAAGATGCGGTTGCCAGCGCAATACATTTTTTTTTTTGTGATCGAACCGTTGCCAAAATAAGTGAAATAAAAAAATGTTTTGCCTGTGCCTCCGGGCGCATCTAGGAAATACAATTAGCCGCTTTGGCTTTTAATTTCATGCATAATTATGTTATATGCTGTATGTTATTCTGGAATCGATTTTGGAAGATTCGTTTGAACAAATGTACCGAATTCACCAACTGTGTTTCTCGCTGCAAATCACGATCGCAAAGGCTGTTTGGAGATCGATTCGGTGCAGCCATTCCTAATTGTATCAGCGCTTTATTAGCGATTGTCAAATATATGTCCTCAATCGAAACCAATGTCTCATTAAACACATTTCGTGTGAACTGAATGTCCGAATTTTGATTCACTGCAAGCAAATTCATTGCAAGCAATTTTGCTCAGAGATAATTTGGATTGGAAGGGAAACACGTTGTCAATATGATTTCAAATAACGTGCGTATTTGATGTGGTTGAGCGGTATTCGACGCATAAGCAAGTGAAGTGTCCGAATGTGCATCGTTTTGAAGACTATTTAATTTTTGGCAAGCTATAGGATAAGTTGCACATGGTTAATGGTTTATTATTCTCAGTTTTTAGAAGCATGTTTGTTCACGTACGCTCATTAATTGCAGTTGCAAGTAAGCGCATTCTGAATTGTTTGGGTGAACAGTGTACAGAAGGTCTAACGCGTCGATCGAATATGAATTCGGATGTCCCGTAACTGCTTTACTTTGCTTGCGACGTTTAAAGGTTTTTGTTGATGCATTCCGTGTGCAATATTTTGGCAGAGTAAAGTAGCGTCTTTGCAAACGTATCATCCGGATAAAATTGCAGTTAATGTTCGTGGCGGTGGTGTTAATGCTCTTGCATGTGAATTTTCTGTTGTGAAGTACACGCGATGTCTATTTTCAAGGTGAAAATGAACAGTTCTTGGATGACGTTCATGTATTGGAAATGATAAAATGTGCCATATTCCTTCATTGCTGATAATATAGCGGCCCAGTGGACATTGATCGATTTCACTAATAGATTCAACTGCATTTCTTACCCTAAAATCTGCCATATCGCTTTCTTCGTTGGCATAATTGCAAATGTATTTGATCGATTTCACCGAACTGCAATACTCTAATGTACAAAGCACTGTTGTGTGCTTAGTACATTTTTGAGAATAATGATGAATACGATACAGCTCAACAATTATCGACTTCAAAATCATTGTTCCGTTCATTCAAAAAATTCTCCAACTGAAAGTCGCACTAAAATGCATGTATGATCTATTCCCAATTTCAGGAAATGTACTCTGTCTAAGATACAAATATTACGATCTATTTAGAGATAATAAAAAAGATGGAAAGCTAGTGGAAGAAGTAGTGACGCATTTCTCCCGATAATACTCAAAATCCACCTTATTATAGAGTGGATGATAGATGATAGAAAACTCTCGAGTTACTTCACTTGTTCCTTATAAATATGAATGAAAATGTATATTAATGATAATCAAAATGCTGATGATACGCAAAGCCTTGATAAAATGATATGCAGGCGGATAAAACATGTCCTGTTTCATCGAATAAAATTAAGTAACATTTCTTAAAATTTTCAAATAATCAAAATTAATTTCACATTTGAACTTCAATGCAAATACGCGTTCAAGTGCTCATGCTTTATGTGTTTTATTAGCCGCTGACGAAAGTTATTACACTGGGTACGAAATATAGCAATTACCCGCTGACGAAAGTTACTACACTGAGTACGAAATAAAGCATTCTCCTTTCTAACAGCTGGTATATTAAGCATCATTTCTCTGTTCGGTTTTTACGATGTATTTCTTGTTATTATTAGTTTAGACTATCTGAGGCATAATATTTGGGAACCTTCAATGATTTATAAAACGCATGATTAATTTGAGAATTTAATAGGTAACAAATATTTCTTTTGTGTAATGCAAATTTGATGTCATTTTCATTTTACTATTATCATTATTAGAAATAAATTATAATAAATATTTAAGTAATAGCGTTTTTACAAATTCAGATGAAGGTTTAGTTCAATATGCACATCAAAGGGTTAAACCATTTCGCACGAAATTCGAAATCTTGAATATATAAATATTACTAATTTAATGAAAAGATGTTGTAAAATGATGAAACATGATATGGAATATGACTACGAGAAAAGACGTTTGAAATATAAGAATTTTATTGAAACTTGAGATTAAGAAATTATTTTACGCAGTAAATACAAAAATGGTAAAAAATGCAAAACAAAACAATATGAAAAAAGTAATTTAACTTCATTACTTTATATGACTTAAAAACATCATTAAAAATAATCAGTGGAATAACCTGCTTAGAGAGAAGAGATGTTTCCTAGAGAGAAGAGAGATTTCAGGCCTCCTTTCCAGTTCAGATATTCTGCCGAATAGTACACATTTTATGCAAAAGCAAAGCATTATGGTTTCGATCATTTATAAAATCTTGGATCTTATGAATCCATTCAGGTTTTCGATTTTCTCCAAAGTACCGTCTAGGATTCTGCTTTCTCGAATGCGCCGTTTTTTCACTTTCACTTTGATATACCCCACACACAAACGGAGTTATAAGAAATGGACATAAAAATGTGAAATTTTGAAAAAAAAAACAAATCTCTTTCCTAGGTTTCCTTCGTTCCGATTTTACTATAATAGACATGGGTTCTGTTTTTCTGATGAAAACGGTAGATATGTAAGCTATTTGATAAAGAATGGTAATATTTTCCGCAAAAAATTGCAGATGTTGCTGTAAACTATTAGAGCGCGTTTCGACAAAAAAAAAAAAAAAAAAAAAAAAAAAAAAAAAACTGCAAGGGTAAATAACATAGCAAAGGGGTTTCACTTTAGCTGTCTGTTTAGCTTTTATCGTGTAAACGAAGCGAACTTGCATTTGCCCAAATAAAAAAAGTTTATAAAATAGTTTGCTAAAAAATGCCGATGTTTATAAATAACATTTGCCATTGTCTTTGGCTTTTCCTTCCATAAAAAAACTAGAAAATGTTATGAAATGATTGAGATAGCATACGGAGATTTGAGTATTCCACATTGTTGTATGTTTTCACCGCTTTAAAATATTTAAAAGCGGATTTAAGAATTTCAAAATGAATGCTTCTATGTCAGAATATGCGCGATTTAAATCGATTTCATTCTGAACCGTCGCAACAGAACACTTTACTTTAGGCAGCGCTACATTGGCCTTTAGGTTTCTTTAGCCTTAGGCCTTTGGCTTTTAGGTTCACAAATTAGCCTACACACACGTTTTTTAGATGATCCCAGGGAAAAAGAATACAGACACAGAAGAAACCCGACAGCTCTAAGTAGATAAAAACCTTTCGAAAAAAATTAGGTTGCTAATGTTAATTGTCGAGTAAACATCTTAAACCATATATGCAGCATGGAAATCGCCTAGTTTCTTTACGTTATAGAAACAAATAATTCTTAAAACGATGATTCCTGCGTTTGTAAATTCTCTAAATTACAAATTTTGCTAAAATTTTTATCCTAATATTACGATGAACATAGGAAGTGTGACACAAAAAAAAAAAAAAAAAAAAAAAAAAAAAAAAAAAAAATACTAAGTGTGAAGCTTGAAAAAAGAGTGGAGTTGGCAACAACTGTTTTGACGACGTCATCCTACACACCTCCTCTATCCATGTGGCCAGTTTCGACTTAACCGATCACACTAGTTGGGAGTACTGCGTCATTGAGTGAACATGTGCAACTGAATTCTGCCGGAAAAAATGTCTAACCGAACAGCGAATCAACATCAAGTTTCTTGTGAAACTTAATAGATCAGCTACGAAAACATTTCAAATGTTAACTTAAGCTTGTGGAGGTGAAACTTTGTCTCGTGTACTTATGTTTAAATGGCATAAGCGGTTTTCAAGAGAGAATGCACAAAGCACGCATGTCAAAATCAAAATTCAAGGAAATGTTAATTGTCTTATTCGACATTAATGGAATTGTAATGTTGAGTGGGTTACCAGTGGTCAGACTATTAATCAACACTACTACATTAAAGCACTAAAAAGACTTCGTGAAAAATTAGGGAAAAAGGTCCACAGTTGTGGAGTGATGGATGGCTGTTGCACCAGGACAATGCACCCGCCCACACGGCTTCTATCTGTTAAGTAGTTTCTAACCAGCAAAAATATAACTGTGATGGGGTATCCTCCTTATTCACCTGATTGGGCTCCATACGGCTCTTTTTTATTTCCTAAAGTAAAATTTTACTTAAAGAGAAGCCATTTTATTTCAGTTTAAGAGGTTTAGGCAAAATTGGAGAATATCCTGAAGGGCCTTTCAAAAACCTGTTCCAGAACTGTTACCAGCAATGGCAGCACCGAATGCAGAAGTGTGTGAATGCTGTAGGGGACTACTTTAAAGGTAATAATGTCACGAAGAACTGATTCTGTAAGTACAATGATTTATTGGACCAGTCTGGTTTTTTTGTATCCCACCTCGTATACAGTTTCGCTTGTGTAACGCCCGCACTTTCATCCAAAAGTTCCAATGCAAATCCCCAGGTAAGGACAATACACAAATTCTTTAGTTTTTTTAAGTAGATAACTCGCATTTATTCTCCCAAGGAATATAGCAAACTCAAAATCCCAAGGCATATACTTTTGCAGTTTTGGGTATTTTTCCTTTCAAAATTGTTAAGAAGCAAACAAATTACATTATGTTGTTGTTGTTGGCCACTTGTCTGACGTATAGTCAGCCCAAGCACACTAAATTCCACGTGGCAAGGAGCTCAAGAGTACACCTGTCGTTGGCAACACCCTTGAGCACCTTACAGATGACAGTGTGATTTAGCTCAGTTCCGCCCTAATTTTGATGGGAAGCATCCCAGGGGTGCGGATCCGAGGCGAGTGCGATCTTCCTTTACCACCAACATCTCGAGGGGCTTTTAGTCTAGCCTCATATTTAGAGTGCCCTCATGCAGCACGGACACTATACATTTACAAACATCCATGTTTTCTTCGGGATTCGAACCCGTCCCTTTGGCACGGCAGTCAGCGGCGCTAACCACTATAGCGGTTGGGGCAACGAATTATATTCTAACTACCTAATGTGAATATAATTCGTATAAATATCGAAATAATCGAAACGTATCCAAGTTAGGCTTTTAAATATTTAAAACTTAGATCTTCTACTTACTGTTTATTAATGACCAAGTGTTAAAGTTTCTTATTTAACAAGATATGTTTTTCTTTATTTGAAGGAGGTCAAATAAATTAATTTAATAACTACTTCGAAGCATTTATGTATGAAGTAAAAAATGTATTATCTTTTAAAAAATTCTTCAGAAATTCACCTCTAGTCATTCGTGTTTTGCTGAATCAAGGAATTTTAATTTCGTATCATAATGAGTTTTACGTCAGTTATTTTCGAAAATTACGTGAAAAAGTTGAGAAAAATGTTCATATTATTTACCGACTTATGTGCATTTAGAAAACAGAAATTCTGGGGAACTTTTTGTGATTAAATAAATTTCGACCTAAACTTCAAAAATTTTAATCTTGGATTACTAAACATGAAAAAAATTACCCTGTTATGTCATTAAATTAATTACTTTTACGTTACTTTAATTTTATCCCTTAATTGCTTTAGAGATTCTCATCAAACTGATTGAAGACTGAAATGTTTCGTGAATCATTTAATAAGAGTAATACGATTTATATAAAACTGAAATACCCACTTATGAATAAAGAAAAAGTACTGAAGGCAAGACAGCCTTTTAAACACGAGAAAGATTCTAAATTAATTAGCGAAAAAAAAGGAAGATCTCCTTGCGATTCGCTGAAGCGCAAGGAGAAAGACCGGAAAACTCATTTAAAAGTAATCGGAATTGGCCCCAAGGCAAAATGTGCTAATTGCAGGTTCTAAGTAAATAAATTCGGATTCCACCGCTCGTTCATTTTAGCATTTTTTCCCCTCTTCTTGTCAAGTTTAAACGGTGGTGGCAACAGCTCAAAGTTAAAATTAAACTTCCGTTCCAGTGACGTGATTTCTGAATTAGATTACCAAGCATCCTTTTTATTTTGGAGAATTAAGCTTCACTTCCGTTCTCTGCTCTTTAACAGAATTTTCAAATTAAGAATGTAAAAATGTATTGAAATCAGTGAATTAAATACAGGTACTGATCAAACATTCCTTTTTATACTCCTGATTTTTATCTGCATAATTCTTTATGGACAACTCAGTATTTTGCTGTTATAAAATACGTTTTTTAGCAGCAGCAAATGGCTAGCAATTTTTAGCAGGCAACAAGATCCATCCTGATAAAAAATACATTTTATTGCAGCTCGAAATTCAAGCATGTTTAGAAACTCGAAATCTAATTCATTAGTGCATGAAAAAAAATCTGTCACAAAATCAGGATGATTCGACAGTTTATTAATGTTTCTTATTATGTTTAAAGACCCAAATGTAACATGTTGTATTGTATATATTAATACTGTTTAATTTTTTAACAAATCAACGTTCTTTTATTCAATTTCTTTGATTTCCTTCAAATTAATTTACATTGCCTTTACCTATTTATCCTGTTCATTAATTACTTTCCATTTAAGCATCTGTATTACATAAATAATATTTGTACCCTATAAAGACTAAATATGGAATTTGTATATTACAGCGAATTCTTTGACGAAAATCTATATTAAAAAGGTTTCAAAATCTCGTACATTATTGACCGTAGCAGATTATTCACAAAATATATAATTTAAGGGATCATAAACTAATTTCCAGGCAACCAAAAACCTACAACACGTTTATTCTGATTAAAATACACAGCTTTTTCATACCTCCGATTAAGAGGACTCACACCTTAAAGCCCATAAGATCTTCGAATATGTGACTATTGCAAGAATTGAGATAACTTATTTATTTTAAAAGCAATTACTTCCAACCTTTTACAGCTGAATACATAATATAACTGCTTTCTGAAATAGTAATCAGAAAGTTTGTGTTGCCACAAATATTTTTACAATTTAATCCGCTTCGTGACAAACGTTTTCGTCATGTTTCCACATTGCGCGCATACTTTAAAACATTCTGTTGCATAAATTAATTCCATATTTAATATATAGCTTTTATAACATTTGGGAACCACCGTGAACCAAAAATTCTAAGAATTTCATGTTAAATTTTTATTTTATTTGGAGTTGAGTTTATAAAATGTATTTTATTAAAAAAATCTGTAATGCTTTCGTCCATAAAACTTTTTAATAATAAAATATTCATCACATATTTGGTTCAGTTAGAAAATAGTGCCCATATAAAGAATTCCATTAAATTTCAAGTATGTACCATTAGCCATTTTTAATATATCGTGCGCGCAGGGTAGAAACATGACGAAAATTTTGTCACAAAGCGAATTAAATTACAAAAGTATTTGTGGCAACACAAACTTTCTGGTTACTAGTTTCCAAAGCAGCTATATTATGTAGTCAGCTGTAAAAAGTTGGAAGTAATTGGTTTTTAAATAAATAAGTTATCTCAATTCTTGCAACAGTCACATATTCGAAGATTATAAGGGGTTTAAGGTGTACGAGCCCCCTTAAACACAAAACGAAAACGTAAAGTCAGTATCATGCATTAATAAATACCATTTTTACTTCCTTGCACGAAATAAAGGAAGTATTGTAATCACAAAAAATTCCAGGTATCATATTTCAACGAAAATATACATTTTGACTGCAATCGAGTGACGTAGGAACGAGTACGTAGGAACAGAATAAAGGACTCTTTTTCCCGTAACGAATTATAAATGTAATTTAAAATGGATTCATAAGAATTTTTTTTCGTGGCGTCTGTAAGTACATACTTACGTATGTATGTATGTATGTGTGTAGCTTAACTCAAAAACGAAGAGCTTCAGAAAGTTGAAATTTTAGGATTAACATGTAGTTATGCAACTCCCTTTAATGTTGAAATCGGCCGCACAAATATATATATATTTGTGATTTGTACGACCGATTGCATATATATATATATATATACCCACTCCATTATTCGGCTTCGGGAGCTCAGTTCTTTTTTATTCTTATATGTTGGTAAATTGCGCATTTTTTTTTTTTTTTTGCTTTAAAAATGATTGAATTATGTTGTTCTTATCTTCCGGTTAAGGTTTTTATGCCTTTAGTTAATATGAATGCAATAGTTGTAGAATTATCAACAATATAGAAGTTGCTTAAGTGCGGCTAAGGCTAATTTTTTTTACCATAGCAGCCATATTTGTTTACATCTGAAACTTAGCAGAATGGTGAATTAAGTTTTTCTTCACCTTCAGTGTCTTTTTGCCGAGTGGGACTCAAAAGAAATTTTTAGTTTTAGCACACCGAAAAATCTGCCTTCTTGCCTGCTAGCCGAATTGCTTGTTTTTGCGCAGAAACTCTAATTTTCATTGCATAAACGGTTTTTATATTGTTTAACCATATTTGGTGATGTTTTTTTACATCTTTCAAATTTTAATGAAGATATTGTGATTTTTTATGTATTTTTGCTTTGCCGTGAAGTGAGAACTGAATTAATTGAATGAGAAAAGTATTTCTAATGAAATTCGAGGCAATAAGTATTATTTCGTATTAGCAGCAAATATTGTCGCCAGTCTGTCTCGGACAGAGATGAATGTTTACGAGTAGCGCATGCGCATCAGGTAAGCGGCGCTGAATCGTCTGTGAAAAGCTGTTTTTTTTTATTTGTTTAATTTCTTTTATACAAAGTTTTAGATTTATTATAGTATTTGGATAGAACATGTGGCGACGATTAGCTAATTCTTCAGACGATACAATTTTTATGCATTCTGAGTTATAAAATGAATGAGATGTAACGCTGCTAAGTGAACCTAGCGCCAGAGTGTCACTATGGTAAATAAATATACTGAATTTTAAAGAATTCATTTATTCTATTGTGGTTTATGCGCTATCGGCGAAGTAGATTTAATTAAATTTACTAAGTTCAAATGAAATGCAGGAAAAATGCGTATAATTTAATATTCCGTACAAGGAAGTCATGTGGTGTACACATCAGATTTTTTTAAATGACGATTATGAGTAGAAATACGCATGCACAGTTAAGAAAGCTTATAGTTCATAACTTATTACTTAGTTCTTCATTATTAATGTAATAGTAAATAATGTAATAGTAATACTGAGGAAAACTAAACTATATTGAAATAATTTTTAAAATGAATCATTTATCTTCGGAACATTTTAGTCTTTGCAACAGCTTCGTGAATAGATAAAGCTGAAAATCCTCTTTAATGTTTAAGCATCTTGTCCATCAACTTTTTCAGAAATACGCACTCCTCGTAAGACAAAGTTTTCTGTCTTTAAATATTCGAATATTCGTTTCAGAGTCTAAGAAAATTCTACCTAAAGTTTCTCTCAACTTATCTAGAATTTCATTATAATAATCCCATGGACTGCGCCTTATACATAAGTTTTAATACGAACACTTCTCTTCCCACATTAAACCAATCACTCTAGTCGGAGAATATATAATTTCTGATATAAACCATAACAAATAAGTAGTAAATAATTTATTTACAATGAAATCCCTTGCAGTATCGACAAAACAGATGTAGTCCATCAATATGCTAATTAATTTGAAATATGCAAACTTAAAGACTATGTTTCCCATAAAAGGTATTCATAGGAACTATTTACATTGCTTATAGGAAAATACTTATTATAAGCCAACAGTGCATTACTTTAAATTGTATGCGTGATCTCATTAAAACAAGTACATGGAAAATCAATCTCACGTCTATAAATTCTATAGATTTAATAAACTTATGAATTTCAAACATTATTTACTGAGCACTAGCATTCGTATTTATTGAAAACTACCATTTCGTAATGGTGGGATTAAAATAGCAATACCACGAGCCAGTTCACATTATTACTTAAATTACTAACTAATCATTCTATTACTTAGTTTATTAACCTCGATAACCAAAATTATTCATTTAAAAGTATTTTGCTATATTTTCAAAGTCCATTATTGGAACAATTACTTCGTTTTCGTTTACGTAATCAGTGTGGTTAATTTTTAATTTAAATGATTGAAACATTTATTGTTATGAAAAGATTTCCGTTTATTTTGGCTAAGCACATCGGAGTACTACCTAAGAGAAGGAATGCCTACATGGAAGATTTTTGTTCATGTCCCAACCGGATCATATTCAAGTAACACATGGTAAAAAAAACATGGAAATTTCCATGTAATCAATCCATCCGTCGAGATTTGACCTCAGGCGAACTATCAATGCTCAGCGATCTTACCTCTCGTCAGTTGGCAACATTATAAAAAACAAGTACCAAGAGATAACAGTTACTATTAACCAATAGTATCAGCTAGAAAATATGCGTAAAAAATCCGCTTAAGATTTCCCTTTAGTAAATGATCAATCCAGAAAAACAGACAACAAATGGAGAACGATTAGAGATTATTGTAATTAAAGATTAGAATTACAATATTATTATACACACAAAGCATTTTGATTTCTCTTACAAAATTTGAAGGAATAAATGCAACGGAAGAACATAAAAAATAAGAAAAAACTTCCTTAATCAGAATCTCATTTCATAGTTTCCAAGGGCAAATATGTTTAATTATTCGAATAAGTTATTGATCCATAAATTAATTTACTCCTTCATAAATATGCTAATACGAGCTTTTCTCATGTTTTTCTCTCTTTACTTTTATCCTATACTAAAATAAGTAAGTAATGGTATTAAAGTGCATCTAACTGCATGCTTAATGAGGTAACACACATTCCGTAACGCGTTTACAAAGACAGAGCTGCTAAATTAATTTACTTAATGGCGATATTAATTTAAAGTGTTACATAAATTACCAAATTACCCTCGAAAATACTTTAACCCACACGTGTAGTTAATAGCTTTATGCACAAAAAGTTACGCATTTTGTTCAGCGACGCTGTTTCTTGTTCATTATTAAGAACATGGTTTGCGTTGTATATATTTTCATCTGAAAAGATAAATAAATCTAACATGGAAAGTATAATTTATGGTACGATAAAAGGATGCATTTTGAATATTCTTTAGACAATCTCCAGGAAGAATTAACTATTAAAACATATTTTGAAGTAAATTGTCGTCTTTTTAAGTAAACGTTAAAGAAAACCATTCAGAACAATATAATAAATGATAATGAATAATTTTCTCTAATCTTTTATAATTATGAAATTATCAGCATTTTTCAAGTTAAATTTCTGCTCATCCAGACAATCTTTTAATGAATATTTAAAACTTGAATAGTGATAGTGATTGTATGGTGATAGGCCAAGAAATTTTCTTTATAAGAGAATGAATTATCGTGTAATTAAGCGAAACTCTCTAGAACGCAAATATTTCAGCATAATAATGATAAAACAAATGTTCTTGCACCTTTTACAACGAATATGCATAAAAAAAGCAGTAAAGCAGAATGGTACTATAAAAAAAAATTCGTCTTCAAACAGACTTTCATTTACTAATTATTATATATTACTAGATTCACGTTTTTATTGAAGCATTATAAATTGAGTCATTCACTCATTCTGGAGAGATTTTTGAGAACATTTTAAAAGATACAGATTTGCATTACTTATTTATAAAACTGAACATCACTTATTATCATATTTTTCGAAATTGCAGAAGCAAAAAATAGAAAGTAATATGGCTATAGAGACACACATGAGAAAAAATATCTTATTAAGAACCATTAATCATTTACTTCATTCTCATATCTCCCATTTTTTTCAATTTCCATTTAAAAGCGAAGATCTTAAATCACCTTAAAATATCATGGGAGAATATAGAGAATTCTAATTTTTAATCAATATATATGTTTTAAATATATTTCATTAAAATAGACTTGACGGAATTGTTGTTAAAGTTAAAACTGGTCTAAAAAGTAATTGTATGTAAAAGTAATGTAATTGTATGTAAAATGCCTTGCTTCTAAAGAACCAATAAAAGATTTAAGATACAGTTTCAGGACTGAAAGATCCAATTATGCATTTCGCTAAAAGAAAATTAAACATTTCAGCTCTAAGTATAAATTAATTATCAGTGTTTAATGTACGGAACTCCGAAAAGAAGGGATGAAAAGAATAATAATAAAAATAAAATTAGTAAAAATAAGTAGTAATTTTATACACTTAAAAACAATCGCATATTCTACGAATAGCATTTTCATAGAATGCTATTAATGTAAAATAATGTGCCAATTTGTTTGTGGCCGCAACATGTTTATTGAAATAAAATCAAGGCTTATTAATCCGCCTCGACTGCCAGTTTTGTCTTCAGAATGGATTTACGTTTCTACGTCTCAGTGTTCCTATATCAGGACTTCTAAATTTTGCTTTCATTACATTTTTTAGTCGACAGGATGATAGGTTATTTTTTAAATACAGAAAAAACAAATTTTATGATTCTACGCCATCTACTCAAAATTTCTGCTGTTTATTACGTCTAAGTTTGTTTCTATTACATATATAGATATGTAAGATAAAAATGTGTGAATCAAAATTATAATTTAAACTAACGGTAAAACATTAATCATCCCTCTCTATTCTAAAAATCGCAATTACTTCTCTGGATTGCGTCATTTCTAGATCATTCTATGGCCTGAGCAGCTTTGATGACGTAATAATTGGAAACTGAAACTACCATTGTAAACCAAAACTTCTTCTCTTCGCGTGCTTCCATCTTTCAGAACTAGGCACTTCAGCTTCTGTCTGTGCTTTGCTTGGATGTAATTTCGTTATGCTGCTTGCTATTGCAATAATATCAATCATGTAAAATGTTTTTGAACAGGCACGATTAGGGTGCCAAGTGATATGTGGACATAATGTCAATTGGAAATAAAAATGGAATTAAAATCGCCTCAACTGCCACGTTTTATTTACTAAGTCAACACATTAGCTTACGATGCAATCAGAATACTTCCTCTTCAATACACATAGAATAACTACGCATCAACAGTGCTCCGTCTTCTCCTTTCCTTGTGCTTTATGTCAATTGACGACCTTGAACCCGCTACAATGCTGAATCTCCTAGATGATTTAAAGCACTTTCTTCCCCTAAATACTGTAGAGATGGCCGAAGCAAATTCAATATTCCTTTGCGCTAGACATTCGAACTTCTCAAGTTTTCTAGAAATTACTTTCAATCTGTAAACACTACGCGTGATTATTTTTTTGAAGCACTTGCAGAAGGATGGTCGGTTATTTTTTAAACACTGAAAAAACAAATGTGATGATTTACTTCTTTCACATTGCCTTTGGATTTGTCAGAAAACGATGATTCGAAGAGCTGAATAAACTTTCCATTGAGGCTGCAGGAAACTATCCTGTCGACTAATTGACAGTTATGAAAGTTTAGTTATGAAAGATGGAAGCACGCGAAGAGAAAAAGTTTTGGTTTACAATGGTAGTTTCAGTTTCCAATTATTACGTCATCAGAAATGCTCAGGCCATAGAATGATCTAGAAATGACGCAATTCAGAGAAGTTATTGCGATTTTTAGAATAGAGAGGTAGAATTAATGTTTTACCGTTAGTTTAAATTATAATTTTGATTCACATATTTTTATCTTATATATATATATATATTATTACAATTATATATTTACTATTACAACTATATATAGAGAGAAAGAGTGAGAGATAGGATGACATTGTCCACGACAGATAGATGGCGCTACACGTCGTTCAATGGAACTGTTCCTAGAGAGAACAGACGATGCCTCCATGACGTAAAGATGTGTATGTAAGACGTTATATACAACAACGTGAAGACATTCTTTACATCTGTATATAATTTTATGTTCCTGTTTTATATGTGTAATCATTTTATGATAATCTTCATTAAAACCAATTATACATTTAAATTATTACGTGTTTTTAAGCCTGAAAACCAATAAAGATTCAGCCAATATTCTATGAACTGGGTTTACAAAGTGTGATTCTACAAGGGGATAGGGGCTCAGTTAAGTCTGATATACCTCCTCTTGATAACGCTAAATCAGACTTTAATTGCATTCCTCTGCCGATATTTTTTTTTTTTTTTTTGCTATTTTTATATTTCCTTTCTCTGTATTTCTACTGGAAAAATTTGAATTTTATTGGTTTTTAATTTCATTTCTTTCATGTCTTTATGGATTTGGATTTGGTTTTAAATTTCTTTTTTTTTTTTGGGTCTATTATTGATTAATTTTCAGAAGCATTCGCGCGGAAATGCTATTCAGATAATTTGTTTAAAATTAAAAAAAATGTGTGCAAAAAATTTTGTATTTTGCGATAGTACCTTATTTTACGTATAAATAGTACATTACTTTACTGTGGAAATGTAATAACTGAGAAAGCATTCTATAATGTAATTTATGTAGTCATTTTAAAACCTAGAGGACAAAGAAAAATTTAGGGAAGCATTAATTTAAATTAAATCATATTTCACGTCGTTGGATGCTTTAGTATAAGCTCCTCATTTGAATTATCATTTTTAATCTAAATTTTTTGCGATGCGACTCTAATTGTGATCTTTAAAATCATATACAATGAGAGATGAAAATACTCAGTATAATGACTGTTTAAAACAGCAACCTAAATATGGTATAACTTTTCTAATAAAACTATATCGCTTTCGAGAGCGAGGAAACTCAGGTTTCTTTTTCAGAAGAAAAGCAAATTTGTACAAAAGTTTTAATTAAAAATTTTTTAACCAAGTACATGTGATCAAAATTAAGCAAAAATCGTTTTTTACCTGAAGGAGAAGAAATTTTTTGTGATCGCCCTCGAAATCGATTGAGTTTTATTAAAAACCTACTTATCACTAGAAGTGCTTTTTTCTTACCCAATTTTACATTTTGCAACGACGTGTTTCTCTTCCATTTAATATCAAAATCAGGCATCCATGTATTCAAAGCGCTGAAAAATTCATAATGAAAACAATATAGAAACGATATAACTCATTCAAGAATTAGAATTATCGGAGGATGAAATTTTAGGTTATTTTACATCTGATAATCGTTATGCAAGAGAGCGCATCATATTGTGGTAGGCCGTATTTCTATATTCATTTATCGCTGATTAAAAATGAAGTCTTTGTTTCCTCTAGGAGCAAATTATTCCGCCAGAATTTCAGGACAAAATAATTTGCCTCTCGAAATTCCATGTCTTTTCATTTGCGATAGGTACCAGACAAAGGATGGATTTTCTGGTTTATGTTAACGGAGTAATTTGTTTCTGAGAAAAAGAGATTACTAGTTCGAGAGTAAAAATGCATGTAGACTTTATATTTGAAATCATCGTCAAACAAAAGGTTGAAAGCTGACAATTGTTAAGAGTCTAAGTGGCTTGCAATTCAATTAACTGCAGCACGATTGTGAGTAAGGACAGACATTTTTGTTGGTATATTTATTTAAAATATCGAGCGGAAATACAGTCGGATATATTATAGCAAACACATTTAATATAGAGTGAAAATGCATAGTTTAAAAAAATCTATGCACACATTTTTACTGTCAATAACGAAAATTTTGTAGAAAAAAAAAATTCGGCGAAATTTGTCTTCAATTTTTAATGAAACGACCAAATAAATTAAACATAAGTGATTTATTTTTGCTCTTTACATAAGTGAAAACTATTGAAGCAAGTGTAATACGCATCATATAAACTCACATAAATTATATAAAACATGGGTCTTTTACAGCGAAAGTATTTAGGAAAAAATAACGATATACAACAAGAAACGGCTCGAATTTGGTGCTAATGTTTTACATTTTAACTCCCTGAAATACATAAACAGAAATTTGAAATCTCTATCTTTTAAAACCTCTCTCTCTTTAATCAATAAAAGAAAGAAAATATTTCGCTTACTGATTAAAGACTGTTATTTCATCAAACTGCGATATTATTTGTTTCTTTACCAAGAATTTAATGTATTAAAAGTTACGTTTTTAGAAGCAAAGAAGCGACGCAATGTACAGAAAACAGCGATGCATAAAAGAACAGGTAAGATATATTATTTAGTGTTCTAATGAAATAAAAGACTGTTTCTGTATTTGAGAAATGAATTTTAAAGAAGCCTTTATTGGGTCAATAAGCAAATAATCATTTCTGAGCAACGTACAAAAGATCGTAAATAAACATTCCTTCCCTATGTAACATCATATATCAATACCTGTGTCAGTAAACATTTAAAAATGTACCATAACAAGGGAAGAATATTTTGCAGTAAGTATTCAATTCTTTAACAAAATCATCATATGAATATCCGGTGCACAGCAACGTTAGAAAAGAGAAGACATTCATATTTAGCAGACTTTAATTTTATTTCAGCTCCGACTGATTCAGGATGTGTTATAAATAATCTATATTTTCGATTACAAACCACTACTGCTAGTAAGCCTATTCCCCACCCCCAAAAGAATCGAATCCAATAAAAGAATTAATAATACTCTCCGTATTAATAATATCAGTTCTAAGTCGAGGGACATACCAGAAAAAAAAGTCGGATTACAGTTAGATGATTACCGTTAACAGACTCCCTTCATTCATAATGCATTCAACAACTAGCTTCGTATATAAAAGTTTTGCTCTGAATCTGAAATGAGAAATGTGTTACCCTAAACGCAATAAAAGACAGTCTTTAGAAAAGTTATAAAGCTTTTCTCTTGTGCGGGCTGGTGGATCTTCTAATTAGTTTTGCGCGCAATTGATTACAATTGTATTTTGCATGAAATGTGGGTTCCACGATATATTGGAATGAATGGGTTACCTATATGTATTATCTGACCAACCATATAAATTAATTATATAGGAAAGTCCCTGAGACATGGATTTTACTTAAAAAATTCATAAAGTGCAAAATTGTTGAGAAATGCTACTTTAGAGTTTAACAAAGCTGAAGTAATTGACGAAAGACTGAATGATAGCTAAATAGTTGGAAGAAAACAATTTAAAATGTTCTTCAAACAAAAGTATGTATGTGTGATTATGGCAAAGCCTCGAGGGCTATCTGCCTAAGGGGAGGGATGCCTTTCGTGGAGGACTTTCTAAGGGAAACTGGATCGTATACACGTTACACATAGGGAAAACCACGAAAGCGCCCATGCAGCCAGCCCGTTCGCGGGATTCGAACCTCGGACCGAACTACCAGTGTTCAGCGACTTTACCGCTCGGCCGCTGGTGGGCACCTCTTCAAACAAAAGAGGATGGGAAGAAGAGTTCAACAACATAGTGCAGATGAAGCATTCGATAAGAGTGCTCGAAGGCTGAAATTTGAAAATATAAGTATTACTAAGTACAATCTATTTCAGCGTAATAGCAGAAGAAAATATTTCCTTCGACATTTTATAACTCATATAATAAAAATAAGCAGTAGATCTTTGTAACAAAGAGACATATTTAAATTTTAAAATTTATTACTACCTTTCTTAATGAATTTTTGCTGGATTACAAATAATTTTAAGTTACTTATTGTGTGAACTGTTGAGTTCTTTATTAGGTAAATGTTTCTGGTGCTTTTCAGTTGTGATTCCTTATGGTAGAGCCGGAGATCAAACATTTACCGATTCTTTTATTCTGGAATTAAAAATTATTCTATATTCTGGAATTATAAAGAAGTCTACTGAATATCCCTCCACTAAACTACAACAACAAAAAAAAAAAAAACTTCTTAAGTTATCTTCAGTTTGTAAAATTAGACAAAAACATGCCTTAGAATTTAAATAAAACTAACAATTTAGAAGGCAACTGATGTGCTTTCTTTTTAAGAGTACAAAAGAGGGTACTTGAATCTTTTTGGTCTGTAAATTACTCTCGAAATCAACAGAAATTTATTTAAAATCTAAGCTGTCTTTTCAGTTAATTTTACCTTTTAAATATCTTAATTTAGTAAACTGTTTTTCTTCTAAATATCTTAATTTAGTAAACTGCGTTCTCAGATTACTATACCATTTACAGTATTAGTACGGTTGGCAATTTAAGAGTCACTTTTTAGTTTCATTGTCTCATAAATATGAAAGAAACAGTATTTTAAATCACTTGTATTATTCTGTTTTTTCCTCAAGCCTAATTTAAAAAATAAAGCATAATTTACTGAAGTAATTGACGAAAGACTTAATGATAGCCAAAACCTTCTTAGAAAAAGGTGTAATTCTAAAAATATTAATCTTTAAACAACAATATATGTATGCATGTAAATTACAAGATTTCTGAATGCACAATGCAGATGAGGTCTATCTCCGTATTATGAATGTATGCAGTTTCTCTTCCCGTAATAGCGTTCAATATCCTTCATATGCTTCGTGCTCATCGGTAATTAAATATCGATCTTTGCATAGTTTACCTCATAAGTGATTCAACAGTATGGAAACACTATATACCTAATTAACAATGTATATATCACTACTACATAATGCTCTGCTAAGATTACCGTATTGTTGTCTGTTGAACTGGACATAATCCCAACACATTATTTTATATTCGATTACCGGCAGATACTAATATCTTTCATATAAATTATACGAACTACAACTCAATACGTCTTAATGCTTCTACATGGTAAGGATATATACTCAGTAGCATATTATGGCTATCCAACAATCTAGACTGCATCAGCAATATCTTTCGAAATATTTCCATTTTTTGACTTTTTTAAATTTTGGCAATACATATGGGCAATTTCTAGACACATGATGACCAATTTAAACGCCTACATTGTAGTATATTTCAAATTACTTTTGCTAACATCGTTGCAAATGGAACAGCAAGGCTAAATGTAAGACTACACACAAACGAAATTTAAACTGCTGTTTTAAAGACAGGATTCTATAAAATACAGATATTTATCTCCATAATTTTTAAGGCTTAAAATATAATATACTTTAATCTGAATTCTGACGAGATGTGTGGAAAATAACAGCCAGTTGACCAATTTTCAGTGATATTGATGATATTTTCAACAAGTTAGTTCCATGAATGGTCCTTGGACAATCAAAAATACGAAAAATATGCATATCTCAAGAACTCAATAATAATAATCACAACAATAATAATCAAGACAAATTTTGTTTATTTTATTGGGAATCGAAAAAACCTGTTCATAATACAAAAATAATAAAATACTGCAATATCAGTTCTATATTTTTACTGAAGTATGCGTTAATTTTATTGCAGGAAAATATGTATTTTTAAAAATATACATTAAAAAAATCAAAAGTAGTGTTATATTACATTTTGCAGGTCGAGTTATGTTGTTACAAATAAAAATTTAATTAATTAAGATACAATAACACGCCGAACAAATATTAGCTTAGAAGCCAAACAACAAAAAATCAGCCTTATATTTTCAAATTTGAAAATTATTGGGCAGTTATTGTCATAAATTAAAATGAATATTTATTTAATGATTAGCTAGAAAATTTCATGCATACTTCATCGCGAAAATTGTTTTTCTTGAGGATTTTACGACTAAATATTTCTTGAAAGGTCATATATAGATCAAAAGTTTAACATAAAAAAATTGGTAAGTAGGCAATCAAATTGAGCACGTTTAGTCATTATCGTTTAGTGAGAGTAAAAATATGTGAAATAAAATTTTTACATATACCCTGTAAGGATCTTAAGTTTTACTAACGTTTATTTTATTTTAAATCTTTACTATCACTTCTTATTTTCTACTTCCGGCCAGAATTAAAAGCGTTAACTTATTTATGCAAAATTTGTCTGGCGAACGCCAAGTGCTTAAGTTGTGGCTTTTTGCCAAGCGAGAGAGAGGAAGGAGTTAGTCGAAGCAGGCCGCTTGCCTTAGAAGTTTTACTCGGTTGCTAGTTGCCTTCCAGGCCAGAGGTTTAATCCTCTTGATAATTTTAAACGTATTGTAAACAATTCTCTGTACTACATACGGCTTCCTGTTAATATAAGGCCAATCTTCCACGTTTATTGTTCCAAATTTAAGTTAGAGTTTAGTTATATTTTTATATTCTTACGTTCAGACCACAAGTAGTTGGTCTCTGTATTCCGAAGTACGGAAATTATTGTAAAGAGTGAAAAATAAAAGGTTTTGTATACCCTTCTTGTGTATCTTGTCTACTTCCCACAGTTACTGAACATAGCTTTAGTAAGCTCCCTGTTCCGAGTCAGGTCCTTGCATGTTCCCAAAGAAAGTAAGGCGGAACATTGAACCTGATAACTTTTTTACAAGAAAGGTTGTAGAGCATTTTATGTTACCTAACGAGTTATTATTATTTAAACTTTTACTATAATTTAGCGTTTTCCTCATCAGGATACAAATCAGACTGAAAAAAGTTTAAGTCGAGAATTTTTAATCTTTTAGACAGAAAACTTATTAGCGGCTTCTGCAGTTTACATTCTATCGCCCAGCTCTGTCAGTGAATATTCCGGCTTCAGGCATTCTAGTAGCTGACATTAAAATGCGCCATCAAAATATTCAGCTACTTAAAGCAGGTCAACTTATGTAGTCAACGACTACGATAATTTAAATTGAAATTTCAACATTGTTCTTTACTACCAGCCAGTAGCGGAGTTTTATTTATAAGCAAATGTGGTGATTTCTGTTTAAATTCAAGCATTAACAAAAAGTGTTTTTAAACCTTCCTAGGACTTTGTCATTAAATATTTTAGACAGAGCCGTAATTCGCTCACAAGTCTCATAGGATCTAAAAGATTTAATTCTGCGTCACTAAGAGGACCCTAAGTAAAAAAAGTGTTCGAGAACCCCGCTGTTAATTTCAAACGGTCCTTTTCTTGTCTCTCGGTATATGAAAGAACTTTTACGTATTCCCTCCTCACACAAATACAATGATTTAAACTTCCAAGCTATAATTTAGGGTTCGATCCAAATTCGGCTCTTATCTTCGCTATTCACCATAGTGATAAAGTAACATTTCTCATTGTTTCATTGCAAGTGATTGAAGTATTATTTTCTGTTAAAAAAATATAATAATTTGGCTTTTAGTTGTTGAGAGGAGTACGGATATTTGAACAAATATACGAGGGCTATCCAGAAAGTAGATTACGTTTTGGAATAAAAAAATAAACAAAGTATAGGAAACAAATTTTATTATATACAGATGAAAGCCACACTCAAATACTACTTTTCTACATAGTCACCATACAAATTAAGGCATTTATCGTAGCGATGTACGAGCTTGGAAATTCCTTCGTCGAAAAATTCGGCCGCCTGCACCTTCAACCACTTCGTTACCTCTTCTTGCCTTCCATCTTGCACAAAACTTGTGGTAACCAAGCTTTTCGCTGATGATTTCGTGCAACAAACTTCGCGAAATTTGTGGAAAACTCAAAGAAAGTTCCGTTATTGTGAAATTTCGATTTTCACGGACTTTAGCATCGACTTTTTCGAGAAGTTCGGCGGTCACTATGCTGGGTCTCCCACTTCGATCTTCGTCGTGAACATTGGTTCGGCCATTTTGAAATCTTATGACCCACTGACGCACTCCACCTTCAGTGATAATGTTGTCCCCATACACTTCACGAAGCTGCCGATAGATTTCTATCGGTTTACAGTTTTTTGCAGTCAGAAACCTTATTACTGAGCGCACCTCGCAGCTCGCGGGATTTTCAATTAACGCAGACATTTCAAACCGTCACAGTATCTGAACGGAGCACAGCACGAACCTCTCACTAGCACGGCTAGATGCAGACTGAGCTGCGCAACGCTCTGACCCCAAGATGGCCGCGCTAGCCCCGCCCCTAGCGGACACAGACGGAAACGTAATCTACTTCCTGGATGGCCCTCGTAAATATAGAATGACTTACAGTGCTTTTTGAGAAAACAAATGAAAAATTTTACTTTAAATCTTATCATAGAAAATAATAAGGGTGAATTTTATATTAAATTTGAATTAGCGATAGCCATTTTTTCTTGGTTTGGTTGACTAATATGCGAATGCCCCCCCCATATATGAAGGTAATGCGAGCCTACTATGGCCAAGTGGATGAGTCTACTGAACATCGCTCTGAATTCAATTATTGGTAAATGGACCGGTATTTTCGGGGACGAGAATGCAAGTCAATTTCCCTTAGAAAGGTCTCCCTAAATGTATGCCTCCCTCTTTACATAGACAACACTCGCGTGCTTTGCCTTAATCAGTCACCTTAACAAACTTTATGTCAGCGGCTCTCAAACATGCGATTTAAGCAGCCATAAGCGAAATGTTGCATGTAGATAAGAATTTTTGATGCAACTATTTGTTTAGTGATAAAAAATTTGGATCGTTTTATGCATTATTCATATTATTTCTTAAATTTTGTAATAAAATGCTCACAAAATACGATAGCATCATGGAATTGCAAACCTTTGCATTTCCATAATGCATTTTCCTTTAAGGTCAGTACCGTAGCTAGGAACATAGTAACTCACAAAATTGAGCGAACACACTCCTTTTCTTTTTTAATCACAGTTTAACATTTCTTCACATATATATATGTATATTTATATAAAATTTATATCCTCGGAAAATCGATATACCTATATTTATATTAAACACACATATATATATATATTAAAAATAGTTAACGTATGTAATATAATATACATACATACATATACATATATATATATATTAGCATAGAAGAGGAAAGTAAATATTTTATGTTAATGCTTTAAAGTAAATATATATATATATATATATATTAAAGATAGTTGATATATATAATACACACACACACACATATATATATATATAATGTATATACTTATATATGTATATATTAAAGATAGTTTATTGAGGTAGTGTGTGTGATTCACAACACAAAATTGTGAATATTAAGATGAAACATTTTTCAGCCAAAGCGATACTGAATCCGAAGGACTGAAAATGCGGAGTCATAAAACTGAGAAAACACCATGCATAATATTAACATTCTTTGCAGGAAAGAATTCAAGTATTTAATATAATACTTTGTTGCGTATCCTTTAGACTAATAATAGCATTCGCTGTGACATCGATTTTCCGAGGATTTGTATTGCTTCCTGTGGTATTTTATTTCATTCTAACAGCAATATATTTTCAAGAAATTTTGCTCTCGTTACCGTGAATGTCTAAACCATTTAGGTTACATTAATATGTTGTGCAACGTGCAAGAAACTTAACGTTCTATTATAATAGTACTATCAAAGGCAGTATTATTTAAAACGTGTATAACGGTTACCTTGAAAGAATATTATTACTCCAAAACAAGAATAATAATAGAAAGTGTAGGCTAATACTTCAGAAATAAAGTTAGCCATTTGTAATGAAGTAGGTTTTTTTTTCATACATCATACTACACCACAAAGTGATCAAATTTAGAACTAACAAATATATCTCAGAACATAATTAAATTACAGTAAAGAATGTCACTGACATTCATCCTCTCTAAGATGAAAACCTCCACAAAAGACCATATCCTCCGTAATCATGTTAGGCCTTTTGCGGACGTTTATATGCAAGTAATTTTTATTATAAGCCAAATACTGAAGACGGGACGTTTAACGAACAGCTATACATAAACAATTAAAATAATTATACTTCCAACAAATGTATGCTCATATTCTATTCTAGCCTTTCAAAATAATAAAACAATTATCTTTTCTCTAGATTTCAGCCAGTCATAACGACTTATGTTAGCAAAAATCTGCTCAAGTAATTTGCATCAGTAATCTGCTCAAGATAATATCGGCGTGGTTTGATTTATTTATAAAAGCAGCGCGTACGCAGGTTAACTGGAAAGGAAATCCATACGAATATATATATATATAGTAGCTTTAAAGAACACTGTAAGTAATTTTAGTTACCAAGACGTGTTACAGTATATTAGGAATGCAGTAAAGCATTCAAAGTATCAATGACGATTTAAGCTTGATAACCATTCCGCTCTATGGCAGTTAACATGATCGGTGAAAAGCCACAGCCGTTCATTCATCTTAGTAAAACTTTCCACTACTTTAAACTTGCTCATCCGAAAATATTAGAAGGCATCATGAAACGAGGGATTTTTACATACTACAATAACTTCATTCACTACTCACATCAACGGTGTGAGTGCAAGCAAATCTGCCATTTAACTTTTCTTACGTACTGAATTAGTTTTAAAGAAAAGTTTCTCCTTGAACAATCTTTTAATGAAAATTTGGATATAAACATGCCTCATTCAAAAGACGCCACTTCTTTACCAAAATTACCAAATATACAACTCCTACGCAGTTTGTTAGCTTCACAAATTTCAGCAGTGTTTGTTTGAGAATTCTTAAGCGGTAAGTCTATTTCTCCTAATGATCGCATTTTAGAAGTCCTATTAGATATACAGATACTTTGAATGCAGTAAAGGAATTAGTAATAACTTTTAAATTAGTTCATAGTTCCTTTGAACTTGACTCTCATTGATTACAAATCCATTCAGCGTATACTGAAATTAAAGAAGTCTTTGAATTTACCGTCAGCCGATAATCAGTTATTTAGTGCAATGTTTATAGCGAACTATTTCATAGAAAATTCTATTTCATTCGCGTATTTTATGGAATGATGAGTTGCTCCAACTTTTGAGGAAGATTTAATGAAAGATTTGGTGTATCAGAAATTCCATTACTATATCTCATTTTGGATCATATTAAGCAAACAAATATTGATATTTTCTCAACTAAATAGATAAAATATTTCTTTGAAAATACTGAACTAACGTCAGTAGTGGAAAGGCAGATATACGGTGATCGATAAATTGGTTAATCTGATATTCTAGAAATCGTTTTTAAGCACAAACGTAGAAGTCGCATACTTGCAGTTAGAGAACTGGATTATTTGATTATTTGCAAAAAGGATTATTGCCAAAGGATAATGGAATGGATGGGATATTTTGTGGTTTTATAAAGTAATCTGGCTTGTATTCACGCTATAAACGATAAAATTTACAAAAAAAAAAAAAAAAAAAATCATGCAGCCGACTAGTTTGCCTGGCTCGAACTATAGTATTCAACGCTGTTATGCACTCAACTACTTTGATGGGCCCGTACATTTACAGAAGATGCTAGATGCATAATTCATGCTGTTCCGTGTACAAATAACCATGCTAACACATATTCAAATATTGAAAACCAAACCCTCTTCTCAGTACGATAGCTGTGATTTATTTTGAGAACTTAAAAGAGTTACAGAATTATAGCCCTCACATTCCCTAAAATATTCCCTGGAGAACATTCTGGTGGCAATACATCTGATAAATATGTGAACAAAATTCGTTAGATATTGCCCAGTTACCCAAAGAAGAAAAACTATGAGTTCCACCTTTGGCCGTTTCGCTTATTGTACCATCCTGAAGAAACATTGACGAGTTTTATCATTTTCCAGCAACTCAATAAATAGGTGGATTATTTCTTGATATATATCTGCCATTTGTAATTAGGAAACAAAAAACAATTCACGATTATACAAATATTTTTTTCATATTTTTCTTTGTTTTATAGTCGGAAATAACAATATTACGGATTACAGGATTCTAGTTGAATTGAGTATCCATGGCAACTAGAATCCTATAAGTATAAACAAAGTCAAGAGTTTTATGTTTTTATCAGATTTTTCACAAATGAAAATAAAAATTTTAAGTTGGATTCATATGCTCATCATCGTAAACTAGCTTAATATTTTTATATTAATGGACATGCGCTGTGAATATGCCATCATTAGCTATATGGTGTAACTACGACGTTCTGATCACAGACATTTAGCAGGTTTTTACTTCCTTGTACTGAGTAAAAAGAAAGTTTCAGGCACCCTATTTCAACGAAAATATCCATTTTGACTGCTATCGAATGTAATTTAACGATGGCTTTTCGTGATATATGTACGTAAGGACAGAATAAAAGACTCTTTTCTTCCAAAAAATTATAAAGATACTTTAAAATGAATTCTGAAGAGAATTTTTCGTGCCGTCTGTATGAACGTACGTATCTCGCATAACTCGAAAACGAGTAGCCTCAGAACGTTGAAATTTTGTATACAGGGCTGCTATAACATGTAGATGTGCACCTCGTATTTTGGTTGCAATCGGCCGCACCAAACGTATATAAATATATTTATATATATATATCCACTCTGTTACCTGGCTCAGTGATCTCAGTTTCTTTACTCTTTCTTATATGGTTGTCAATTGTACATTTTTTGCTTTAAAAATGATTCAATTATGTTGTTTTTATCTTCCGGTTAAGGTTTTTATGCCTTTAGTAAATCTGTATGCAATATTTTTAGAATTAGCAACAATTTTAAAGTTGTTTAAGTGCCGCTAAGCCTAATAATTTTTTTGATGGCGGCCATTGCTTGTTTACATTTGAAACAGCAGACTAGTGGATTTGTTGCCAATCTAGAGAAACGTAGCTTCGCAACAACAAAGATAACGCCTTCATTTATTATTGCGAATTAAATCATGCTTAATCCTTTCTGGAATTTTTTCGAGGAAATAAATGTTTAAGATTTACTTCGTAATTTTAATACAGATATTTTGAGTTTTTATGTATTTTTGCCTTCTCGCGAAGTGAGAACTGAACTAATTGAATGAGAAATACTGAATCGTCTGTAAAAAACTGTTTCTTTTTTGTTTTGTTTGCTTAATTTCTTTTATACATCGTTCTAGCTTAATTATAGTATTTGAATAGAACATGTGGCAACGATTAGATAATTCTTTAAATGATATAAATGTTGTGCATTCTGAGTTATAACATGATCAGAAGAATAATTTTTATGAAATTTTAAAAATGCCTTACAATACATCCTGCAAGAGATGGCGCAACTAGAGCTCCAGTCACCTAAAATGATTTTCATCCATACTAATAGATGGCGCCACACGACGCCTCATTTGTTCAAAGCTTACTTATTCTACGGACGGCGGCACAGGAGCCTCCGTCGCTAGTAATCTCTGAGTTCTAGCACAGCATGTGCACAAGTACTTCCATATTATTGGATACAACTTACTCGATTCCTCAAGCATTTAAAAGTCAAGTATAATATATTGGTAAAGGCCGTTAATGGTCGATTGCCTCTTACTAAGTGATAAGACATAGACATAGACATAGATATAATATGAATGAAATATAATACTCTTAAGTAAACCTAGCGCCAGAGTGTCGCTATGGTAAACAAATAGAGTGAATTTTAAAGAATGCATTTATTCTATTGTAGTTTATGCGCTATCGGCGAAGTAGATTTAATTCAATCCAATAAGTTTAAATGAAATTCAAGAAAAAATGCGTATAATTTAATATCCCGTACAAGGAAGTCATGTGAGTTTTTACTTCCATATATGAAGTAAAAAAGAAGTATTGTAATCGCGAAAAGTATCAGCCATCATATTTCAAAGAAAATATACATTTTCACCGCTATTGAATGCAATTTAACGATGTTTTTGCTTGACATCTGTAAGGGCAGAACAAAGGACTCTCTTCCCCCCAAAAAATTATAAAACTGATTTAAAATGAATTCTTAAGAGAATTTTTCGTGGCGTCTGTGCTTACTTACGTATGTACGTATCTCGCATAACTCAAAAACGAGTAACATCAGCACGTTGAAATTTTGTATATACGACTGCTATAACATGTAGATGTGCACCTCGTATTTTAGTTGCAATTGACAGCACCAAAAGTATATAAATACATGTATATTTATATCTACTCTGTTACTCGGCTCAGTGATCTCAGTTACTTTGTTCTTATACATTTGTAAATTGTGTATTTTTGCTTTAAAAATGATTGAATTATATTGTTCTTAACTTCCGGTTAAGGTTTTTATGCCTTTAGTTGATATACATGCAACACTTGTGGAATTATTAACAATTTAAAAGTTTTTTAAGTGCGGCTAAGCCTAATTTCTGATTAGTATGCCCTCTATGTTTGTTTACATTTAAAACTTACCAGAATAGTGGATTTGTTGCCAATCTAGAGAAACTAAGCTTCCCAACAACAATATAACGTCTTCTTTTATTATTGCGAATTAAATTATGCTTATGGTAATTCTTCAGATGATATAATTTTTGTGCACTCTGAGTTTTAAAATGAATGCTAATGCTGTTAAGTGAATGTAGCGCCGAAGTGTCACTATGGTAAACAAATATAGTGAACTTTAGAAAAGTGCATTTATTTTATTGTGGTCTAAGCGCTATCGACGAAGTAGATTTTGTATATAAAATTCGTTAATTGTTAATTCAATATGTTAAATGAAATCTGGGAAAATTGCGTATAATTTAATATTCCATACAAGGAAGTCATGTGGTGTACACTTCAGATTTTTTATTCTAGTCTTAGGAGCATTGCACCTCATTATTTTAAGCTTGCGAAATAAAGAATATATAACACTGTATAACAACTCTGTAGAAATTTTGCTATAGAGTTAAAATATCGAATGCAGTACTAAAAGAAATTCGAAATCGTAGACATTGTCTATATTGAAATGAACTTAAAAAAAGTTACACAGTTTTAATTCAAGTTTCATAATTTTTCGAAACCTTAAAATCATTGTGCAATGTTTAAGAACAAATGAAAAGAATAATAAAACTAAGTTCTGGAAACATCACAGATTTCATCAACATTTGAAAAGTACAGCAAGATTTGTAAAAATTTCTTAAGCTCTGATAACGTCAACAACCAGATTCCGAGAACAATTATTGTTGCCAAAAGAGATAATCTGATCTTATTTCCAGAATGTATTGATTGAAACTCTTTTTTCGCCAAACACTTTTATTCCAAAGATATATTTAGGATTTAATTTGGAAGTCTTGTTGACTCGCGAAAGCAATAAAATACCTATTCTGCTGGCTGGGAATCGACTTTCGTGTTATCAAAAGAGATATTAACTTGGCTTCGATCGCAGTATATTTTCAGGTTTTGTATGCCTGCCTCATGTTGGGTATTGTCAACGAATAAATATTGCTCCGAAATGAGCACATATATCAAAAAGAGGAGACATAATTCGTTATCGCGTTAGCTCCAGCTTCCAAACAAGCATAAAAAGGAAAATAAACTTTATATATCTATGATCTTAAAGTAGCTACAAAATTACAATTGTTTTAAGTATTACTCTACATTTACATGCAATTATTGCAAAAATATAATTTGTATAATTTCAGTACGCTACAGAAAGAATAATTCATGTAATTTAAGAATGCTACTATGATACTCCTTGATCTTATTTTTGGCACTTGTATCTAGTATTTGCAATTATGTTTTGGTTCGTAACACGCAGATTTCACGTCATTTCTGCTGTTGCGTTTTCTTCTATATTTTGAATCAACGGGTATAGCTTTTGAGAAAAAAATTGTTGCATGCCTTTTGTGATGATGCAAAGCTTTATTATAGATTAGAAAAATATTTCAAAATTCTGAAAAACAACTCAAGTCTTCAGTCAAAACGAAAGAGCGGGAAAGGTCTTTTGACGTTTTTAGAAACATTTAATTTTGGTCAAAATAATCGACTTCGATTAATATTTTAAAAATACTCTGTTCATTAAAGACACTTTGGAATTAAAATTTAAAGACACTTTGGAATTAATTTCTTTTTTTCTGTGTAAGAGTTGTTCATTCTTTTTAAATCTATTATTTATAAAACAAATTAAAAAAATACGGTATGAGAAATAAAATAGATATGCTATTATGAAACAGAAAAAATTGACATATTGACTAAATTAGAGTAAATACGCCTTAGGTATAAACAGGGATAACATATAAAATGATCGAATTTGAGATTATGGCGCAGTCGCATCCAAATCATGGCTATCTTCATACCTAAAATGACTAATGTTCTCCAACTGATATACATTTTACTTTAAACTTGCTGATTAAGACAGTGGTGTTATACGTATAATAAAATAGCTATATAACGTAACAGTAACTACTTACCTTTTCAATTATAAAGAAAAATAGTAATTAATCCTATAAATGTTATTTCTTTTAATTCTACATGTATAATTGAAAACCTTGTCGAATCTAAAAAGATTTTACAAAAAAAAAAAAAATAAATAAATAAGCAGTGACCACTTTTTTTAAACCAAAGTACATAAATGAATATGGGAGACTGGACAGTATCAGTACTTTAAAATTAAATGAGTGTCAAAATAATTCAGCGCGTTCGTGCCTTGAAAATCGTGAAAGGCTGCTAGACTTTATTACGCCACATGTTTAATTTCTGAACAGAGTGCTGAAACATACATCAGAATTCAGGTACAATTAATGATTTTATTAGAAATGCGTATATTACATGCTGGATGAACATTTAATTTTAATTTCAGCTCCATAAATTTACTTTTAATTAATAATTTTGTCTTTCACACTGCATCTGTTCCTCTTCAAACCCCATATACCATTTTCTGTTTTACTTCAGAGAAAATCTAACTCGCTATGATTACTTGGTAGACTCTTTGAGAAAAGATTAATTATATTAACTTCTAACTACAGGGTACTTCGCCTTTACCTAATGACCTTTTCACACGAAACATATCTAAAAAAATCATGACAGCAATAAAAATTGAAATTTTCTACTTGTCATTTTTTTTCTAATCCTACGTAGCGTGACAATACTATAATATTATAATGAATGTCCTACAGATAGAAAAATTCTTAATCCTTTGGTTAGTTAGGTTCTTGAGTTTTACTCATTTTTACTTATTTCACCATAAAAATTAAAATAAACTAAAATGTTTCTTTTTAAATGCTGTCTCTGCTACAATAAAGGGATTAAAGATTATGCTCTGAAATTTTAAACAGCAGTCGAACACATCTCAATGTACACTCCCCTCTTCTGTGACAATATTAATGCTTATATGCTATCTATGGCTACGATGTTTAAAATAAACAATAACAGTTGAATGAAATAAACAGTTGTTTATTCAAGACCAGCTAATCAGGTTCGGCTGTAGCATTTTTGGTTGCCTCGATGATAAGGACAATTGGCTCTTCAAATAAACTGAAAAATATTGATAATTCAAAGCAAAGTATGCTTAGAACTATTTTGCTTTTACTTGAGACAGCAAGCTAGGGAAAGTCACTATCTTAAGGCAGCCTGCTTAAGATAGTGACTTTTGGAGTCGTCCATACCTGGAAACTAACAACTGGCCCAGGTGCTAATTATTTGAATTTAGCAAGGAATAAATTGTAATCAGTTAATTCGTTTAAATGATGATTAACATTTTTTTCATTTGGATTTTATAATTGACGTGAACTTATTTACTTATATATGCATATTAAATGGACAGCGAAAATTTGCTTCGACAGTAATTGAAGTTGAGGCAAGTGAGCATTCCATCCATTAAGCTATCGAAGATGTCGACTTGTGCTTCTTAACTTCTATTTCTACTTCGTAAATTGAATTTTCTATTTAATAATTTGCTTATGAAGTCTGATGAATCCTCAATTTTTTAAGCTGTTTAATTTGTCTAACCTGCTTCCGTTTCCTAAACTGTTTAATTTTCAGTGTTCTGTATAGAAAGAATAGATAAGGTAGACGAATACGTTATAAAAATTTACTTTTTCCATACAACACAATTATGATTATTCCACGTTTATCGAAGAACAATTTTTGAATGAATTTCTACAAGTGTTTTACTGAGTCTAATTAATCATCGATACATTACAGGACAAATATACAAGAATTTTAATACCCGATTAATATAATTGCGTTATAAAAGTTGCCATGTCATACAAAGTTTGAACTTTAGTTTTGTTAGAAAAATAAAGTATTACTCAGTTGACTTGAAAACATATTCAATGAAAACTGCGTCACGCAACTAGAAGAACAAAACTATTTGGAAATTTGTAAGCCAATATTTGAAAAAAAAAAAAAAAAAAAAAAAAAAAGAGCAAATTTTAGAAACATAAAGGTCGGTTTAAAAAATAATAATAAAAAAATCTGAAAGCTTTCAGATTTTATATTATACCAAAAGAGACTTTGGTTTTTGATTTACACATATATAACACGTTTCCAGAGCATTTGAGCTAACGCCTCTTTTGGGCTAAAAATGTTTAAAAACAGCATATCCTTAGAATTTCCGATAGACAGTCTCGCACGCTAGAGATAAAAATATATTATTCCGTACAGTGTGTAGCCACTGTTTGCTCTGAAATCGTTCAGTTTCTTAATCAAAAATTCGTTAAAGTTAAAAAACTATGAAATAGATAATAACATAAATTCGAAATTCACGATTCGGGATTTCAGCTGCACATAATCAGGTAAAGAGCTACGTTATTCAAAATCCGATGACTCTAGATATAGTTGTTTTTTCACATTGCGAAAAATATGCATATTCTACATTATTTAATTTCTTTAAATGTAATACAGAGCAATAATATTTGGTGGCAACGATTTGAAAAGTGATACAGCCGTTTATAGTGATTCGATTCAAAATATCGTATCGAGACAAATAACCCTTCTGGGCTAATGCCTCTTTCGTTCAAAATGACGATAAATCTCAATAGATAACAGTTTATTAATATCTGAAACAGGTTATTAATATCTGAAACAAACATAATTAGATTCAGATGAACGCCTACGCATGTTTTGGAAAATTACATCATCTTTGTTTAGAAATATTCATTAAAGGTTTAAATGCTGCTTTTAATGAAAAGATGATAATAGTATCTATTGACCACAGTGAAATAAATAACCAGATGTAAGGATGATAACTTTGACGGGTTTGGATAAATCAACATACAAATAAGACTGAAATTTTATATTGAATGCGGTTTCACTTTAACTCAGTAGTTCTCTTAGAACTTAATATTTTCGTCTGATCAAATAATTAAGTTTTAATGCGATATAGTGCCCCATCTGCTACAGGTTATTATACTTTAGTGAGTTAGACATTTCCAGTGAAATTACAACTGATCGAAGGTTCAATTTTCGCATTATTTACACTATGTTTTTACATTTCATTTATTTATTACTAGAGAATACAAAATTCTCTTTTTTGCTGTAAGAAATAAAGCTTTAATGAAGAATATCTAATTCAGATCATAAACTCTTTTAAAACGTTGCTGTAGCTTTACTAACCTTAAACAGTTCCAACAAAATAAGTATTACTTTTCATTATTACATTTAAGTATCGCTAAACATTTACTGTAAATCTTGACAGGTTCTACAGGTTCAAATTAAACAATCTGAATGTGTTTTTTAATACAAGATATACAGTTTATAAATTTATGAAAAAAATCAGTTAATGAAAAATATTTTCATAAAAAAACTAAGCTCTGTTGAACATTTTGTTTTTAAATGAATATAAGATCTTCAACTTACCTCACATTTTCATGCCTTTTCATATAGATTTTTTTGAATTGGCCAGTAACTACTTCACCCAAGTCATTCCTAATATCAGCAGCTACATGCGCCGGTAGAACAGAGAGCAAGAGTAATTCCTGAAAAACAAAATGCGTTGTAAAACATGGTATGCATAATGAACAAATTAAAGACAGGTTACATTCAAGCCTGAAATGACAAAATTATTTTTCATGACGACGGAGCATATAGAGTACTTGAACGTCTAGGCATGCCAATTTCAGACAGCGGTGTTACATTACGATATGGCGAATTCGTTGGAAATGTATTTGTCAGATGAATATGGATCGGATGGAACAAGTTGAGTATATTATCTAGATGCATCTAGTATTATCCTTTTAGAATACTTGTAGAACTAACAGAACACCAGTTTGTGGTGATTTAAATATTCCTATCATTTAAGTTCTGCGTTTTATTGCGGTATGGCTAATACGGCCATTAATTTCGCAGACCTTTAGTATTTGAATCATTCTCAAGGTCTTTACCATGACATATGTCTTTGCCACTCAAAGACTAAATACGAAAGTTATGGCAGAATACACGGATTAACTCTTCAACTCGAGCAATTTTGAAAAGCATGAATTAATCTAGTATGTTAGAAATAGTGTCACATAGTGCAAAAATTCATGTCTGAGCATGCTTGAATTAAAGGAATGCATTTCCTAATTCTGCATAATTTCAAGGCGAAAACGTATAATATTTTTAATGGTATGCCAAAACAGAATATAATCTGAACGTGATCTATTCAACTGCATATACTGATCTGTTGAACTGCATGTACTGATCTATTCAACTGTATACTTAATAAGTCGGAAGTGCATTGAAAATAATCTACATGTGCAATATACAAAAAAAAAAAAAAAAAAAAAAAGACGGAAATTTGGTAGCCTAAAGATGTGCAAAATTCTGTCTTAAAAGCTCCAAATCACAGATATAATATATTTGATATTGTTATAGGGTATTAACATCTGATGTTATTACAGGATATCAAGACTACATAAATTATGGACGGAAATAGTAATATCGACGTAACTGGCAAATTATTGATAACTAAATTTTGTTCAGAAACAAACACCTGATAGTAACTTTCTAGAAGTGGCAGGGGAAAACTTGTCTTTAACAGTACGACATTAAACTACTCACTGTTTATCTCAGATAAAGAAGGAGAAAATGCTGATCCATTAAAACTAATAATAATAGGTAAATGAGTGAGTGCACCGCTATGATGGCTTCTGATCACGGACACGAACCAAACGGAATTATATACCATCATGGCGGAGAAAATTTCAAAGTAACAAGGTTGAATATTACATACTAATAACAGTTTCTATAGCTTGATAACTGCAGGCACCAAGCGGTATTCCGATTATCTGTTTAAATTCTGAACATTTGAAACATAATATTATTCACGGTTGTTTCTGCTAACGCAGTGTCTTGAGATTTCCTCTATTTCACCATGGGCTACTCTGTTTTTGAGTGTGTTAGAACAATTAAAAAACAAAGAATAAAATAAAACCATAAATCGAGCATACTGCACAAGAAAATATAATTGTTTTGTCGCTTATTTAAAAGTCTAAAATACGGTCTTACGGAATAAATATTACAATATAAAATGACATCATATTTAATTCAGTGCGTAGTTACTTGACTTCATAATTAGTATGCGTTTTATACATGCTCCACATTGCAAACTAAGAAAACATTTTATTATTCTCTACACTTCAGTGTTTTAGACAGCATAACATTCCTAAAGAAGCCTTTTTTTTTTCATCTGCATGTGAGTATTCTGACAGATCACAATCATCAAAAACGTCAGAGTGTATTAGAAATCTGTAAATAGAAATTCTAGAACGAATAATATGCTATCTGCAGAACTAAATAGTTAGTGTTAAATAAAAAAAATAACTGCGGTATTCTTTGAGATTCCGAAAAATTCCCCTTTCAAAATGTGTATTAATTTTATGAATTAAATTAAGAGTCAAGCGATTTATTAACAAATTTTACGATAACACATATTATATATATATATATATATATATATTGAAGTTAAAATATGTAATTAAAAAGGTAAAAGAAATAAAAATAAGTAGTAGAACCTTCTAATTTCCGTTATATTACTAATTTTAATTTGAACACTTCCCCTTTCTATTATAAAAATATTAAGTACTTATAATAATTTTCTCTGAACTGCATCCTTTCCATATTAATCCATATCATATCACTTTTCTCTCACGAAAATAACTTGCATAAGCCTTCAAGCAATAACAATTTTAGAGCTTTTTAAATTGAGTTGTCTGCTTCTTATCAAATCTGCCTCTGCTGCCAAGTTTGTTTTTATTATGTATATACACATATAGCAGATTTAAACTATATTTATTTCACTGCAATTAAACCCTTTGTGGCAATTAAACCTTCGTTCATATATATATATATATATATATATATACACATAGTGTATACATATGTGCATATGTGCACATATATATATATATGTGGTATTTACACACACGGTAAACACATTACACACACGGTCAAAACACACGGTAGAGCCCATTTAAAGCATAATTACTGCTTTATTTTTACTAATATTAAATAGAATGAATGAAAAGATGAATTAACGTGAAAGTGGTACAGCTGGTAATCTCATGGTGAAATGAAGTTCAACAGTTAATCGGGATCATATAGCGATGGCTAATACTCAGTCCTAAGAAATACATTCAAAGGCACGTCTGCCAACTTTGGGCTTAGCTATAGGAAAATGTCTTGGTAGGTCCCGTAGGCCGTCTGCCTGCTCTCATTCCATCTCACAACTTGAAGCTATTCGGATCTGTACGTTAAACGCGTCTCGCCCACAGCACTTCGAACGGTAGTCTGTACCTATGCGACACTATGTCATGGCTCTGCTAAGTTGAACGTTACATTATTACATATGTCATATATTATATTATCATATACTTAGACGTCGGATATAGAATTTAAATAATGCTTACTTCATAAGAAATTTATTACTTCTTAGTACTTCAGGATGCTTATTCTTGAATTAAATTCTCCTTAAATTACCTGTGATAATATTACAGCTGTATATAATTAATAAATTCACTTATAAGTTGCTGAAGATGGCAATGTAATAAATGCATATGCATTTCTGTTATTCGCAAAATAATTTTTCAAATTCAGCTTTTCTCTTTTCATTTAAATTGGTACGCTACATATGAATACAGATATATTAGCCCATTAAAAATGTATTTCGTATTTAAAACAAACTTCAGAATTTATGTAAAAATATTTGTAACTGGGACTTAAAAAGAAATTTGTTTACAATCTTTATCGTCATGTGTGATATCACATAATACATTAACAAATTCCTTTTTCCATGTTATTTATAAGTAGTATAAAAATGGGGGTTCTGCATCAGGTGGGTCAGTGGGTCAGGGGGCGTGGTCAATGACATCACAGAGGGCGGGGCCAAAGGCAACGTCATCACACTAGGAGGCGTGTTTTCGAGTGGAGTTGAGTTGTTGGTAGACTGCTGGTTGAGTTGTAGACCTCCTGCTTTTCATTTAAAGTTAGTTTTTTTTAATTTGGCAACGGAGTCATGGCGTCCTCTAGGGACGAAAAAAGAAAATAATTTATTTAGGAATTGCTTATGGCATCCTCTAGGGACGAAAAAAGAAAATAATCTATTTTAGAAGTTTCTTTTTTTTTTTTTTTTTTTAAATGTTCTATTATTCAAAATATAGAATTGAACTCTCAAACAAAATATCTCACCAGCTCAGTAGTTTGAAGATTTTAACCACTAAGCTGATGTGATACATTCAGATTCAGGTAAAAAAGCCTATTTAAGAAAATGGAATTTGTTTTTATTACTCAGTTTTATTCTGATACTTTTATCCTTTCTAGTTTTAAATGAAACTTTAACTTATTTCTTAGGTTTTCTGTTCATAATAACATATTCATTTACTGTCATATTTTTTTAATACTTAACACGTTTCTAATTTGTAATATTTATTTAATTTCCACATACTATTTTTTTTTCATACCTTTCATAAATTTCAGCATACCCTGATTTTTAACTTATATGTTATATTTCACAAACGTTCCCGCACATGCTGTTTATTTGTTACATTACTTAATTTTAGATGCAATTTAACACTTTTTTTAACGTTATAATGTTCAATATATTCTGAATTTTAACTTCATTTACTTTTTTTAAACCACTCTAGTATTCTATACACACTTTAACTTAGTGGTATGAAATTGTATTTAAAAAGAAACGTTTATTTTTCGTGATCTTAGTTCTTTTACTAAATTTTCTACAGAATTTCTAATTTCTTTCACGTGTTTAACAATATCTTCCTTACATTACCGAATATTTTTTAAAAAAACTTAAGTCTATAACTGTTAATTGCTTTTCTTACGTTCATGACTTCCCTTCTGTGTTTATATTTCTTAATTCTAGCTTAACTTATTTATTATAATGTTTTTATTTCTGTCTCATCACTCGTAATTCCAACATTTTATCCCTTTTTATTCATTTTAACGATATGGATTGCTTTCATTTATTCCATATTCAAATATTTCCTTACAATTTTTATAATACTTGTTTTATTCCTCGATCATAATAGATCATCTACAGGTTTTACTCAGAAATTTCCATTCACAACTTTACAGTTTAATACCATTTATATCTAAATGTATTTCTTTCTCATATAGTTTTATGGTCTTCAAAGTTTCTAACATCATATTTAGTTTTAAATCCCGATTACCTTTAAGTGTGTTGATAATTTTCATTTCTAATTTTACAACCACGTTCAGTGTTTCATCCACACATACCAAAATATTTCTTACATTTTCTGATATTTAGTCTATGTCATATTTCAGTACTTCAAATGAATTTACACTGCTCACACTATTATTTTTTCATGTTTTAGAGACACTAACTATACTAATTTTACTATTTTTCCTGCACTAATTGCATCTATGTCAGCACTCATGCTAAACTAGCAATTGTTTTGCATCACATGCATAAAGAAATTCTTAAAACCAACTTTTTCAATATCGTACTCAAATTACTGTTTTCCAGATGGGAATTACCAGTATTCTTTCGTTTTACTCTGTTACATCTTTTTAAATTTTAACATCTTACTTTTAATTCTAACATACATCTTTTAAACAGTTTTTTCTTTTAATGATAGCCTTACCTTATTTGTTCAAATTAATTCTTTCATTCACCTTCTTTTCTACCTTTCAGTACCTTCATAATTCACTATGCAAACGCAATGTCTTTCACTGACATTCTGTTTAATAATACCACAAGTTTCCTTAATTGACAAAAAGCGAATTATTTCTCATTTCAAAATAGAACTACTATATTTTTGCACAAACATTACCTTTATCCATTCAAGCCACCCCTTAACCTGTAACTGACGTAGCGATAGAAAAGGAGATTCTTATCATATGCTCTTTCGACATTTGAGGTTTCTAGAACTTCTTTGACAAGTATATCAATACCATCAGAAAATATACTTAACACGTTTACCCAGTTTAAAGGCAACATACTGTTATAAGAATAGTTTTAGTTAAATTTATAACACAAATAAACGCATTTTGTGCTAAATAGGCATAAACATTTAGATTCAGAATATTTCTTTTTAATCCGATGTAAGACTTGAATTTCATTCATGATACGGATTGTCTCTTGATTTTCTTTTTGTTTACCTTACACTAATAGAAAATTTTTATTTTACAAGTTCAGCTTTTAATGAAATAGAAATAAAAACTACGATACACCTGCTGTTTTTAAGAAAAGGAACTTTGATATATTTCTGGAAATGTAAATGCTTTTAGAGTTTTCTTTCAATAACGTTGATTTTCATTACTTTACTAACTTCAATAATTCTCTTATTAGCTAATATGAATGAAAGAAGATTGTCAAAAATGTGACACAGTATAATTCTTACGAACATATGTACCTTTACCAGCATACAGATATTACCGATTGAAATGAAGAAAGATACAGATATTTTACTCCAATCTACATTAAATTAAAAAAAATATTTAAACTTTCATACATTCCAAAGAATAAACGAAAACTCAATAGATATTGTTATGTTTGTATATATGAGATAAAAGTTTTATGAATGGTATCTAAAGTAATGCTTAGAACTTCATAAAAGCGAACATTCACTATGTTAATACACATATCATCAATTATTTACGTAATTCAATGTAATATTAATCATTACATGTAATATATACATATGTATTTAAAGTTTAATTGTCTTACAACTGAATAATTAAATATTGAGAAAAGAGGTTCCTTTCTTGCACTATTTAATTCACATGGAACAAATTTTCCCATCAACCACATTGAACCGCGTTTATTAAATTCGCCAAAGCTCTTTTATTTCTGCATTTTCACACTCACGACACATTTTAAATGAAACTATTGATTACCATTTCAAACACCGATATCATAACTCAGTGTAAAACTACATCATAACTCATTTTTTCCCTACTAACTACAATTTTATATGTTCAAGAAGTACATCTAAGACATGATCATTTTCTATGTTCTAGCAAATCGATTCAATTGCGAACATACTATTAAGACTTGCGATTTTAGAAGACTTGCATGTATTAACGATGTCAACGTTTCTTCGTTTTTGTAAGATTCGCATCAAATCATGTCGCATTCGAATGTGGTGTAAGAGATCACTTTTTCTTTTAAACACTTGTAAACAATGGATGCAATTTATAAGAAGAGAAGTATCATGCTGTTTCAAAACATCATCATCAGCATATTTCTGTTTCTTTTGACACCGGCAACATTTAAAAAAAAAAGTTTCGTGAGATATTCTTCAAATTCTGTTTTACTTGAAAAAATGTCCGAACTTTCAATACGATGTAAAGTTTCATATTGTTTTAAATTCTTATGCTCACTAAATATTTTTTATCACGATTTACTCTTAAAAGTAACTTTATAAGTTTTCATATCCTTTTTACATGAAAAGAACTTGTGATTATTCACTACAAAATTCTAAGACGAGAAGCTTCGCGACTTTTCAAACTACAAACTTAAATTTCTTAGGACATACACTACATTTGATGTTTCTTTCATGAGATTTCAAATATCTCTTCAGATTACTCGTATTCAAGAAACCTTACAAATATATCACATAAGTTCAGCGAATAATCGCTTCATAAACTCTTAAATTTTCAACACGAGTGAATCACTTGAAGCATATACTGCACTGTAAACATACAATACTCAAAAAAATTGTTATAAAAAATAAAAATACATTCATTTCACCAAGAAGCTTTTCTATTTAAATACATTTATTTATTTCCAAAGAACAAGTTTCTGTATTATACATAAAATATACTTAGAATTTTCTTTCATTAGTTAATATCAAATTAACAACAATATCCATTTACTCATGTTTGATATACATGTTTGCTTTAAAATTAAAACTAAAATTTCAATATATTTCTATTAAAAAAAGTGAGTGCTGCACGTTATCACGATAACGTGAAGTGTACAGCGCTTATCAAGGATCTTCCTTCACTTCTGTATGTACTGTCAAATTTGGAATAGCAACAACAACCTTAAGATAATACATTCTTTCGCGTATGATTATCAGAGTTTTAGAAATTTTCCATTACTCTATCATGATAAGTGGATGATGCTTTTAAGATTCTCCTTATGCATATATGTAATATCGAGGTTCAGAATAACAACATTAGGACACTATAACTCTTTCCCACTATCCTATCATGATTATTTTTACACATATGACGCCGGAAAGACTGGCTTCACAAACAAGACATGACAAGAATGTATTACGATAAGTGTTGATGAAATCATTTCGTTAATGTATGTTTTAGATAATTTTTGCTATTTAAGAATGCTACGTATTTCTATATCATTCAGAATTGTCGTTAGATTCAAAAGCGAATATGAGGAATATATGTGATACAGAGTTAAATGTGGAATTATACGAAGAATTTTATTCACGAAATGAAGCTGATATTTTGCTAGATGAACTATCAAATTATGATTTTAAAAATATTAGTTTTGAAATTAATGGGACTCAGTATGTTCCACGAAGAAAAGTACTCGGTTTTGGTGATGAAGGACTTAGTTACGAATTCTCTGGAACGAGCATTTGTGCAGAACCATGGACTCAAACTCTTCTAAATGTAAAAGATTATGTTGAAACGATAACTGGCAAAAAATATAAATTTGCTTTATTGAACTATTATCCTGACGGAGTGGCGAAAATTTCAACGCATAAAGACAATGAAACTTGTCTCGAACCTGAAAGTGATATACCTATCATCAGTTTAGGTGCAAAACGTCAAATGGTATTTACCAGGCGAAATTTCACATCTCGAAGCGTGGACTTAACTCATGGAACTTTCCTTGTAATGAAACACCCAACGAATCAATTTTGGATGCACGGAATACCCTCTCAACCTGACGTTAAAGATCCTAGAATTAGTATCACATTCCGAAACATAAAAATTTCGAAAATTAAAAAACGACGCTTGGAAGATAATGAGGATGAACTTCCAGAGGATGACTGGTTTGCCCACTATATGAAGTCTGTTCCTGAAAATATCTTCATGCCGAATAATCGAGAACAGAAAAAAGAAAGTTCGAAGTTGATTGCACAGTGAACTCTTGGTTGGGGATATTTTGTGTCCATAAATCAGTTTGAAAACAGAATGAACATTCATCTACGTGAATGTGTGGAACAAAATAAAATATTATACCCTACTACACGCGGTGTTGTTATAACTCCTGCAACATGGCAAGAATTTTCCTCAAAAATATGTGAATTTAATCTTGTCTTGTCTATATGAGTGCCAGCATCATTTGCAATAATGAGTTGGTAGTTTTCAACAAAGAAGGTGAGTGTATTTTTCAACAAGTTTTTAAACAAGATGAAAATTCTTTTAAACTAAAACCTACATACCTAAAAGTAAACTGTGATATTTTAAAAAAATTGAAAGAAATTATTCCTGATGTATCTAATACTTTATATAAAAGTATTTTTGAAATTATTTTACCGTTGCAAATCAAATGTAAAAACAATTGTTCGGATATGGTAAGTGATGATGATGAACTTTTTAAAGAACTCATAAACTCTATCAAAACTGAATTAAATTCAGTGATAAAAAAGCTATATAAATGCGAAGGTTGCATTGTAAATCATCCTTCACAAACAAGACATGATTGCATTATAATAAGTGTTGAGGACAGAATTAAATATATTGGTGAAGATATATTTTTATGTATTAATTTTAAAAATATGAGAGATTCTTTAAGGCAGAAAAAAATGTTTCATTTATTTTGTAATAGGTTTTTTGAATCGAAATGCAATGAAGATTATAAAAATGCACTAATATAAGTACAGCTATTCTATTTAAATTTCTGTCTTTGGTTGATGTTATGAGTATTTTTTTTTCATTATGTTTTTTTAATAGAAATATATTGAAATTTTAGTTTTAATTTTAAAGCAAACATGTATATCAAATATCAGTAAATGGATATTGTTGTTAATTTGATATTAACTAATGAAAGAAAATTCTAAGTATATTTTATGTATAATACAGAAACTTGTTCTTTGGAAATAAATAAATGTATTTAAATAGAAAAGCTTCTTGGTGAAATGAATGTATTTTTATTTTTTATAACAATTTTTTTGAGTATTGTATGTTTACAGTGCAGTATATGCTTCAAGTGATTCACTCGTGTTGAAAATTTAAGAGTTTATGAAGCGATTATTCGCTGAACTTATGTGATATATTTGTAAGGTTTCTTGAATACGAGTAATCTGAAGAGATATTTGAAATCTCATGAAAGAAACATCAAATGTAGTGTATGTCCTAAGAAATTTAAGTTTGTAGTTTGAAAAGTCGCGAAGCTTCTCGTCTTAGAATTTTGTAGTGAATAATCACAAGTTCTTTTCATGTAAAAAGGATATGAAAACTTATAAAGTTACTTTTAAGAGTAAATCGTGATAAAAAATATTTAGTGAGCATAAGAATTTAAAACAATATGAAACTTTACATCGTATTGAAAGTTCGGACATTTTTTCAAGTAAAACAGAATTTGAAGAATATCTCACGAAACTTTTTTTTTAAATGTTGCCGGTGTCAAAAGAAACAGAAATATGCTGATGATGATGTTTTGAAACAGCATGATACTTCTCTTCTTATAAATTGCATCCATTGTTTACAAGTGTTTAAAAGAAAAAGTGATCTCTTACACCGCATTCGAATGCGACATGATTTGATGCGAATCTTACAAAAACGAAGAAACGTTGACATCGTTAATACATGCAAGTCTTCTAAAATCGCAAGTCTTAATAGTATGTTCGCAATTGAATCAATTTGCTAGAACATAGAAAATGATCATGTCTTAGATGTACGTCTTGAACATATAAAATTGTAGTTAGTAGGGAAAAAATGAGTTATGATGTAGTTTTACACTGAGTTATGATATCGGTGTTTGAAATGGTAATCAATAGTTTCATTTAAAATGTGTCGTGAGTGTGAAAATGCAGAAATAAAAGAGCTTTGGCGAATTTAATAAACGCGGTTCAATGTGGTTGATTGGAAAATTTGTTCCATGTGAATTAAATAGTGCAAGAAAGGAACCTCTTTTTCTCAATATTTAATTATTCAGTTGTAAGACAATTAAACTTTAAATACATATGTATATATTACATGTAATGATTAATATTACATTGAATTATGTAAATAATTGATGATATGTGTTTGCATAGTGAATTATGAAGGTACTGAAAAGTAGTAAAGAAGGTGAATGAAAGAATTAATTTGAACAAATAAGGTAAGGCTATCATTAAAAGAAAAAACTGTTTAAAAGATGTATATGTTAGAATTAAAAGTAAGATGTTAAAATTTAAAAAGATGTAACAGAGTAAAACGAAAGAATACTGGTAATTCCCATCTGGAAAACAGTAATTTGAGTACGATATTGAAAAAGTTGGTTTTAAGAATTTCTTTATGCATGTGATGCAAAACAATTGCTAGTTTAGCATGAGTGCTGACATAGATGCAATTAGTGCAGGAAAAATAGTAAAATTAGTATAGTTAGTGTCTCTAAAACATGAAAAAATAATAGTGTGAGCAGTGTAAATTCATTTGAAGTACTGAAATATGACATAGACTAAATATCAGAAAATGTAAGAAATATTTTGGTATGTGTGGATGAAACACTGAACGTGGTTGTAAAATTAGAAATGAAAATTATCAACACACTTAAAGGTAATCGGGATTTAAAACTAAATATGATGTTAGAAACTTTGAAGACCATAAAACTATATGAGAAAGAAATACATTTAGATATAAATGGTATTAAACTGTAAAGTTGTGAATGGAAATTTCTGAGTAAAACCTGTAGATGATCTATTATGATCGAGGAATAAAACAAGTATTATAAAAATTGTAAGGAAATATTTGAATATGGAATAAATGAAAACAATCCATATCGTTAAAATGAATAAAAAGGGATAAAATGTTGGAATTACGAGTGATGAGACAGAAATAAAAACATTATAATAAATAAGTTAAGCTAGAATTAAGAAATATAAACACAGAAGGGAAGTCATGGACGTAAGAAAAGCAATTAACAGTTATAGACTTAAGTTTTTTTAAAAAATATTCGGTAATGTAAGGAAGATATTGTTAAACACATGAAAGAAATTAGAAATTCTGTAGAAAATTTAGTAAAAGAACTAAGATCACGAAAAATAAACGTTTCTTTTAAAATACAATTTCATACCACTAAGTTAAAGTGTGTATAGAATACTAGAGTGGTTTAAAAAAAGTAAATGAAGTTAAAATTCAGAATATATTGAACATTATAACGTTAAAAAAAGTGTTAAATTGCATCTAAAATTAAGTAATGAAACAAATAAACAGCATGTGCGGGAACGTTTGTGAAATATAACATATAAGTTAAAAATCAGGGTATGCTGAAATTTATGAAAGGTATGAAAAAAAAATAGTATGTGGAAATTAAATAAATATTACAAATTAGAAACGTGTTAAGTATTAAAAAAATATGACAGTAAATGAATATGTTATTATGAACAGAAAACCTAAGAAATAAGTTAAAGTTTCATTTAAAACTAGAAAGGATAAAAGTATCAGAATAAAACTGAGTAATAAAAACAAATTCCATTTTCTTAAATAAGCTTTTTTACCTGAATCTGAATGTATCACATCAGCTTAGTGGTTAAAATCTTCAAACTACTGAGCTGGTGAGATATTTTGTTTGAGAGTTCAATTCTATATTTTGAATAATAGAACATTTAAAAAAATTAAAAAAAGAAACTTCTAAAATAGATTACTTTCTTTTTTCGTCCCTAGAGGATGCCATAAGCAATTCCTAAATAAATTATTTTCTTTTTTCGTCCCTAGAGGACGCCATGACTCCGTTGCCAAATTAAAAAAAACTAACTTTAAATGAAAAGCAGGAGGTCTACAACTCAACCAGCAGTCTACCAACAACTCAACTCCACTCGAAACCACGCCTCCTAGTGTGATGACGTTGCCTTTGGCCCCGCCCTCTGTGATGTCATTGACCACGCCCCCTGACCCACTGACCCACCTGATGCAGAAACCCCATTTTTATACTACTTTTATATATCTTAAGATTTTATTACATAAAATGAGCACAATTAAGAGTTATTAAAGCGTTGCTGTTCAGTTTCCTCCTTTTCCAAGAAGTCTGTTTCTGCGGAGATATGACTTATTAAGAAAGGAGCTTTTGCCAATATTATAATTAGCTAAATAAATAATAAATCCGATTTAAAATATTTAAACCTGATTTAAAATGAGTTAAAATAAAGACTAAATTTGATTTAAAACTTAAAATTTTGATAAAACGTTGTAGAATAGCTTCTTATCATCATGAGCAGATAGATGAAATATGTAAAAAATTTTTGATGTTTAATAAAATGAGTTGCAAAAAAGTTTGCTCTCAAAATATACTTTGATTTAAAATTAGGCTCGTTTCACAGAACAGTGTTTTAACATTTACCTAAAGCAAAAACAATCTGTTCAAAGCTTTTTACCTAAAAAGATGACAGAATTTTTTTATATGCAGTTGGCATCCAACATTCGTGAATCCCTCACAAATTTCTGTTTCTAATTAGAATAATTGTTATACAATTTTCTTCTATTTGGATGGCGTAAAATTTTAATGAAAATATTCGTGTAAAAATATTACTCATTTCATGCATCTATAATGCTTTGTTTTCAAGAAACATAAAATCACACTTTAACTACTTTTTTCCCAATTAAAAGAGACTCACATCTTCTTTCTTGGGTTTTTAATTAGTGCTTTTTCCTAGTTTTCTTGTTTTTGCTAGTATGCTTTTTTGTTACAATATTTGTCATTAATTACTTGAAAAAGATAAAATTTTACAAAGGAATTACAAAACCCATTAAAATTGTGTTCAAACTGTGTATTCTTCTAAAAATATCTAAAATGGTTACTTTATTACTGTTGATTTGAGTAATTGGAGATTTACCCCGAAAATTCTCTGGAATTGCTTTCCAGGAAAGCTTAAACTCAGTTGTGGAAAAGCCTCTTAAGAAAGAAAGTTATAAAAATCTCTTTTCATTATGAAAGAATAACGTATTTCACTGAAATGGCCTAATTCATTAATTTAAATATCACCATTAAAGTTAGATATGACATTCTGTTAACCATTCCTATCAATGCTTAAATTAGAAAATGGCTTAAAGCTGTTGATAAGCTGAAGACTAAAACTGCGATCCTTTCCTCAAATATCAAATTTTAGGACTTTTACTTACGAATGCAAAATATCCGATGATAAGAAAAATGAAGAGACAGGTCTTTCATTAACCTGAAAATATCATTTTTCTTAAAATTCAGAAAGACCTACTTTCGTAATTTGATTTCTTTAATTTCATCTTAATGAATATCGAATATATCATATTTGATAGAGAAAACTGATAAATAGATATGAATTTTTAACATCATGGAACATTAATTCTCTAAACCGGGATTTCGTGAAAAAGTGCATCAACTGCTATATATTACAGTAATTTGAATTTTGTCAATCGGCCGAGTAGAGCTGTCACAATTTTTTTGTTTTTTGTTTTTTGCGCAGTCTACTTTAATTTAAAAAAACCCTCTCTTTGCCTACATACTTGAAAAATTAAAATAAAAAACAGATCAAGAAAGCGTTGGAAACTCACTAGGGACCCCAATGATAAACGGCATCTCAACTATCTTATGAGAGAAATAACAGAGCTAATAAGTGACTATTGAACAGAAAGACGAGATGCACTCCTGGAAAACATGGAGTTTTATCAAAACACAGTCTGGAAGCTTGCAAGAACCCTAATCTCGGAGACAGCCAATTACACTGGACACTGCAGCATGCAAATACCACTGCTCAGTCAGAAAAGGAAATCACCGAAGTACTCACCATGGTTCTAGAGAATTTTTCGTTTCTTTCAAGACAACTGGCCCACAACACGATGAAGAAATTCGAAATCACCTACTCGCGTACGTGCAAGACGATGACTTCATTAGCATTCCATATGCAAATCTCGAAATAAAAAAAAATCAACATGAAAAATGCTCGCGCATATGACATAATATCCAAAACAACAACAAAAAAAAAAAAAAACGAAAGAAGCTTCAAGAAAATGCTACATCCTGTTTACAAACATTCCTAACGCGTGCTTAAGGTTAGCAAAGTTTGCTTAACAGTGGAAACGCGCGATCATAATTACATTTCTCAAACTGGAAGTCAGAGCCCACCAGCGGCCGAGCGGTAAAGTCGCTGAACACTGGTAGTTCGGTCCGAGGTTCGAATCCTGTTCGGGCTGGCTGCATGGGCGTTTTCGTGGTTTTCCCCATGTGTAACGTGTATACGAGCCAGTTTCACTTAGAAAGTCCTCCACGAACACATCCCTCCCCTTAGGCAGATAGCCCTAGTGTGCTTTGCCATAATTAAATACACCACACCACCAAACTGGAAGTCTTATAATGATACGGGGAACGTTGAATTAATACTGATACTGATCTAATAGGATTCATACATGCCTTTTCAAATATTCGCATACTGATAAACTCTGAACTGAGCAATTGAACATCATCATCTGAACAACATTTTAAGGTCTTAGGCATTTGTCTTTAAAGAGGCATATAGAAGGATTATCGGTACTTTTCGTTTTGCCGGCGCAGGCGATAAAGTCGCCAATAATGGTACAACTGATACCAAACGGAATATCCTCGCTTTTAGGCCTCATTTTCAAAACAAGTTACAGCTATTTCTTATAAGTGTTTCTTTCAGTACTGGCATACAATTACATAGAATTTTTACCAGATAGTTCAATTTTATGCCTAATGGCCATTTACGGTAATTAAGTCAATTAGGATGCAATCACACTGTTCACTCGAAGGCGAAAATATAGAAAAGGCATAGTCAAGCGTCTAATGAGAATGTACTAGCGAAGTAAAGTACTGCGGTTTTACATAATTTCTGAGTAAGCCATTCGCACGAATTGAAATAATTCTTTCATTTAAACTTGTATTCCAAATTAAGATTTAACTTGAAATTAATGCAGATAATTACCGAGAGAATTAGATTTCTGTAGCATAGTTTACGTGAGATGAGATCACGTGATTTGAACCGACGAATCAGGATGTTGAAAAATAAAAGCATAGTAAATTCTCAAATTAATGTTTTTTTACAAATTTATTGCCTTTATACTAAATTTTAAACGATATTAAAATGTTTATGCCTTCAAAATAAAAAATTCTTAAGAACTAACATTTGTTAACATTTTTTATGCGTATAGTGTATGTTGTCGCCAATAAAGTCTGCTTGGCGAGATTTGCGCCGGCGAAACGGAAATGTACCGGATTATCTTTGCTACACGTCATGCTAATGTTCCGAAGGAAAATCTTCGGAAGTTTCATTTACATCCACGAAATATTCTAAAATTTTTCAATACGAGCTGAAAAAATACGACCTGGATGCATGTAAGGCCATACCATTGGATCATTGTAGATTACTCTCGTGTAATCCATTGGTTGAACAGTTGTCCTTTCAAAGTTATTGAAGCTATGAATATAGCTATGCATGTTATTTACTAACTACAGCGTACTGGAGAGATTAACATAGCCGATGGATAAAATATTACGATTTTTAGAGAAACTGTATTCCGTATGAAATGCAAAAGACATTCACAGTTTGAAATCTGAAATAATCTAATTTAAGGGAAAAAATTGATTACTTGACTAGGGCTCACTCGACATATAAATTTAAGCAATGATTCTTAAAATCTTAGTAGAACGGTTAAACTAAAGTTCAGAATTTGTAACAGTATTAAATTTTAGTAAAAGATAGGAATATGAAAATCATAATTGAAATAATAATATGAAATCATAATAATAATATGAAAATCATAATCATAATATAAAAATCATCATAATCTATATATATAAATCAAAAAAAAAATTTGTGGCTAACTGTTGACCAAAGTAATATGAAATAATCCAGCTTAGAAGGAAAACAGGTCTTTGATGACGTTAAAAGATAACAGAAGCTCTAAGCATTAATAAATAAATCTTAGGGAATAGTCAGCTCGGACAATTGTTAGTATATTGCATGCTGCTGTCATGAGCTGAAGTTGCATATATCATTTAATGTCTAATCATCATGAACAACAAAAACATTGGTTTCAATTCACTTTATAAATGTTCTTATTATTAAAAAGAGAATACTTATTGTCGATAGCTTCACTGCCATGTTACTAATAAGGGCATTATTATTATTTTAAAAATGAGATATTGGCTTAATATAAACCTGCTGCAGAGCAATAATTTTCTCATGCGATTTTATACTGATGCCACCCTTATTAAAATTTGATACGAAAATTACTTACATAACAAAGTCTAATTTTTTAAGAAATATTAATTTTCTGAGATAACAATTAACATTTCATATTAATGATGTTAATGCAATACAGTTTGGTAATATTTATTAAAAACGTAACGTTTTCATGCATGAAATACAGTAGCAGATTCAATTTAGGAAAAAAATCATAATTCAAATTCATAGTAAATATTAAAAGAAATTGCAAACTGTGTAATGAAGAATATTTCGATACTCATAAATGACAGAAAACATTTTGAATTAATTTCCTACTTCATTATTTCAAATCCGAAAATTTTGTGACATATCTCAATTTATCAAGTTGAAATAACCCGGAATAAAAATATATGGTATGCACTCGAAATTAAAAAAGGATCATTAATTTTAATTTTATATTTTTCCTATAAATTTCTGTTTACCGTAGAACTTCCTGCACTTTGTATTTTCTTATACGTCACCAGAAAATCAGACTGAATGTTCAATGACGAAAATATACAACCAGCGGAATTAGTGCCGTGGAACCGTGTTTGTTCTCGATCTCATTTTAAAAATGAAACTGTAAACCGAATGGTCATTTTGGCATCTAAAATTCAGTCAATGGAATCTTCTGATGATACAGTAGCTGTTTTATAGCATAGCATTTTGAAACTTTTTTGCTGTCGACGGCATTATGTTTTATCCTGTTCTAATAGTCAAAGTATTTTATTAAAATTCTAACAACATATTTTGTTTCAGAACAATATAATTCTGACGGTTCTACAAACGGCATGCAACAAAAATCATTTTACCTTCTCACAGATCATAATAATTTTCAATCTAGATGTTAACCTGCTGGAGATTAAAATAAATAAATGTCAGATAAAATTATTATTTAGGGTGGATAGAGTTACTATACGTAAAAAAAATCTGTACATAAAATGATTTATGTAAAATTTGGTTATTGGATTTCGGAATGCTATAGCTGTTTAACAACATAAAGATTTTTTTCTCGTCATAAGCATCCCCTACTAAGTTTTAATACACAGATGTAACAAAAAAATGTTTTAGTTAAATGATCATTAAAACTTCAATTTTATTTTCTAAAATTTCGTTAAAATTGACATTGACGTGTTCCAATGGTTCTGATAATTCAATCAATGATTGAAATTAACTCAGTTTCCTTTAAATTAACGATACTTTTCCGTTATGCAATTGCCACACTTCGCCTTCCTTTAAAGGCGGCCTAAGTCCAACCAAACTGAAGAGCTGAGAAAAAAAAATTGAAACTATTTCGATGCTATAAATTAAACCAGTTTAAAGTAATAGGAAAGGATTTACCGTATAAAAGCATTTGTTTAAATTATGTATTACGTTAAAAAACTTGCCAAAACTAAAACAACTTTTCTAAAAACGAACTTGAAACTAAAGCCTGAAAACCAATCAATGGTCTTTCAACAACAAAGTAGAAAAAATGCGTAGCATTTACATCAACTGCATCTTGTTAGAATCTATGACTTTTTTTACCTTTTTATCGCTATCGTTTTCCATCTTGAAACTCTCATGTCAAAGGAAATAAGTTAAGGGCAACTTATCCTGTAAGTGTAGCATGCAAATGCTTGACGTATGATGTTTCTGGAGTAGAATAAATTCTGACAGGATAGCAAGACAGCAGAATTTCTTGTTTTTTTCCCCAAAAAATGCTGGGAAAATCCAGAGCAGAAAAAGGTAATGGTATCTCAGGTTTAGTCTTTTGATTCTAATATTAGATTTCTCAAATAGTAACTCAAACATCAGTTCTCAGCATTCCTCATTTTAAATCTGCAGTTTTAGTATTTTTCAGAACCTTTTTTTCTTTTGAGATTTTTAAAAGAACTGTGTGAGTGAAAAGCTATTGTCAATAATTTTAAATAAGTACTGAAAATGCACCATTTCTTTTATACACTGAAAAAGAAAACTACTTTTCCCCTTTTTTTAGACATTTTTTTTTAAATCCATTTCTTTGATTCAGAAGAGGAAACACTTTTTATGATTTGTAATCTAGTAAGGCTTTTCTTAAAAATTTCCTTCATATGATTTTAGTGGGACTGAATTCATCAGCCATATATTTCTCCATGACTATATCTGATTTAAATATTCCATTTCCTTCGTAAGGTTATTAACAGGTATGCCTAGTTTTAGAGTTTTATTATCGGAATGACGTAGAAATGTCACTTCAATATTCATCCACACAAGCATATTAGTACACCTGGTTTTGTGGGGCATTTCCCAATTATAAAATTCTATATTCTTCACACCAAAAGTTCTATGCTCTTGATATCACTAAAAAGGAATTCAAATAGATTTTAAAGGCGATTTATACATAAACACTTCTTCGTCTAAACCGCATATAGAAGATCGGCATAATCATACAAACAAAAATAACCAAATTTCAGAAGCTATAAAAATCAAACTATACAAACCAAACAATTGTAGAAACTGCACTAACCTAAGCAAACAACGTAATACAAATCATACTTACTAAGTAAATTTATCATGATAGTTCCATAGCGATACAATTTTTAAGTAGATACAATGCATTTTACTTCTTATATCACCTTAACTAATTTTAATACAGATTCAACTTTGGACGTAAAATTAACCTCGTTTTCTGAATTTCAAAGCAATTCTTGATTTTAAGATTCTTTATAACAATGAAACTATATATACCTTCTTTTCCCTGGGGAACTATCAGGAGCCAATAGGCAGAATCTTTACTTCCTCATTTCATGTCATAGTTTACAGCTCATTACAAACAATTTGTGTACTGGCAACTACTGTAAAATTAGTTTATTCTTTTTCTGTATTTTAACTTAGGAAACAATAATAAATTCGTAAATATTTAGAATTAAAAATATATTAAGTAATAATGGATTACTAAAATCGATGCCAGTTCATTATAGAAATTATTTTAGATGATGCCACTTATCAGTCATCATTTAGGCTTTATTTCATATTAAATGTATGTTTTCTTATGCAATAATGACATAAAATTTTATCATAGCTGTTTGTATGTAAAGGAAAAAAAGGATTTATCTAACAAGTTACGAAGTAAATTCTTTCCTTCTTTAAAATCGATTTTTATATTTTCATTCTCTTTTGCAAAGTCTGTAGCAATCAAAAAAAGCTATCGATAAGTTTTTGAAATTCCCTAACACAATCTTTTATTAAATAAAGTTCTGAAATTTATTGCTCTCTTCCATCTCAGTGTCTTCAGGTATTGTTTTAAATTAAATCCAAGTGCCAGACAATCTTTTAGTTCTCTGTCAAATTTCATTAACTGTATTCTCCACAGCTTCAGATTTTAGTTCGCTCTCAAGGAAATTGTCAATGCAATGAAATATCTTCCACGTAACGTCACGAATTTACCGAAATGTACAGTGACATCAATTCATGTTCTTTTTTTCCTCATTTTCCTCCACGATTCTATAGTCTGTAACGCATTTTTTAAGCTTCAGCTCATTCATAATAAACTATTATATACGTAGTCATCCAAATTAGCTATGTTTAAAGGCAATCGTGAAGTCTTTAAAATGTGTCCAAGTTTTGACAGCTATGATTTAAAAATATCATCAAAACATTTGTGACACCAGAATAAGCTAAAGAAAACATTAAAAATTTAGCTGATTTTCTCATTTTTATCTGAAACATGTTTACACTCGTATTAAGTCTGGAAATGTGTTTTATTTGTTTACAAATGATTTCATATATATTTTATGTCATTTAATTATAGCATTTCCTTTTCTTTATATTTGAAAGATTTTCATATGAATAAAAATATAATCTTCGAGAGTATGGGGTGTAATTACGAAAGTTAATTAAAGAAGTTATCGATTTGATAAGGCACTTAAGAACACTTTTGAAAAATCAGTTTACAGTGATCTTGTATTTATAAGAATTTGGAATCTTCTCTACAAAAAATATCTTAGCTGCAGACCAATATAAAACCTAGACTCTCAAGCTGAGTTTCAGCATTAAGGTCTCAAAATCTTATTTGATTTAATAATATTACAAAATCCGAAGTTTTTTAAAAGTTTCAAGAAAAATTATATTGGAACAGCTTTATAACTTACAGGACATTCTACTCAGCTGAAAGGCCAACAAAGCCAAGTCGAATTTATGCTTTCATAATATAATAATTTTATTTTGCAATATTGTTTTGTAATATAAGTAATGAAATAATAAGGCAAGATCACATTTTTCACACAGTGGTCATTATTTATGTCGGATATGATTTTATCGGAAATGAAAACAGTAATACTTTTGTTTCATTATTCAAAATTTCTTTATTTAATGAAAATTTTGGACACGGGACACAGATATTAAAAAAAAATGCATGTTAAATTTTTGTATGTAATTTCTAAATATTAACGTTTAAGTAAGGAAAACCTTTATTTTAAAGCACTGGTTCCAAAGAAAGAAAAAAATTAGAAAAAAAATATCTAATAAAAATTTTGTACCATATATAATACTAATAATTTTTCTTAGGGTGAAATATAAATTATATATCACACTTATGATTCTTTTCGACACTAATTATGTATATTAAGGGAAAAATATTTCTGAAGGAAATTTAGCAGCATATGGAATATTAATTACGGCTTTTTTGAGCAGATTATATTATACTTACGATTTTTTTCGGTACTATTGTATATTGAGAGCAAAATATTTCTGAAGGGATTTCAGAAGAAGCACACAGAATATTAATTACGGCATTTCTTAGCAGCATGCTTGTAAAAAAATTTAATTTCGTACAGATAAAAATTCCTAAAATGCTGAACTACATTATCACAGACTGAAAGTCCACCTTATTTGATTCATTTAAATTTAAACTATACGTCTAAGACAAGAAGTACCTACTCGTGCAGTTCAGTATTTTTAAAGAGAAATTAAAACTTCATTATCAAGGAAACTATTAGAAAACACGCTCCTTCAAAGATAACATTTTTATGTAAGAAATTAAGGAGATTTTGATGTTATCAACGATTATTTTTTTGTGATCGAATAAAAAGAGCGTACAGTTAAACAATTAATAATCGTAGATATCTCTATTTAGTCTATTAAACAAGTATTAATAATTATTAAACAACCGATTCAGAACATCTTTAGACGACGATTTTTATCTCTTTTAGTGCTCTTCAGTCTGAAGAATCGATTTTTAGGCTACTAGCCTTTTAAATTCTTATTTCAAAAATACCTAATTTTATACGATTGTTCAGAAACATGGAAACATTATGGAGAACACATTTTGTGTTACAAATATTGTGCCTTTTAATAAACCCATTGATTTTGTTAAGATAACTGATTAAAAATGAAAATATGAAATATACCTTCGAATTAGAGTTATGAGCAGACTGAAAATTTTTCTAAAATGTTTGTATCGAATTTCATTGTCTGTAGTTTAAGAAAAATAAAGCATTGAATATAAATACATTCAAGCGAATAACACAGTATGTAATTTCCCATCCTCCAAAAATAAATCAGATGGATAACATAAACGTAAGATAAGACACTATCAAAAAACTTTTATGCAATCGATATATTTCATATTTCTATCTCCCTTCATTTTCTTCTTATACAAAAGGGGACACCTTCAGCACCTGCCAAGATCTCATACGAGGGCGTATCCAGGACAGACGGGCGTATCCTGATCAGTTCTTACGATCCCGAAATAGTGCCCCCGGTTGAAGGGCGTCGCCTGGTCCCTCAGCTCCATCCCCAACAGCCTACGAATAGCTGTCCATGCTGTGGTTGCTTTTGCGGAAGGAGAGTCGAGCCGAGCAATCAAACTCCTGCTGGGCGGAAATTCCATGAAAAATGCACGGAGAGGCCTGGTAAGCAAAACATATCCTAGGATTGGAAGACAGTGATGTGGGTACTGAGGAAATGGATGATGTTATTCAAGTCTGCCAAAAAGGGGGAAATGTTGGCAATTTTAGCTAGAAAATCTAAAGGCCAAAAATATGTTTTCTTTGAAAGGAATACAGTTTAAATTTAGGTTTTTAGTGCATACTGCATGGAAAGTCGAGACATATATTATTTCAATATATAACTAATTGAAATACAATTCATTCTTAACTTAGCATATCAAGGAAAACGTCCAGAATTTCAAGCGGGTATTATTAGCAGCATATATATATTACGCTGCAATAACCTAAAAAAATGCATTCTTGAAATTTTGTTCAAATATTTTACTTCTGCTTTGTACTTACATCAAAGAAACATTACATATCCTATTAACCGCGAAATGGTACACAAAATACTTAAAAAATATCAAGGGCATGTTGTTTTCAGTGTTAAAACATTTTGTTCAAACATTCTATGAAATATTACTAGTGTAATGGAAAAAATTCTGTCGAATAACTTAATTTTAAGTAAAAAGAAACAGTATTTTAATTAAGTCAATGCGTTATACTGCCATACAGAACTTGAGAGTGGCGACGTTAAATCACTATCTGTAAAAACGATAATAGTAACTTCAGTAAATAATTATTTAACAGATATTTTTTTCTGCAAAAAGATATTTCAATGAAAGAATGCTGTATTAATATACTATTTAATTCTTATTAAATAAAAGTAAAAAATTCCGAAAGTCTTCCATTTTGGCTTTGTTTTTAATATCAATTAAGTTAGGGATTAGTAATCTGATCTCTTAGTTTACCATGCATCAAAAATTTAAATAAACGGAATTACGTACGCTCTAAAATTTTACCCCTTTCATGCTTATCCTACTTCCATACTTAGATTAAAATATTCATAATTTTATGCTTTTCTTTAAAGAATGGCAATCAACGTCAAAATACACGCAATTAACTCCGAGAAGTTTTAAATACTGTATGAACGACGATAACACAAAAGATTGTTTTCAGGCGTTTATAACAAATCTTAATTTTTTATATTATTTATTTCTCATAGGAGTTTAATTCACAACAGAAGTTGTTTTACGTTTGTTTTAATCTTTCGGTGTTATTAAAAACCAAACATTAGTTTTCCAATAAATTTGAAGATTAAGTCTCTCAAGTGCATTACGATCTTTTCATGGGATTTTACCTGAACCAATAATTTTATTTAATATGATTAGGATAAGAATAGGGAAAAAAGGCATTGCCGTAAATGTAAATTACGATATCGTTATTCCTTGTAATGATTTTGAAAAGATGAAAAAGTAACAAGTAGTGTATTCAAGTAAAGTGTTTTCACACTTTAAAATGAGATATTCAAATCTTTGCTCCCTAGATGGTGTTACAGCAAATAAATGATGAAGATAAAAAACGCTTTTTAGTTTTCTTATAATTATTATTAATCAAAATAATAAAATGCTTCTTGAGAATAGTTTCACAAGTTTTTGCAATATTTACGCATATTTATAATTCGTCAATATTTATTCACGAAATTTTAGTGAATCCTCAACTGAGATATACAATTTTTTAATGTGTCGGTAAAGAAGATAAGTTAACTATTGTCTGAGAACATTTCCTGAATTACCTTTCAATTTTATGCATGGAATAACCTTAATTGTCATCTCCAAGTCTTTCATTTATTCAAATTCTTGGACGTAGATTTTCAAACATTTATAGTTTATTATTCAAACCGAATTGTTTAACTACTACTACTCATGTAACTAAAAGAAAGTAAGTGTAAATAAGGTGCACAGTAGTCAAGCCTCAAGCAATTTTAAACAGTATGTTATCATTATAACGCGGTTCGAAAATATTTAACACGCTAACAGAAAATTTACATTGTGAATATAAGTTGTTGATAAACTGCATAGAAAATCTGGAAAAGTTTGATGGAGGTTTAGTAAACATTTTGCATTTACCAAAACCTCTCGCTAAGAATACTGCAATGTGTTTTATTAAGGTTTATAATGTCTACTTCTGTTATGGGTGTTTACTTATAATTTCTTTGCTACTTCTCTATATAAACATTTCATCATAATAACTACGCTACTGTTTAACTTAGAAATCAAATAGTGTCAGGCTCAATGTAAATGCAATAATTTTAAAATCATTTAACGTGTATAGTAGACTCGGAATAAGTTACATGCAAATTATATAAATAATTTCATACTATGGCCTTGAACACGCACAGTTTTTAAATACCGAGGTGAATTGAGGAATCAATTGGGACATAAAATAATAGACAACTAAATTAATAATCTAAACTGTACCTTTGAGTTTTAGTTTTACAATAACGAGGTAACTGGACATTCATTATTATTAATACTAGATAGCTATAAAGATGAATTATTCTTAGTCTCCCAACCTCAAAAAGAGAGAAGATATAAAAATTAGAATCTCACTTTCAAAATAATAAAGAAGGAGCTTTTTAGCAGCAGTGTATGTATATAACGTAATAAATAAGATAATAATAAAAACGAAAAATGTATTAAAATATACGGGGTGATTAAAATAATTCATCATGTTCCAAAAAGCTGTATTTCTCAAAGTATTTCAAAGAAAGTCAATAATATTCGAAATGAAGTAAAAATGTTTCAAATTTTGGGCATAACGTTATAAATGCTCCATGTATGTTCTATTGCTATATGACGCATCTACAAATAGTATTTCAACTCTGCACATGTGCGTTATAACATTTTACCGCTGATGAAAGCATAAGCAGATTTAAGCTATTCATAAAGCCATCCTGCAGCTAGTTCCTTTAACGTATCTTTGAAGGAAAATAAATGGGCGTATAGTCAGCAACGTTGGTAGCAGTGAGAAGAATGCTATGTCAATTTTTCGGGTTGTCCATTCAAACGACGTGGAAACTTATCATTCAAGCAGCGACGCACCTCACGGTGCCAATGAGGTGAAGTATCGTTTTGCTTAAGTATGAAACTTTTGGAATGATTTCTCATTTGACGACAGAACCACAACTCCAACACATCAAGAAACTACGTACCCATTAAATTGTTCTTCAAGGAAAAAAAAAAAAATCTGAAATGTTTCAGATTTTAAATTACGTCCAAACGGGCGTTTTTTAACATTTTCTGTGTTACCTTTCTTTATTAAATATCATGTTCCTCGCACTTCTTCTTATTATAATAATAAAAGCAAGTGTAATGTGTCTGTCTGTCTGTCTGACCGAGCTCTCCAGCCAAATCTATCGCACGCAGGGACCTGGAATTTTTTATACGGAAGCACAAAGGGGCTGGCCACCAGACCTCGAAGCCCGATTTTCGATTTTTGAATTAGAAAAATTTTAAAAAAATTATTTATAATTAATTAATCACGGTTTTTTTGACTCACTGATATTATTATTTGTTTTCAAATAACGTTCGATTGTAACAATTGATTTCTTTATTCTAGCGTTAGTTTGCTGTTTTGACGATACATTAAATCGATTAATTACAATTCATTTCTTTTTTGTAGCTTATTATTTATAATTAATTAATCACGGTTTTTTTGACTCACTGATATTATTATTTGTTTTCAAATAACGTTCGATTGTAACAATTGATTTCTTTATTCTAGCGTTAGTTTGCTGTTTTGACGATACATTAAATCGATTAATTACAATTCATTTCTTTTTTGTAGCTTGTGGGGGGGGGGGAAGAGAGAGAGACAGTCTACATGTCCTACACTACTATTCCTGCGCTATTCACTTATCTGCATTTTCTAAATGCACGGGCAACGCCGGGCGGGTACAGCTAGTAAACCATAAGATCCAGTGCAACAGCAATATCGCAAAATAGTTTTAAAACGAGCATATCTTTAGAATTTCCGATACAGAGACTCACGAGCTGGAGATAAAAATGTTTTTTCTGCACAACGTTGCCATTGCTCGCTTTGAAATCCTTGAGTTTGTTAATCAAAAATTCGTCAAAGTTTTAAAAAAATAGAAAATCGATCATAAAACAAATTTCAAATTTCAAATTTGGTCTTCCACATGCTCATATTCGTTGGAGGATTACGTTATTCAAAATTCGATGACTCTATGTACCGTTGTTTTATCACAATACGAGAAATATACATACATTTATGCAGATTTTTCATTATTTAATTTCTTCAAATATAATGCAGGACTCTAACATTTTGTGGCAACAGTTTGAAAAGTGAACCGACATTTATGAGTCCGACGCAAAATGCCAAAACGAAACTAATAGTCCTTCGGGATTCAAATCCCTTTGGACTAAAAAAAAAAAAAAAAAAACGAACCGTATACTTTTGCTCTGAAATGGCGCAATATATATTTAGTTTTTGTAAATTTCATCTCTACTTAATAAGAACATGGCTGTTTTCTATGCCTTGATTCTGGAGATTGAGACGGTTTAGCATTCCTTACAAAGTAAACGTTAGACAAACAGCAAAATCGTCATTTTGCAATGCTTCTTGTATGATTACAAAACTTATTAATACAATCATCTGGCTTTCAATGATGCAATATCTGTAAAACGGTATGGTTTCACTGCAATTGCTGACGCCAAATCTTCCATATGGTTGGCTGGGGATGCTAGAAGTTCGTGGCTAACGTGATTTATTGATTTTCGTGGGCTACACGCAAAATACTCTTTAACTTTCTCCATGGTTTCGTTAGAAATGCTTGACAATTCGATGCTCTCAAAATACATGTTCCTTGTTTCTCAGTAAAAATATATGAACATTTTACTTATTCTAAAATAGAAAGCAGAAAACTCACTATTCTAAAGGATTTATAAATCATATACATATACATATATATATCTTATTATTTTGAATGCGCAGTCGATCACTGGAACTCTTTACAGCTTTCGATAACAGTCATGGCATGTGGGCAAAGCATACAGATGAAGATAACGACTTGGATTTCTATTAATCACCAATCTTTATTTTTACACATATCCAATTAATTTGGCAGACGCTTATTCAATCATAATTAAATATGCTAAATTTCTATGTACATTGGCTTTTTAAAAGGAAATGACGTAGTCAAGAGCGAAGCGATGTGGATGCATTAGCAGCGGTGAAGCTAGTAAAGGAATGACGCAGTATTTTGTGCCAAGAGTATTTGTATATTCTTGGCCCATTATTTTATTGTATTGTTTTGTGCCAAGAGTATTTGTATAAGAGAAAATTTGAGTTATTCTGAAAGATATTCTCTTTCGCTATGTGAATATTATAAGCACATACGATCCATAACTTGGAAAATATAAGAATTTAAACCCGCTGAATGCTTTATAAGACTCAATATTTAATGCCAAACAAATTTCCAATAAGCCTTTTCATTTACCGTTTCATAATAAATTACATTACAATAACAAAACAGTTTTCGAATTTAAATAGTATTTTATTCATAGTTTTTAAGAATTAGAGATAAATTTATCAAAAAGCTTTTCAGCAGGAAATGTGAAAATCCGTAACGTTAATTCATTTGCTAAATATTTATATAATATTTATTTCATTATAATTTCTTCAATAACAAGAAATAATTGATTAATTTGTCAGGCAAATTCTTCACGCGAAATCTATAAATAAATGCCCTTACATTATTAATAGATAAATTTCCTATTAATAAAGTAAAAATGGAAGGGAAGCGTTGATATATTATATGCATGCGGGTATTTTGCATTGTAAATGGATAATACATTTCAACGTTTTGAAGTTTATAATAAAAAATCTTATCCTCTACATTATCATTTAATATTTTTAATATTAATACTGCATAAATTTTGCTTCAATGTTCACATTTATGTTTTGCAAATTATATGGATTCTCAAATCATGCTCATCTATTTCAAACAAGCAACACGAGTGCCCTAGGTTCAAACGCACAAAAGGTCAACAATCCTAATGATCCCAGAAAGGATGATATACGGGTTTTGGGTAATGTACGAAAAAAATTTAATATTTGTTCTTTTTCCTTTTATAGAACTGATGATTACCAAAGATCCCGTGTCATGGATCTATAGTGGTGTTACTGCTGGATACGGAGGACACATACCAGGTAGACACTTTGCGCTTGGAATATCTGTATGCAGAGGTAGCAGAAAATTATACTACAAGCACTGGGAACGAGTTAAAAACGAGAAAGGAAATTAATCATTCCATACAAGTTTTGTTAGTTTACTCATTATAAATAAAAAATAAAAAAAATGCTATAAACAGAGAAGCTTTATTTCCAGTTAAAAATGATCTCATATTTTCGATATTTATTTTTTAAAGACATCACTCACTTACTTTGAGGAGCTTACGCTTAATTTTTCTAAGTTTTCCTGCTTTTTACTATGATAATTTTTACATGCTTACTATGACACTTTTTACATGATTACTATGATAGTTTTTACATGATTACTATGATACATTTTACATGATTACTATGATACTTTTTACATGATTACTATGATACTTTTTACATGATTACTATGATACTTTTTACATGATCATATTATCCATTGAAGATAAGCAAGCACCTTTCTGGATCCAAAACATCAGGAACTTTAACAGTTGCACTGCAGTCACTTGATATTCTTTGTTCTAATTTAAAATATCTGCTTGTTGTTGTTTTTTGTCCATGTATTTCATGGAAGAATGGTTGCCAGAGCCACGAGGATGCTGGACTTCTACTCCCCCTCCAATTTTGAGAGAGAGAACCTCGGGGGGCGGTAAAGTATGAGGTCTTTTTAATGACTGGTAATTCAGCATTTAAATTACATATTTCAAATATAAAAGCAACATTCTATTACGCATTTAGAAGAAGATGCTGGAAACGTGAATTCTATCACATTCTGACTCGAAATGGGATACTCGCGTAGAGAAATATGATACATATATATAATTTGAAGCTATGAACAGTTTAATAACAAGAAAAACTGAAGGAATAGACGAAAACAAAATTATCAGTTTATTCGGAAACTAACCTCCGTTTCGCTGTAAACAAAAACCCCGCATACACTCAGTAAATTTTTTATGTACATCTAAATGGTACAGCTGTCTTCTACTTTTCAAAATAGTTACCAGTTACCATGTACATTCAAGCAGTTGTCACAGCGTTTTATCAACTTACCAATCCCTTCTGCATAAAACTTACCCGCCTGCGACTTCAACCAACTCGACCAACTTATCACAGCGGTTTGAAATTCCTCATCGGCAGCGAAGTGCTGTGTCCTGAGTCACTTTTTCACAGCAGGAACAGATCATTATCAGAAGGAGCCAAATCCAGGCTCTAAGGGAGGATGTTGAAACACGTCCCATTTGAACTGCCACAAAAGATCTTGTCCTCGCTGAGCACTGTGAGCGCGAACGTTATCGTGAAGGAACACAATACCACATATCAGTTTGTTCTGAATGGCTATTTTCAGTTTTCTCAAAGTATTACAGTGCACTTCAGAATTAATTATAGTACCAAGTTCCATGAACAAGATTCCATTAGCATCCCAGGTGACCATGACCATCCTCGCTGACAAAGTTCAATAGGGTTTCCTCAGCCGAATAGGAGATTCATTATGATCCGATCCCATTGACTGTTCTTTTGTCTCAGCATTCAAATCCGCCACACAAGTCTCTTCGCCAGTCACTATTCTGTTCAAAATCTCTCCCCTTCTGTGTGGTACCGGGGCAAAAGGTCTAAGGCAGCGTCTATTTGATTGGTTTTGTGGATCTCCGTAGGATATTTCGGTACTCATTGAGCACAGGTTAATTTTCCGATGACTACCTTGTACAAAACTGTCCGAGAAATGTTCGGAAATTGTTGTGAAAGTTCCGAATTGTGAATCGATGGATCTAATGGATTTTGTTGTCAATTTTTTGATGAGATCATCACTCACTACAGACGGCATCCATCTCTTTGATTCATCATGAATGTTTGTTATTTCCTGTTTGAAAAATGTCAGCCCACAAACGCATTACACCTTCACTCACAATGTTTGGGCTGTATAGGACACACAATTCACGATGAGAATGTCTGCCGCTGACAATGTTTTTGTGCAAAGAATTATTATTATACTATTATTTCTATTACTTTGAATTTGGCGGGATTTTTCAATAGCAACGCACATTTTCTGACGTTATAACCAGGGCACGCGCTACAGGACGACACTCTAACTAGGAAAAGAAGAAGCTTACTGAATCACATATTGCTTGATATAACAATGCTTGTGCTCCGTCGAATATTATTAGCGTCATGCCACAGTGGAGTTTAGTTGCCAAATTGCCCTGGTATATACATTTATAATATCTTCTTTCCGAAAATACATATTCTTCTTATACATATTTGAAATTCAAAAGCTTTGCTAGAAAAATGTATCATAATCTACATTGCCAACGGGATTCAAAAGCTTTGCTAGAAAAATAAATCTTAATCTGCATTGCCAAGGGAATAACAGAAGTTTTCTTCTAACACCATACGGGACAAATACTTAACGGCGATCATTTTTGTCACTAAAGACAATAATTTATACTTAATTTCGCTGTCAGGACTGAAATCTGTCCTGTAGATTTAGAAAGTCTGAAAGTCTGTAGTCGACAATAAGGGAAAAAAACTTTTAGGAAGAAAAGTCATATTCGATTACGGTTCAATAAAAAAATTTCAATAAGCTATATAAATAACAGAAGCAAAATTACAGAACCACAGCAACAGGTCTCAAAAATTAAATTCACAAGTGAAAGGATCTGTGACAAGCAATAATAATGGGCATGGAAACGAAAGGGAGAAACTAGTCGTTTCTTTTGTTTAATAGCGTGACAGGATCTGGTATAAACAGAAAGAAAACGGAAAAACGATTTTTAATAAACAGTTTTATTGAAATTGGACCAAAACTCCAAGATACGGAAGGAAGTAAATCAGTTCAGTGTTAAGAATGAACTGAATACTGAGATCAAAACAAAGCAAATCTGATAAATCTTAAACATGTCTTTTATCAAAAGATAAAAAAGGAAAACAAAACAGTTTTTTCTGTTTAATGTTATTGTTTTCCGTCATATTAGCGTGCTTGTTTTACGACATATTAGCGTGCTTTTATAATATTATGAAATTATTTGCTGTTAGAGAACAGAAATCTGTACGTTTGTCTCCCGGAATGCATAGAAATATTTAACTGAAATAGTTCAGTTCAAAAGCAATATCTCAAAATAATTTTAAAATGAGCATATCTTTAGAATTTTCGATATACAGTCTCGAGCGTTGGAGATAAATATATTTTTTTCCGTACAGTGTTGCCATTGCTCGCTTTGAAATCGTTGAGTTTGTTAATGAAAAATTCGTTAAATATTTACAAAATATGAAATAGATAATAAAATAAATTCCAAATTTGGGCTTCCAGATGCCTATATTCGGGTGGAAACGTACATTATTCAAAATTTAATGGCTCTAGGTACCGTCATTTTATCACAATGCGAGAAACATATATACATTTATGCAGATTCTTCATTATTTAATTTCTTTAAATATAATACAAGGCTGTAATATTTGATGGCAACAGTTTGAAAAGTGATCCCACATTTAAAGTATTCAACGCAAAATGCCAGAATGAAATAAATAGTCCTTCTGGGCTAACGCTGTTTGGGATAATAACAGATTATTAAAAAGTCGCAAGTCTAAAGCTTAATAAGGAAAACTTCATTTTTTAGAAGTAAGAAAATAAATCCTTATTAAATGAAACCAAGTATATTTTTAGTTTGTTTTGTAAATAAGAAAAGAGCAAAGAAGTGAATTTTGCATTAGCTTGATCTTTGTTCCGTAAAATGGCTAAAATAACGTAAAAAGGAATATTTAAAACGGAAACTCACATCTATCAGAGCTACTATTAGTGCAAGAGAGTAGAAATTAATACTTATTCCAGATATATGGTAAATATAAATTCTGCTGTAGCAGTAAAATATATGGGTTTGACAATGGCACCGCAGATTTGTATACCTTTATAGCATTATATTCTGTATAGAGTTTGATATTATTAAATATGACAAGGTCGACAAATTTATACTCTTCTTCAGATGCAGAAGAATGCAGGAATCGAAGCAGAAATACAAGACAATAATTATATCAGATGATTGTACTAAATGCAATAAAATTTGAAATGCCATATTTAAGTTTGTAATTCTTTTGTGGTTCACGAAAAACGGTATAATTTTCCACTGATAATCATTCAAAATATAAATACTAAAAAATCTGATGTGGACACTCCATGACTTTCTCACATAGCAAAAAATTATGCACATTTCTTGCTGCACTTCATTTAAACGTATTTCCCCGAATTATTCTAACTTGAATAACCGATCCCTAGAGACAAGTTGAAAATTGCATCAAAAACTGCAAAGTTCGAAATTAAATGTCCCGGTCAATTTATGTCGAGGCTCCAATTACTGCCGCCCAGACGGAAAAGTGATTAGTGACTCTGACTGCCGTACAGAAAGGCCAGAGCTCGAATCCCGAAGAATGCATGGATGTAAATGTAAATTGCCTATTCCTTCATTGGAAGCAACGGTGGACCACCTATTAGGTGTCTCCATAATAAAGTGGCCACCACTTACTGCCGTAACAGTGGCCAACGCCTATAATGGCTGGTCAGGGAAAGACGTTTAAACCGGGTAAGGGAATAGGTATATATATACTATATATAAGTTTGATACTGCCAACTGCAATAAAAAAGGGAGATGCCTAATTAAATGTTATAGAAGTTCCCTGTACAAAATTTTAACATTCTACGACTAATCGTTTCTGAGGTGTGCGAGATACATGCATATACGTACGTACAGACGTCACGAAAGAAATCTCTTTTAAATTCATTTTAAATCCATTTTACAATCTCTTTTAGAAACAAGAGTCCTTTATTCTGTGTGTTGTGCTTCCGTACAGACGTCCACCTCCCGCAAAAAAAAAAAAAAAAAAAAAAAAAAAAAAGGATTCTGGAATGGTCAAAATGTATATTTCCGTTGAAATATGCTCCCCGAAACTTTTCGCGATTACAATATGTCCTTTACTTTTCCACATAACTGCACATTATTATTACAAGGAAGTAATAATAATGTGCAGTTATGTGGAGTGATATCAGCCACAATATCAGACAGATATTATGCTAAAACACACATGCATAAAAAGTAATCAGGAAAGTTTCGTTCCGAATATAAGATTTTTCAATGCCAAAACGGGAGCAAAATATTTCTTACTGAAACATCTAAGCAAATTTGAGAGGAGAGTTAATGTAAAATTTCTTGCGCAAATAATATATCCAAAAGAAATGCTTATTTTTAAATGCATCTGGGAAAATAATCGATAATCATCAATCTCGGCAAAATAAGTGTATAGCTGCAGAATCATACACGCCCAAAAAGACCAGTATATTTTGAGAACAGTTTCTATATTTTGCAAATTCATGCAACTTATGCATACCATTTAGTTATGCTCTAATTAGAAATTTTATTTTAAACTTTCCGTTGGCCATGATTCAGTAAAATTTACCATTCTTGATTTCGAACTAATGTTTTTAACGCAGCAAAATTTTAATAGAAAAGCTCTTTTTATGATAGATATATCATATGTTGCTGCATCAGTAATAAAAGAATTTCGCTGTGAAGCTTTGTAAAACATGTTTCGTGTTATTTCTTTCACATTTTCACTCAATAGTTACTACCACACAAATTGTTCTACATATCGAATATAAAAATATAGTATTCCATATGTTTTCCCTGAGCAAGAATCAGTTGCATTCGAATGATTTATTTTTCAGATGGTTTAAAAGAGTTGAAGCACTTCCTAAAATACTAAAATTAATCTTTACGTTTTTGTTTCATGCTGTAAGCCGTATTTTAAACAAGAAATTCTTTCATAGAAAAGCTAATTATCTTTCACCTGTGAAATTACTTTTGCTTTATTTTAATGATATTGCTTTTACTGTAGGTGATGAAAAGAAACCAGTTTTTGTTTCATGCTGTAAGCCGTATTTTAAACAAGAAATTCTTTCATAGAAAAGCTAATTATCTTTCACCTGTGAAATTACTTTTGCTTTATTTTAATGATATTGCTTTTACTGTAGGTGATGAAAAGAAACCAGTTTTTGTTTCATGCTGTAAGCCGTATTTTAAACAAGAAATTCTTTCATAGAAAAGCTAATTATCTTTCACCTGTGAAATTACTTTTGCTTTATTTTAATGATATTGCTTTTACTGTAGGTGATGAAAAGAAACCAGTTTTTGTTTCATGCTGTAAGCCGTATTTTAAACAAGAAATTCTTTCATAGAAAAGCTAATTATCTTTCACCTGTGAAATTACTTTTGCTTTATTTTAATGATATTGCTTTTACTGTAGGTGATGAAAAGAAACCAGTTTTTGTTTCATGCTGTAAGCCGTATTTTAAACAAGAAATTCTTTCATAGAAAAGCTAATTATCTTTCACCTGTGAAATTACTTTTGCTTTATTTTAATGATATTGCTTTTACTGTAGGTGATGAAAAGAAACCAGTTTTTGTTTCATGCTGTAAGCCGTATTTTAAACAAGAAATTCTTTCATAGAAAAGCTAATTATCTTTCACCTGTGAAATTACTTTTGCTTTATTTTAATGATATTGCTTTTACTGTAGGTGATGAAAAGAAACCAGTTTTTGTTTCATGCTGTAAGCCGTATTTTAAACAAGAAATTCTTTCATAGAAAAGCTAATTATCTTTCACCTGTGAAATTACTTTTGCTTTATTTTAATGATATTGCTTTTACTGTAGGTGATGAAAAGAAACCAGTTTGGGACTTATTCATGTGCACGACCTGCAAACACTGGAGTGAAAATTCCCGCTGGAAAATGCGTTTTTTCCTTAAAAATAATTAAACGCAGTTTTAAGCCCAAAGGAAAAAGAAGTTATCTTTAACGGCTAAAACAAACGAAATGAAAAACAGAATGCATTTAATGAATGCAAATTTTATTTTTTTTTTACCTTTTTATGTACGTACCATTAAGAAATAAATTGAAAACATAAATTTTTTTGATATTATTTTAATGACGTTCTTTAATATGAAATAGAAATGAATTAGAAAAAAATATTTACTTGTATAATAAAAAGAAAAAAAAAATGAAAATTTTGATATAATGAAGCGCATTAATTAAAGCAAAAAGAAACGTAGCTTCATTTTGTGCCATTTTTTAAGTTGCTCTTACCAGTTTCATTTCCCGTTTGCTCCGTCTTTACTTTTCGAGTTCAGATCATTAGAAAAAAAGCATACTGACGACTATTAAAAGAAGATATCATACATATACAACAAATAAGAGAAATCTTACGCAGTCGCACGCACGGGCAGTTTGTAATCGTTCGCGCAACTGCGTAAGATTGCTCTCATTTGTTGCTATATGTATGGTACTGTCTGAAATTGTTTGTGCGACTTTCAAACATCTGGCTTACTAATTAAGGCTGACTAATTAAGCGAGATCTTTAAGAGGATATTATGCATATGAAAGATATGAGTCAAAATTTATTTAATCCGCAAAATAACAAGAACTTAGCTGTGGCATTTTAGGAAGACACTTCATGTACAAGTTCAAAAGGGTGCTTAGGATTTTAATTATAGTATTTTTTTAATTTTTACTTTCTCTTCTATTATTTAACAAGTTTCCTTTCCTACATTTGAGAATTAAATCGAGAATGGTAGTTCTAATGTATCGTCATTTTGGAACTGTATTAGATTATATGACTGTAGCGAAGTATACAAGACTTAATGAAATGCCTTCGTGGAAAGTTTTCTAAGGCAAACTCGTTCGTAATTACGATACATATGGAATAAACTATAAAAATCCTACGAAGCCAGCTTTTTTGGGTGGCTTTGAGTGGTTTTTGGCTTGTATATGAATTGAATCCTGGATAAACAATAGGTATTTCTCTGTTTCAGCTAATCTATCATTAGCTATTTTATTGCCATTTAAGTGCAGCCATCTATGAGATGGTAATCACAATTTTATACACTGCGAATTTTATTCACAATTTTTAACAAGATGTTCAGTTATGAGGGATTCCAAACAAATCTCCATACGCATAAAAAGTACTTCATGTTCGTTATAAAACCATAATTATGTTATGAGCTTAAATTGTAATTTGATTTGAAAATTCCGTTTCGGCTTTGGTGAAATTTATATAGTTGAAATCTAAATACAGTTGTTGTCTATACAGTTGAAATCTAAAGAGATAATTTCGTATATGAATATTTCATGCCAAGTTTAAAAATAAAAACTATTTAAAATTATCTAAGTCTCTTTGTTATGACTAAGAAAATTAAACAGTAAGGAAGAGAAGCACAAAGCAAACAATTTAGCACACAAATACGCAAATAATTTAGACAATAAAGCACAGAATTTATCATAAGCGTTTCAAACTTTTAATTCAGAAAAATCTTCAAAAGTTAATATTTGCTAATCAATATTCTTTTTATAGGACAGCCGAAATGTAAGGATAGTTCTTATTTAATAAATTAATAAAATCCAGTTTTTGTAATCTCCAGTTTCCCACAAGCACATGAACGAATTTCAAACATGTTGATAATTTATATCAGTTGCGGAATCACTTGACAAACTAATGAACAAACTAAAACACTTGACACATGCCATTATGTTTCAAATTTTGTGTCTATGTTATCCAGTTTATTCAGAGCACAGTGAGCAAAATTTAAATAACGTTGCCTTTTTATTTCATTAGACATTCATTAGAAATAAATCTTTAATAACAGAAGGTATCTTTTGGAAGTTGTAGGTAGACTTAAAAACGCAAACTTGTAGATAATCAGAAAGTAACGTTTTTGTTAAAAACATTTTCGAATTTATATTGCAGTGTTACATATAAAATCCAATTTACTGAATATTAATCATCCTAATTATTAAAATAAAAATACCCGAAATGAAAACTAAATACATGAAATTATTACAGGAACAAAATAAATTAGGAATCCCTCGTCATATTATTTCTCCTTGCATAAGATCTAACTACAATCCATTTTCATATAAGCTTACTGCAGTCTGTTAATTTAAAATTTACTAAACATCAGGCTTAAGACTAAATTTCTAATATTGACTGTTAATTATTGTTGTTTTAAATTATATACATGTATTCTTTCTAAAATTATAAATTTTAACAATAGGGCGAAATTTACATATCTTATGCATCTAAATTTTATTAAAGTGAAATATGACTTTTGAAAATACCTTCATTAATTGAAAAACCTGTAAATATCTGTTTAAAGACATATGATTTTGGAAGTGTTTTAAATGTTCATTTAATGAAACCGTTAGCGCTAGCCACCGTTAAAAAGCGATTAGGATTTTTTATAGCGTAATGAATTAACTGAACTGATTATCATAGCCTCTAAGGCGGTATAGAAAATCGAAATCATTTAGAAACACGGGAGATCTGGTCTTGGAAATGTTTAAAAACGTTTTATATCGAAATCTCTTGATGCAGGCACGATTTCTTTCATTCTTATATACTAAAAGATACATTACAAAATAAGGACAAAATATAGAAATATAAATTAAAAATACTTTGCACAGTTAAAAAAGAAGTCAGCTTTATAAATAATTTTCAATGCTTTTGTTTCTCGCCAATATGTGTTGTTAATAATTTAAAATCTTGTAAATTGTCCTTTCCGATGCACCTATTAGAAAGCAGGAGAAACTAAATTTACAGATCATTCAAACGCAAGTTGTTGAGTTGAAGATTAACACGATAGCTTCTTTTTTTCGCGGGAGGAGGGGAAGATTCATATGTATACCCAAGAAAGAGAGAAAAAATTTCATCTTTAGTTATTATGAAATTCAGATGTCATAAAGGCCTTATATTTGAGTATTTCTAACAATTATTTTTTAGCCCAAAAGTTCTATTAGTTTCGAAACACGATTTTTACATTGTTTCACTTTTCTTTCAAGTCTGTTTCTATTAGGAAAAACGTAAGATATTATTCTTTCATATTTAACCTCTCTCTTACTAATTAAGAAACTATTTAAACTATTTAAAAGCAACAGGCGCAATTCTTAAAAATATTATTTTTTTATTTTTTAATCTGATTGATTCAAATAAAAATGTATTCAATTCATGATATATTTAATTAAAAATATTACTTATTTTTACAGAAATACATAACATATTTTCTCACTTTTGAAATATGAAGATATATAACGTTCCCATGTCACTCTAAATGCATTTCATCTAATATCCTATAAATGTTTCGCTTTTCCAACTGGGTCATTTCTATCGGTAATCTCGACTGATAAATCATACCATTACATTTCAAAAGAGTCGTTTTGTGCGGTCATTAAAATCCGAACCCTTTCAGATTTTTTATTCACTGATTTTATTGTTAGAATAAACATATCGCCTACTTCATCCAATGCTTATCATTATGTATATTAAAATTTTTGAGATAATACTATAATTATATTTCTTTAAATTAGCTTTACATTGTGTATTTGTTTTTATTTACTTATTCAATTCTTTTTGGCGCGTGTCTGTGTGTTTCAGAGTATAATAAGGATCGATATTTTTACACCATTCTATTTACTAGGAAATAATAAAAGGAGTTTCGCTTTGATTGAAAGTCAGTCATTATTTTAATTTTTTTGTATTTGACAAGCGCAGTAACAGTGAAAAATAAAAGTCCTTTAGTTACGCTTACTCTAAATTTTCAGTTTACAGCTGATGCTTCAGCTTTGATGATCTTGTACGTTCACTGCAGCTTAAACGTGTATAGCGAGCAGTAGTCTATATTCCTCTCGCCAAAAATTTAAAACAATAAAGAGTATGGGCGATAAGTGCTTGACTAGGTAAAGCGATGAAGCATTCCATGTTAGTTCTCCATAGTTTGGCTCTTTTAGAGCCGAATTAGCTAGCTGTAAGTTAGCTGCTTGAGAATTTCCTCACTTTATCCTGAGTTAAAACCCTTCAAGTGTAAACATGTGTATCTTGAACAAAACAGTTCTACCCTTAACTAATTAAATAACTCTTTCATTGCGGATTTACTGCAGAATGTGTTAACAATTTTCTGATTCTGAATGAGAAATAGAGCAGTGATCAAAAGATTCGAACATACATAAGTCAAAGAATGTCTGTAAAAGTTAAAGACACATAGGCACTAGCAAATGATTTTAGATGATTAGCAGGGCCAGATTTACACTTGGTAAAGCCCTAAGCTATTTGAGATATGGAGCCCTTTATAATATATTTTAATTTTATATACTATATTTTAATTTTTGGGGGGCCGCAAGAAAGTGGGGACCCTACGCTATAGCTTGTGCAGCTTATACGTAAATCTCGCATTGATGATTAGGGTTTTATTTCACAGCTATTTATCAAACTAATCTGTAGAAAATTACCTTACATAATCTTATTTCAAATAGCTTTACATTTAATACAGTAGAAAAGAAACTGGTTTTATTAAGCATGCAGTGTTTTTATCTAAATATTTATTATTTAAAAAATACCAATAACTAATGTCGTTTTATTTACATAAACCACTTGAAGATCAAAGCATCAAATACACACACATCAAAGCACATATCAATGCATCGAATAAAATACATTTTTTATGCTCAATATAATTATAATAAAATAATCTGAATATTATACTTTGTAATCATCTGAATATTATGCTAATAATCTGAAAATTATGCTTAGCATATAGTGTGTCATATGGATTCTTATTAATCCGTACCCAGCCTGAATGAATACTGAATCTTGAATTGTATCAAAATATGGTGTGGTGTGGTGTATTTAATTATGGCAAAGCACACTAGGGCTATCTGCCTAAGGGGAGGGATGCCTTTCGTGGAGGACTTTCTAAGGGAAACTGGCTCGTATACACGTTACACATGGGGAAAACCACGAAAACGCCCATGCAGCCAGCCCGTTCGCGGGATTCGAACCTCGGACCGAACTACCAGTGTTTAGCGACTTTACCGCTCGGCCGCTGGTGGGCCTGTATCAAAATATGAATATTTTTCACAATTTTAGACAACGTAATGCTTTAACCTCCTGTAAGTAATTTAAGGATCTACAAGATTTTCCAGGTTCTCCGGTCATTAAACATTGAAGTCTGTAAGTCCAGAAAGCATGCTTGATGCTCAGAATCATTAATAGCATTCCTAGAAATAAATGCTACTGTTAAGGTCATAAAAACTACTTTGCTTTTCGATATTTCGAATGCGGCTTTCTTAAATAGTGCAACCTTTATCCTTTCCTAGCTAGAACAAATACTAGCCAATGCCTCCAACGTTCTGATATTTTAAATCCAATGCAAAGTTTCTTCTCTGATGATATCTTAATGAAGACTGTCATCATTCTTCGCTATAATATATAAAAATTTACAACGGTAATTTTTCCCTAATATAAAATGGCATTTTTTCAGTTTTGCACAAGAATGAAAGCAAGAAAATGCATGAAGTAATCTAAGAAAGTATTTTTAACTAGAGTAAACACTTTTTAATTATACGTAACAAAACATTAACGTATAAATTATCAAAATTAATTTGTAATAAAATATGAAATAATATTGCTGTAGGTAACTGGTCGTAACTCTTAAAATCTTTATCGACTTCTTAATGTTTAGAAATACTGTGTTAAAATTCAGTGTATATTTTTAACACGGAAAATTTTTATACCTCAGATATTACGAAGAAACAATAAAAATATCAAAGTTACACCTTTAACAGGATAATTTTCTAGAGACTTTTGGCTTTCCGCTTTTGGAGCAAGAGAAGTGATAAATGATCTTTGCAAAAAAAAAAAAAAAAAAAAAAAAGGCACAGTTCTACTAGGCCTATTGACGAACTTTAACTTGCATTTTCACGTCGCAAACGCGCGAATTAAGATGCATCGGGTTTTAACAAAAATTTCCCATTACCGCAAGCATCGTTAGTGAGATTGCTGCGATATTATCCACAAAGAGTATCTGGGAAAAGGTAAAACCCTCGACAGTAAGTGTACAGGATGATGCTAGTCCATGTTGACGCTACTATCACGGAAAAACGTCGAACTGAGTTTCCGCGCAAAAAGGTAATATTCCACCAAGATAATGCAAAACTACATGCACGTATTCGAATTGGAGTTTTGCATACCCATCATATAGCCCCGACATCGCTCCTTCGGATTTCTACCTTTTTTACACATGCAACTACATCTTGCTGGTGCTATCTTCCATTCTGTACAGGACGTCTGAAATGAGGTTGACCTGTTTTTGGACTCGCGGGAACGAAATTTCTGGGCCGAAGGCTTTGAAAGTCCAGCAAAACTTTGGTTTGAAAAACCAGCAAAAATCATAGATTTGTTGGTAATTACTACCCACATTAAAAGTACTGCTTCATATTTTTGTTTTCTAACTTTATTAAGAACGTTTTTTGGCGGAAAACGTTCGTTACAACCAGATATATTAGATTTGTGCATTATTCTAACATAGGTATACACATAAAATCGGACTTTTCTGAAATGACATAGAGATTTTTTTTCCATATTTCGAGTCTATGACTCAAATTATGCCAAAGTGCCAAATTTTGTAAACATCACACGAGCAGTTTTTAAAACATTGGCTCTCAAAATTTTAGCTTCTCAATGTTAATTGAATTTGATATATATTTATTGATACTTTTTTTTTAAACTTTCTTGATTCCTTCTTTCCCAATTCGAAATTTAGGTGCAATCCAAATAAAATTCGCAGATATTTTGTGATTAATTTTTTAAAATTTGTGTTTTTTATTATTTTTTATAAGTTTTTCGACTTAGCACGTTTGAAATTTTTCATATTTGTTGCAAGCGATAATAACGCCAAATGTGGTTTACGCACTTTGTTAAATTTATTTGAAAAAATGAACAATGCACCTCTTTTTTTCTGCTCATGCATAATGAAAGGGAAAGGAAAACAGTTTGCGATAAATAAAGACTTCGCCAAGTGAATTAGTCTTGGTAAAAACTGAAAAAAGTGCGCCAAAATAAATTTGTAAGTTTTTCGTTAAATTTCTCATTGTTTTTTACAAAATGTAATATTTAGACATAATTTGAGTCATAGAATCGAAATATGGAAAAAACTCTATATGCCGTTTCAGAAAAAGTTAAATTTTTAACTTACTTATTAATTTTAATATATTAAGAAAGATAGCTGGAATGCACAACATTTTATACATACTCATAACATTTTTAGGTTTCGAAGTAAAAAGAATTCTTTTTGAAACCATAAGCACTTTTTTAATATTTCGGAGTTTGATTTGATACTAAAATATTAATAAAATACTTGATATTCAAATATTAAATAGAAAACGAAGCAAAAACTGGTTAAAAATAGTTATTTCGAATAAACTTTGAACATAAAAATTTTATGATTCTGGTACTTTCGCAGACATAATTCTTATGTCAGAGTGAACGAAGGAACAAAAGGAAGGAAAAAAATATTTTCCGAATACTGAACTTTTATGCATCATTGTTGAATTATTTGAGAACACATACAATGAGAGGTAATGTTTTATAACATTCCTGCTATCAAAAAATAACATATGTTGCCATAATATATTTATAGAAAGTGGTTATATCCATCAATAGCAAGGTATTCATTATTTCAATCGTTGGAGCATAAAAAACAGCTACGGACTTTAGCTCTGGTTTCCTCCGTGACAGCGACACATCAATTCGCATCCAACCTCCAATTACAGTTTGAAGCCATCAGGAAAATGATGCGAGGATTAGTGTACCATCGACTGGGTGCGGCTGGCGTTGTTCTTCCGTAAATTATCTCTTGCTTCACTAATAACAGACTTAAAGACTGCAAGAGGGAATTTTAAAATTTCTGAATCTTTGCACGCCACTCTTTAAAGGAAAATACAGCTTAAAAGTATTTATAAACGTAATTAAAAAGAGTGAGAAAATTATAATGCACTTTGTGGAAGATTAATGCCTGCATGTGGTGAGTAAGTTACACTGCTCTTTCAAATTATAAGTTAATGAGCTCTTAACTTGTCAAAGGTGATTGGAGAAAGTGCAGCGAACGTTCATGTCATACTTTTCACCTGAATTGTTAAACAGCTTGTAAACTAAATTAATATATTTTACATTTCCTGCGTTAAAACAGTTAAAATAATTTAACATTTCGTCTAGACAGGTCATTTGTTCAAAACCTGAATTCATCATTATATTTTTAAATATTGCATTAAAAACTGAAATATTAATCTTTAAGAATTAATTACCATATTAATAGTTTTACACAGATTTACTCAGCAGTCATACTAATATTTTTATTTTAATATTTTAATTAGTCATATTAATAATTGCCATACTAATATTTTTACGCAGATTGTATTTATTTAAATTGTGTATATCTCGTAAGAGAATTTATTTCTGGAATTCCACGAGATAGAAAGGAGTTACACAGTTGAGCCATAAAACTGATATATTTATATTTAAGCTAATTTAAATTGAAGATTTAAAAAAAAATCTGGTTCAGTAAATTAATATAGAAGCTAGCGCTTTACAGTCGTGGTTGAATCGTTACCTTTTAACACGCTCGCTTCCGAGCGACATTTTCAAAAACGGTTCCACCACGCCAACAAAATTTTAATTAATTAATTGTAAAATAAAAATACAAAACATGTATTCACAGTAAAGATACTGAATTCAGATAATTTTTTAATTGCTTTATTAATTATACGAGTTTTATTGTAGTCGGTTGTTGCGATAAAATGTGTTATGACAGCGCCAACTACGAATTCGTAGTTGGCGACTACTTATAACAAAGATTGATTATTTTTACAGCAATTATTATAATTAAGGTTATTATGAAGTGCTTGATTATTTTTACAGTTCCTTTGTTATTTACCTATAATTACTTATATTATACCTATATTAATTATAATAAATCTCTTGAATCCGCCAAATTGTTGTGTTGTTTTTCTAATCCACAAAGCCAGATACCTTCAAAGAACATGAAAATACTACGAGATTGATCGGACGTGGCGTAGGTGAAACTATGTTTCTACGAGTTAACTCGTAGCTCGCGCCTAAAGACAAACTTCGACCTACTAGAAGAGTTTCAAATCCCACGAACCCCGAGGGTTTTTGTGGTTTTCTCCATGTGTAACGTGTATACAAGCTAGTTTCGTTTAGAAAGTCCTCCACGAAGCATTCCTCTACTTAGGTAGATAGCCCTCGAGGCTCTGCCGTAGTCACATAAACCAAACGACCTACGAGATAACTCGTGGTAGCGAACGTTTTAATTAAACCAAAAGTACCTCAAATATTTTCATAAGAAGCATGCAAGATAAAATCCCTTTTATTTGAAATTGTTTTCGGATATAAACTAAACTAAATTATTTGGAATTTATTGGTGAAATCGTAAATCGTTAAGGGTTATGAAAAATAAGCGATAATGAAGGAAGACATCAATAAGATATTATTTCACGAAATACCTTCGGTATAATTTAGCTTTATGGTAATGTGTCTCTTTATTTACAACACATGACGAAGATTGTAGCATTAATGGTAAATGTAAGTTATTTTGTAAGCTATGAATACTGTATAGAATTCCATTGCGTTAGTTTATAAGCTATATTGGCTTAACCAATTCCCTGTGAAAGATCCACATCTTAAATTCCACACGCAGTAAATTATCACTTTATATTTCATTCATACGTGATTATCAACCAAGTAGCAGGCTGAGATTGGCTCATACAGTAATGCCACAAACAATTTTCTCACCATTACTAATAAAAATCAAATACTCTACGTGTGCTACCTCTTAAGTAACGTATGGCATATCTATTGTTTGCATCGTTTCGTAACACGATTCGATTGTTAACTATCTATCTAGTTTCACGGTCTGAAAATGGCATCGCTCAATAGTTGGCATAGCAAGAAACGTTTTTTACACCACTAAGTAAGTATATTTGAAGCGAATAATAAAAGAGCAGTAATATTTACACTATACAAGATTTCAGAAAAGATGAAATGTTCCACAGAGTTAGGAATGGCATTATAAGATAAAGTCTAGAAATACTATCTTAAATCTGAGGATATTAAACCTTAATTTACTGCAAAAAAAATTTAATTTAAGCTGAAATGTTCTCGACGTATTGTGCCTAATTTGGTAGTAAAATTATGGAATGATTTTGCGCTGAAGTACGATTTTGCAATATCTATGTTGGTATTAACGGAATGTGCTTCCAAATGATTGCTGATAGTAATAAGGTACTCACTTGTTCCTGAGATTCTTCCTCAAGTACTAACTTAGCCTCCAGACTTTGTCGTGTTTCTAGGAAGGCTCGTCTTTGCCGCCTTTCCAGGAAGAAATATGATAAAGTTCCCAGTAGGTTGGCGCACACAAAAAGGAGAACATTGGCGCCAAGCTGAAAGAAAGGTGATTCATAATGAAAACGTTTTCTTTTCATTATTATCTGTACCATAGCATAAACGTAAATACATAAAATTATAAATTTTAACTTGAGAAAGACTATTTTTATAGGCAAAGACTGTACTGTAATCTACACATATATAAACTGTGAAATTTCTTTGAGAAAATACCAACAAAAGAATAAATAAATCATAATTACTATTAGCGTAAGTTAGCATTTTGAGAAATGTATTCAACATTTTCAAGACAGCCACTGATTAAGTGTAGAAGAAAAGTCAATGCAAGTCTTTTGCCACCGATTTTTAGATCAATGTGACAGACTGTTGATACAAACCAATAGAAAGAATAATAAACGGTAAAATTCAGCATTTATTTAGAATTAATTTTAAAAAGAAAGGATGCTTTGAATACGCTTTGAGACACAACAATACTGTCTCCTTTTGTTAACGCCCGCCAAGAAACATTTGCCGATTGCATATGAGTTAAACATATTAAAGTTTAAATAACTTACACGATTACGTGGGAACATAAGTGTAATCTTCAGATATCACAGCACCTTTTTGAAGCTAAAGATGTGTAAATAAATAAAGCAATTTTTAATAATTTACTGTTACTAGGCATAAAATATTCAATATTAGTGAAAATATTTTCAGCATGAACGAAATGAATGTTAAAATTCTGAAATAAGAATTACAGAATCTGCAAGCTGTTTCTATGATTTGATCCTGATATTTACGAAGTCAAGCAAATGGCAAATACAAAAAAAAAAAAAAAAAAAAAAAAAAAAAAAAGATGATGTTTAAATAACGTAAAATAGTTTTATATTTTGTTTTCTAGAGAATCATTTTTACACACGCTTCTTTTTTCTCAAATGCTAAATACGAAAGATATTTGAAAACTATTGTGCCCTCTCCAGATTCTACATCAGTTAATACTTTTGATATTCTTTGAAATTTAAATTAAGTATTTTTTTATTATGAAAACATCACTTCCCATTTACACTTTACGAATAATGGTGAAATGGAGATTGACTATCGTAGACAAAAACTCGGCTGAAATATTGTCAAAACTGTGGCTCAAATTCAGAGTTTTAAAACAAATCTGAAAACACCCTTTTCCACGGCTAAACAGCGTGATTTCATTTTATATTTTACTGATCGTTTCTTTACAAAGCAGTATTTTTTGAAACGCATAATTAATATTAAATAACATTTTGCAATTCCTATAGCGAACAAAACTTGTCTGAATGCAGATAATCATGCAGTGTATAAGTTAAAATGCAACTAAAACTTACTTGATTCTCAGTGAAGTCAATGGGTTTAGGCAAAACTCCTACAAGCAGTAGATGCACGAATGCCATCACGATGCTGAGAATGAGGCAGACACTCAACCTTAGGGGTAGCAGGAGGTACACCATGTATGTGTAAAGAAGGGCCCACGCCACCGAGTCACCAGGCATGCGTGGTACGCTGTACAACCACATATCACAGACCAGATGCCCTAGCTGAATGAACCAGGCTACGAATGGGATACTATCCCACAACCTGAGACACAGAAAAAAAATATGTTTACATAAAATAATTGCTTTACAACATTGATTTCAAAGACTTCATTTATTCACTACCAGATAAATTTAAGAATAAATCAGGTCACAAAGTGTATCAGTTAACCACTCAATGGTGACCAGAATTAATGCATATAATTGAATTCTGAAGGAAAAACATATTTTATAATGTTGATGTAAAAGCTTTCGTGCCTAATGTATTTCCTGTTTCAACTAGATAGATGTTCTGTAACCAAACCATGCTGAGAGTACCGAAATTATGCATAATATTGGTGGCAATACAGATAATTCTGAAATTCATACTGACCTTCTCACATCAGCGCTGGATCGAGATTACAATGTCATAATACCGTTGGGAGAACGCGGATATGCTGACATACGGTCCTATGTGTCATACCGAAAAAGTGCTAGAAGGAGAAGGATCATTTATAATGCAAAATACACTCCCTAAGGTACTCTTTCGTAACTTTCATCTGCAAACTCTGTCTTTTGTAACTTTGTCTTAACCCATTTTTATTTAGAGCATCATCTTACTCACATTTTAAAGAATATTGAGCAGTGAAAAAGTAAAATGTAAAACTCTGAAACAGAAAAATAATGTAAAAAGGATTTTTAGGCTCCTTTTGGATTTATTAAAGATTTTAGATTAATCTGAACCAAAGGATTATTTCACAACTGAATTGTTTAATGTTACTAGGATGAACTTTGTGCTCGTAAAAATGTGCACGACTGCTTTTTAAGAGAAACTGTAACAATACAATAAAATAATAAATATTAATTATGAAGTAGATAAGATTAATTTTTAATGAGACACAAAGCCAATTAAAACATTAAGCTATTTTTCAGTTTTTCTTAGATAAATGCATTTGAATTGCATTTTTTTGTTATACGTATTTAACACTTCATGCAAATTTTGCAATAAAAAACGGCTTTATGAAACAAATTCACATAGTATAATTAGAGTAACATTAATTACCAAAACATTTGCATGAGTTAATGCAATACAATTTGTGTTAATACTCGTTTCAAATGATATTATAAGTTTAGGGACTATGAACAAATTGTGTAAGTTGGTATCTAATTGTAGGTTATAGAAAGGTCATTAGCCTCTGATCAAGTTAATCGTAAATAGCAAATTTCTTTCGAATATCATAAAATTATAAATTTAGATTCTGAATTAAAAATGGTTCCGTTTAAAAAAAATTATATTCAGTTAGCTTACGGAAATAGCAGGACAAACGAATACGAGCCCCTTTAAGTTTCTGTCTAATGTTGATGATTAAAACAGCTAAGAAAGCGAAAATATATAATTACACAGCAAACACTATTTAGAATTTTGGAATAAATTCTTATATGATATTAGAGTTTTATTTCTGGAGCAATCTATGTCCAAAATGAGAAACAGAATTAACTTCGTAAATCTATTTAATTATGTGTCAATCGACTGTTTTCATGCAGTTTAAATCCATCAATAACCTTTCCAAAATTTCAAGCGCAAAGTCTCCTTACCAACTGCTAAACTTTTGAAACTTTCACTTAATTATAGAAATTCGATTCAGAAACACATCGAACAGCTTGTGAGTCCATTTTAATTTCAGCTAAACTCGGGAATGCATTAGAGAGTTATTTGTAAAATAAAATTAGAACTACTGATAATAACTTGAAAATAATACGAAGAAACAGACCATTAACTATAATAAAGAAGCAAATAAATTCATAAAACATGGAAATTAGTTCAATGATCTAAGTCCAATACTTATAAAATACGAGAATAAAATTTCAAATTATACGTTTTAGAGAGAAAGAACGTGCAAAATAACTACAGAATTTCTTAAAAGGAAAAAAAAATGAATCGAAAGAAGAAAATTGGCTATTTGATAGAATAAGATATTTCTGCATACACCTAGTAATTGCTTACTTAAAAACGTAAAATAGGAAATAAAAAATAATGCAAAGAGTTCTATTCAGTTAAATTCAAATAGTGTAAAATTTTAGAGTACAATCACCGTGAAATAAGAAATAAATATTATACTAAAAAGATTTATCTAAAACAATTATTAAATATTAGTTAATAAATGTAATAAAATACTTTCATTTTAAAGAAAATGTACACGACGAAGAATTCCAGAAACAAAAGTAAATTAAAGTCATAGGTTTAAAAACTGAGTAGTATTAGGTTCAGGAAATGTGCAGTGAAAATGCAGGAAATAAAAGAAGAAATATTTCAAAAATAGCTACAAAGAAAATCACTGAAATAAAAGGACACACAGCAGACAAAACTGGAAAAAAATGAAAACTGCAAAAAATATAAAGGCTAAAATAACAACAGAAAAAAACTTTAATTATCACTTCACGGATAGTAGCATTAATGTTCTGTTTCAAATGTATAAACTTTTATCAGGTGGTATGAGATATTTTGTAAGGTTTATCCTAAGTTTTTAACAGTCATCTGTAGTTAATTTCCTGTCCCTCTCAATTTCAACTTACAAATTCCTACCAGAATGTGTTTTTAGAATCGCTTTTAATGCAAAATGAGTAAAAGCGGTATTTAAGTCGAAGTTCTACTGACGTCGAAGTTTGAACTGAGTCTACTGACGATTGATTTAAGTCGAAGATTTTAGTTAGAGAGCCAGAGTGTCTGACTAGCGCGCGTTCACTTTTGGGCTACACTCTCTCTAAGCTATTACCACGCTCGGCCATATTTCAGGCCCTCGTTAGCTTCGCCAGCTTAGTTGACATTTGGAAGCCAACTACTTTGAAATCTTGATAGCTTCGGCTATATCTTTTTAGTTATGATTTACTTCTTATTTCTTTGAGTTCAAGCCTAAGTGGAGGCTTTGCTGTACGCTCTGAGAAGGAGCCACCTGTTAAGTTGTTATTTTGAGAAATAAAGGATAATTAACCCTTCTTGAGATTTCTTCAGAGAAATTCAATTTGATCCTTTTTATAGGTGAAGAATTATATCAGGCGCAGAAATAACTTTTGAAATTATCATGAAAAATATGGCACTGATAGTAAATACTATTAGACACTAAGAAGAGACAAAAGAAAGAAGATTCGTCTTCGGATAAGAAGAAATTTCACAGCAAATCCAGAATATTGAAAAAACACAGAGCGTATTTCCTACAAATATCTTTACGGTTAAGAAGGCTAAAAAAAGAGTATTATATGTGACTCTAGGATAAATGTAAAATAAAACTGTAATTCGCCACAGTAGTTTGAAAAATATCCATTTCATGCACAACAGTACCTTGAGATTATATTGCTTGCTACAGAATATTGCAATACATAGCTTTTCAGATTTTCGAGGGTAATGTAGTTTTCATTAGGTTTAATTAACATTTTATACTTCAAAACTTTACATACAATGAATATTTGTTACCTAACTTGAAGAGACATTAGGTTTTATGGAAAGCAGGAAATGATGAAAAATGAGCAACGCCTTCGCCGGGAATCGAACCACGGACCTCTGGAATACGCGCTCAGAGTACAGACCACTACACTACGAAGGCATGCTAAGAAGGCGGGAGAAATACTTTATAAACCAATAGAAGTACAAAGCTGAAACTAGGTTCTGGCATTGGATACAAGTGGTATACAACATATGACTTGTTTTTAAATGAGTCCAAAAATTGGAACGACATGCTCATTTTTTGGACGTTAAAGTGATCGAAAACATTTGATGAAATCGAAACAAAAGATGAGTGCAATGATTCGAGCAAACGAAGCTCAGCCAATCGAAATTATAATTTCATGATGGTGACATTAATTGATGAACTTGCAAAGCTTGTACTCAAGATGTTTCTGAATTTAGTATAAATTTCCTATATATCTGTAAACATATTTAAACGCTGACTGTCTATATTTAGAATTTTAATCTTTCGAAAAGCGGTTAAATGGGTTCTAACATCTTAACAGTTCTAAATGCCTTCAGAAGTAGTAAAATATTCGTCACCATTTAAATTAAAAACTAAAAATTATCATGCCATTTTCGTTAGAAGTAAAGCAACAACAAAAATAAAATCATCCGAAATATTCATTTGCAGTAATGCATTCTTAAATTAAGCATACATTTATATTTTATTGAGAAAGTAGAGAAGAATTTTTAAAAGGAATTATCTTTAATTTGCTTCTCTGAGCTTGAGGAATTATCTCTTTATTTTTAATGACCAAAACAAACATGACATAATTAGTTTCTTTATTTCTCTTCTTCTCTAACATTAAAATCCTTATCTTTTTTATTCGGGAGCAATAATGTGTTTAAGAGGAAAATTACAGCAAAACATACAATTATATGCCCCAGATTTAATTTCTTTTTGCATTATGCCAACTCCAATATGAAGGAAAGAATCTTTTTTTAACAAATACCTTCAGTTTGTGGATCTCAGTAATGCATTTAACCAGGATAACGTTAGAATATGGATCAATACAAGACATCTCAAATTGATAATTAAGATTTCAGGAGTACAAATTTTAGTTTGTTATCCTTCGGATCCTGTCTCCTAGAACCCCAATTACTGGAACAAAAGAATCCATTTTAAACGAACAATGTGCTGTTTCGTTTTCATCTCGTGATATATTTAAAATTCATTCTCGGGTACAAAAATAAAAATTTAAATTTCATAATACGTGTCTCGAAACTTAAAGATATTCATTCTTTGAAAGCGTTTATTTGACGAAGATAACATATTTTTCATGACAAGAATTATGAATATATCTCATTTCTAAATTCATAATATAGGCACGAAGCTAAATTAAAAACTCTTTGAAGAAGAACGAAGAATAAGTAATGTGTTTCTAGTACTTTATAACACTTTCAATCAGAAATTAGAGAGTAATTTAGAATGATCGTCTAAATACAAGACACTACTATATTTCTGGAAAAAATATTAAATTAGAATAAACTATAAACAGGATTAAATTGGAATAAAAAGGCTTCAAAATACTTGTTGGCGTTCATGGCTCTCTTAGGTACATTTTCTGGGCATATGCGACGTCAAGAACACTATAGTTGGGACAATTAATTTAAAGTAACTATTCTTAATGACGAAAGTCATGCGAATTATTTGTAAATATCTGTAATATTAATTATGTGGCTAAAATCAGAACTATGCAATCGCAGAAAAGGAAATTTTGATGTTCAACATGATATACTTTAGCAAAAAACATTAGTTAACATCGAAAAAAAAATCTTAGATGAATTTTGAACACTAATGTTAACAGCGAAAGTTTAATTTCTTATAATATTCGTAATATTTAATTTTATTTATGAGAGAATGTTTGTTTTTCGTTAAACTAGTAGAAGTAACTAAAATTAGAAAAGAAATGCTCTTTGCGCAGTTTTTTAAATTTTACAAACGTATAAAAATGGACAAATACCAGACTTTTAATTTCAAAGACTACTTCAAAGACTTATTAATCTGTTACACACGTATTTAAGGATGCAGATGTCCAATGTGTAAGAGAGTAGCAAAAATTCAATGTGAATTTTCTGAACGTTTGTTTTTCACGATCGATTCATCGAACAATGTCGAGAGAAAGACAACTATATCCGATAGCTGCAGAAAATAATAATAGATATATAACCTTACGTTACATCCTGATATTCACTCCGTCATTCAGAATGATTAGTACACGGATTCGCTTGAGAGATCCTTTCATATCATTGCGAAGCTTCAGAATACATTAATTTGAAAGGCAAGGTCGCAGTAAAGGAAATATTCATTTGGGAAAAGGTTTGCTTATGCCCCGAAACATCTTAAAAACTGGCACGGAAATTGTCAAGATCATATAATTGCTTCTACGGTGTTTTAGTTCTTCTTCAGATATCTGCAGTAGATGTGAACTCCTGGTAGAATTATGGCTAATCAATTCTTTACAACGTTACCACATTTAGAAAAACTAAACTTTCCGCTATGCGTAGAACCCCCAGTCGTTTCATGTTTAGCCTGTTAGTAGAATCACGAGATTCTTTGAGACAAACCAAAGAGTAACTAATGGTAATTTGAGATATAGGCAAACAGAGCGCATCATATTTTTTTTGGATGGTTGATTTTGAGTATTCCAATAGTATATCACTGAAGGTAGGTAGCTTTTTGATTTGTAGTTATATTATATTAGCCAGTTAAAACTATTATGTTATTAATTTTGAAATAAGTTATTAAATACTTCCAGGAATATTTTACTTCTTTACTGGTACAAATCTTCTGTAACACATTCCATTTGCACGTAGATGAGAATGATGTTTAGGGTTTAACTTATATCATTTTAAACAACCAAATGCACAGAGAACATTAAAAATTTGACAGTTAGTGCACGAGTCACAATTATATGCAATATTAAAAGATTTTTTGAACATATATTTTCTGTTTAAGGATAATAATATGTATCCATGAGAGGGAGATTTCTTTCCATTCATGCCCAAAGGAATTCAAATGAACCATTGGCAGGCAAATCAAACAAACGTAAAACTTGCACTATATATATATATATATATATATGAATATCGCATAGACGTGAATTGTATTGCTTCATTATTTGCTCTAAAGAAATCGAAATTAATATTTTCTCGGTAAGTGAAGCGAATTATGGTATAAAACTATATTTTTAGAAACACCATCATATCGAAATGAGTTAAAACATTAACACTTATATTTAACATTTATATGCCGTATGGATATTTTAAGATATTTCAGGATTCTAAAGGTATATTAAAGTTTCATTCGCTGAATGGTCATAGTCGACAAACCAGAATTCGAATTTATTTCTCTAATAGCTCTTATGTGTTTTGTCACCCTGTATCATAGGATTTGCTCTAAAATAGTGTTCCACTAATTTCGTATTTTTTGTTCTTCACATTTTAGGAACTTTACTTTTAGGCATCAATACAGAACCATGGCAATCAATTATTAAATTTCTGCACTAATAGAAATTATTTAGAATATTCAAATTCAAATCATTAAACATACATACTAAGTTGTTGTAAAATTAAATTACAGAAACCTCTTAATATGGCAATTAACAGGAGGTTCTCACTAAGGAGCTCAATAAACCGGAAACAATTTTCCACTTAAATCTCATTGTTACATAATCAATTCAAACGTAATTATTTATTAGCTTACAAGTTAATTAATTATTAAGAAATCACATAAACAGTTTCGATTAGAGTCTTTCATTCGTAAGCAAGTGTTAAGATCAGAGACTAGACGTTTGAACAGAGAAAGAATACTTAAAACCATTACGGTGTTAGAGGCTAATATTTCACAAAATGTGAATCCAAAGACACCTAACTACGAAAGCTGGAACTGTTCTGTATATTAATCAATTAGCTATACTGTGCATAACAATTAGCTATACTGTGCTATGTTGGTAAGGAACGTTCCTTGAAAATAAACATTGCTTTTGCCAAGAGTCCAGTACGAGATCTTCGAATTGAAATTCACCCGTACAGTAGAATAAAACATGAAAAAAGTATTTTAATTCCTTAAAATAATATGAAATGGGAAGAAATTTTAATTTTACTATCAACGTTGCATGATCATTAAGCAGTTGACGAGTAAAGTCGTAAAACAACTAATAATAAACAGACGTATTACTCAGATGGCAGATGCTGAAAGCCTCAGAGCAAGATGATTTATGCCAACTTAGAAGACTTTATTATCAAATGGCTATTGGATCTGTTAAATCTATGCTAAACTCTTACCATAGCGAAACAGACTTATCTGTTTATAAAAATACTATAAATTTGGAGAATTTTAGATTGGCGAAAATAAAATACATTATTCTTAAGAATTAACTTTACACAGGTTCTCATCAGTTACATAAAAAATATGACTTCATTGATATATTAACTGGCGAAATCATTCGTACTTTACTATGAATTTATATATTGTTTTCCCTTTACTGCAACCAATATATTAGACGACGGAAGAATAAATGCTCACCAGAGAATTATATAATATTGTATAATATATATATACACCTGATGTAAAACTTAATATTCAGTTTTATGTCAGGTACGATACAAAAGTCTTTATATGGAAGATTTGATTTTACAGATTGTTTTGTGACTCTATGTAGATAGATATATTAATGCTGGTAATTTTTACAAAATGGAAAATTAATAAAAATTGATTAATGAAGAAGTTTTTCTTACTTAGACGGTAATTTCGATGAGAAACATCGAACAATGATGAACGTCACAATCAGAATCAGCAGAGCTGCAGCCAAGAATATCACCTGGCCAGATAAAAATTCCGGCGCCCGAATACGGTAAGCTGCGGCATAGGTGACTAGAAGAAATATGTCCACCAGACAGAGAACTAGAAGCAGAGTCTTGGTGTTCCGTCTCTTTTCGATCCTATAATATTCGCGGTACAAACCTTCCGCACTTTTTTCTGCGAAAGCGAACTGGAGACATTGTGGTAAGTAGCGTTGTAAGCCAGATTTGTCGATCTTCAGCTCGGTTTCGCCCCTACTGAGGAAGGAAACGCCTTCTTCACCTCCACTTCCATGCTTCCGTGTCTCCTAAAATGTAATAAAAGAAAATTTAAGCTCATATTTATTTATTTCACTAAATTGTTTGACCATGGATTTGCAATATTCCCAAAATATTTAACTGCGTTCCCAAATAAGAGGACATCCTAAAAACAGTGATTAAAATTTGTTAGGAGCACATAATACATTCAGCATATTGACAGTTGCTGTGTATTTTATGAGTTGCTATTTTAAATTTAAATGCAATATCCGAATTCATTTTAACAATCTAACATTTCAGATTTTAAGTACATAGCAAAATGAATGTACGTTATTACTTTCCTTAGTGGATTTTGATGTAAAAGCTTTAGAATTAAATTGTAACGATTTAAATAAACTATTCAAGAAATATTTAAGAACTCTGATGTAATATTACAAAATAATTATTTCAAAATACATTTCTTAAGCATTATATTTTACAACAAAACATGAGACTCAAAATGTAAGTAATTTTACATACGCGAAGATAAAATAAATTCCGTTTAAATTTCGTTTGCACTCAATTGTGGTATGGAATAATTTTACCACAGTACTGCACAAGTTCGAACTCAGAGGGGAATCAAAATAATAATAATAAAATAACTACTGCAGTGATTTTTGATGAAAAGCGAAATAGAACACAAAGAAATCACGTATATACCTATCGCAAAAATGCTATTTCTTAATTTCACCTACTTTAAAAATACAACTCTAGAAACATAACTGGCGAGAAATAATACAGATCTAGTAAAGGAAACTTAAATTTGCTACTAGATTAATCCGTATATCCCTAATTAATTTCATCTTCAGCGTAATAATACAGAAAAGTGGTAGCAACATCTTCTATACGAGATTTGAAAGATTATCACTTATTCTTCCATGGCAACTCGAATATTAGATCTGAAGTAAGATTATTGCCAATGTCGTCCAAGTCAATCAATTGGTCTTGTGTACTCGACGTTGATGGACTTGCCAAGTCGTTGCCAAGTCCATCAGTGTCGAGTACATAAGACTGCTGAGCATTGGTATCAACTTGGACTAAAATCTCTCGAACGGTTTGGCTACATTGGCACCTTCCTCTTTCAGGCAAAACGCGAACATAAGCTACTTTTAGAAAGTCCTTCATAAAAGCGCCCTACCTAAATACTATAAACCCTTGCATTATAGTATCATAATGCATGACTAGGTGACAACTGGAACACAAATTAATGTTATTAAGGAGTAAATTACATTAATTTCATGTTAATAGTTTTAATAAAAAATACAATACTTTTGTTTAATTTCTTTGCACAAAGAACCTATAATATATTGATGTACTTTAAATATTAAGATATATTTTTTAAGGGTGAGATGGGGTTCGTCAAAGAAATCTTATAGTCTACGGGTTCAGTGAGCTGACAAAGTTTGAAGACCACTGATTCACAGGTATGCAGTTTTCTCTCTTTCTATCCGTAATTAATTAAAACAGCTGATTAAAAGTTACTTCCCCCAAAATAAAATAACTTTAAAACCTTGTAGAGACATTAGGTATTTTTTGGAAGCAGGCAAGATGGTTCAGAGTTTGATCATACGCCCAGCCACTTATAAGAAATTCATTGTAATCGACACACGTATTGGCTGCCCACAGGATTAAGTGATTTCCCGTAGTAACATTGCGGGATTTCTTCGCAGCGACATCAGCTTCATAAAATAAAAAAATTCAATTGCTTTCATTTCCGAATGCATGATAAATGACGAGAAAAAGAAATGACTAAAAGAACAACCAATTTTTATTACTTCCATCTAATAAATAAATAAATTTATAAATAAAAGTTGTAGATCATATACTACATAAACACCAGTATTTCCTTCTTTTCTTTCTTCTATTTTTTATGGCCTTGTTGGCAAATTTGCCTAACAAAGGCCTTGTGTCAAAATTTTATAATATATGAACATTTTCAATCCTTTAAAAATTTTTAAAATAAGCATTTTTATTCCAGCGTTGTGGCTGTGACTAAGGTATTGTTACGGATTTTGAATTTAGTTTGCTATTTTTAGTCGAATTGTAATTAAAAATGCTTTATTTCTCCGTCCAATGCAGCGCATGACGAGTTTTAAGAGAAAGCTACGCCGAAAAAGTAAAAATACAGGAGCACGCTCATTTAACATTTAATAAATAGATATCTCGTAATTCTACTCTTTTGCTTTCCAGAAACCTTGAGAAAACAGAAATTACCAGAACCGTTTCGAGACTGATTAAAAAGCTTTAAAATGCCGGAGAGAAACATCTCAGTTCAGTTGTTTAGATTACTGTTGTTGATGATTGCAGTGAATTCGCGGTGAGATCGGATTAGCTTTCTCTGCGGATTGCGTTCTATTTGATGTTTTCGTAGTTTAAAATATAACTCCTGCGTGATATCTTTTTTTATCGAACTTGTGCATGTCAGGATGTTTCATTTGAGTTCAAACTCCGGTACAACAGCCAGCATTCAGCAGTCGTAACCACTCGGCCCCTGCTGCGGCAAAGATGCTTTCCGATGTCGATGAGAAAATAATCGTTATGCAGATTTACCCTGATTACCGCAATGAGGATAAAGTAAAGAAAGCAAAAGAGTGTGATATTGGCTACTTCACTACAAAATTCCAATTTTTACTTCCTTGTGCCAAGTAAAGGAAGTATTGTAATCGCGAAAAATTTCGGTTATAATATTTCAACGAAAATATCCATTTCAACCGTTCTCGAAACCACTTGAACGCTGATTTTGCGTGACATTTGTATGTACGTACAGAATAAAGGACTGTTTTTGCCAAAAAGGATTGTAAAGTTGATTTAAAATGGGTTCAGAAGAGAACTTGTCTTAACGTCTGTACGTACATACGTAGGGACGTATTTATATCGCATAACTCAAGAACGACTAGCCATAGAATGTTGAAATTTTGTATATGGGACTGCTATTGCATGTAGTTGTGCACCACAGTTTTTTTGTTGCAATTGGACTGCACCAATATATATTCCCATGCTGTTAGCTGGCTCGGTGAGCTCAGTATTTTTATTCTTATATGTTTTTAAATTGTGCATTTTTTTGCATTGAAAATGATTGAATTATGTAGTTTTTATGTTCCCGTTAAGGTTTTTATGCCTTTAGTTAATCGGTATGAAATTGTTGTAGAATTATCAACAATTTAAAACTTAAAGTGGCAAGTTAAGCCTAACGAACCGCCATTTGTTTACATTTGAAACTCAGAAAAATAGTGATTTAAGTCAGTTTCTGCACTTTCAATGTCTTTTTGACGAGTGGGACCAAAATTACACTTTCAGTTTTGTACACCGAAAAATCTGCCTTCTTGCCTGCTGTCGAATTGCTTGTTTTGCGTAGAAACTCTAATTTTAACTGTAAACTGTTTTTTAACTGTTTTAACTGTATTTGGTGTTTTATGTTTCTCTGTATTTTACAATTTTTAATGAAGATGTTTTGCGTTTTTATGTATTTCTTGTTTGCCGCGAAGTGAGAAGTGAATTAATTGAATGAGAAATATATATCTAATGAAATTCCAGGAAATAAGTTTAAAAGAAATGCAGCAAAATTGTGTGCAATTTAATAGACCCTACAAGGGAGTCGTGTGGTGTCCACATCAGATTTTTAGGTAATATGTTCATTTACTTAAATTCTTTACTCGCTAGATAATAAGTGAAACTCAGACAGTTATTTTTCCTACTTAATACGATGAAATTAATTTAGATGCATTTCAAAATTACACAGTTTATCATACAATAAATTTGTTATTTTTTCACGAATAAGACAGGACTTTTAACTAGATGTTTTTCGTCTAGTAGACAAACATTTGATTATGATTCATTGCTTATGAACAAACATTCGCTTTTCTGCTTTTTAAAATTCAAATAAGTATTAATCACTTTGCTTACAGCTAACACTGAGCATTTGAATGATTTTGAAACTGTCCTTTGATATGGCGGATTTTCTTTTAACATTTAAGATTTGGTTTGTTTTATGTGATTACGACTAAGCCTCGAGGGCTATCTGCCTAAAGGGACGGATGCCTTCGTCGAGGACTTTCTAAGGGAAACTGGCTAGTATACAGTTTACACATGGGCAAAAACCACGAAAACGACCACGCAGCCAGCCTGTCGCGGGATTCGAACCTCAAACCGACCTACCAGTGTTCAACGATTTTGCTCCTGGTGGCCGCTGGTGGTACTTTTAACATTAAAGATCTTAACATTCGAAGCATTTTTTTTCCTTAGATATATATTTGAAACAATTTTTCCACTTGAAGCCAAACTTTGTCATTTTCTTTCTGTCTTGTTCAAAATATTACTTACCGTAGTTTTAGATATCGAATCCCTATGGCTTTCACAGCGTGTTTTATGACAAGATATGAATAATTGTCTTCGAAAAGAGCACAAAAATAGTCTTCCATCCACTCCTTTAAAAGCGCCATTTTGCATGAAAACAAAACTATCAAGTAGCAGACGACAACTTATATATTCAAAAAATACAGCTGCAGTTTAAAAAACATATTCCAAGCAAATGATTTTTTTTAGCAAAGTAAAATAGTCTAAGAATGTGCGAACAGACTCTGCCGAGCTCTGCTTATATTCTGTTTGGTGTAAAAACACGAGTATGCGATTCTTGTTAATTACTTTTTTAATTGCGAACGGGAAGTTTTTCGTTAATTTTTGATTCAAAGTATATTTTAGCTGCTGCTTTAGTTTAATTTTAAATGGTCTCTAAAAAGTTTTCGAAACATTAGTTTTAAAATATATCGAACAGATATGTTTATCGAACACAATTTACTCGGACTGAATTTCGAATCATAAGAGTTAAATTCATGATAATTAAATATATATTTTTTGTAAATTCAAAAGCTTGTTTTATGATGGCATTTGAATAATGTTGCGGGTATTGATAATAGAAAATTTATTAATGCATTTTTAATGATATTTTTTTGATTTTAGAATATTATTATAAAAATCTGCATACTTGAATATGTTAAAAACGTTTTATTTAGCGATTTAAAATGTACATTACAGCAACAAAAATGCTTCGCTAAATGTTTACAGAATTTTTCATATATTAAAGACTGAAACAAGAAATATACCTTTAGCTGTTGGCTTGGCAAGAAAATAATTTCGGTTTACACAAATAGATACAGTTATGTTCCACTTGTTATTCTTCTGTCAATCTTATATTTTTTTCCCTCCTGAGATTTCGCAGCTGACACTTTTAGGTTGTTATAGATACAAATTCCGAGTATTTTTCTTTACAGTTGTTAGTTAACGCTCAATTTTAACATGGGGTGCAAAACTAAACATTTTCGACATATTTTACTTCTTTATTTTTATAAAGGCAAGAAAGCGGCTGAAGCTTACAAAGCGATAAATAAAGTTTACGGTGTTGACTGCTTAATAGAACGCATGGGTCAGAATTTGTTTAAAAAATTGTCTTCTGGAGATTTTTCACTTGAAGGTGACCAACGCTATGGCCGGACTTCTGAAGATGATGATGACAAAATTAAAGTCATAATTAAATCGAATCGTCTCATAAGCGTGCAAGGGATAACAAAAAGGTTAAAAGCATCACGTATACCAATTCACAATCACCCAAAATATCTTAGACTCGTTAAGGAGCTCGATAATTGGGTTCCGCATGAATTGAAAGAAGCTCACTTAACAAACGAATCAATATTTAAGATACGAACCCCAAATGTGATGCAATCGAACTTTTTTGAAACGAAATATCACTCATAATGAAAAATGGATAGTCTACAATAACATTAATCGAGAAGATCATGGTCTAAGCATGATGAATTAGCGCAAATTATATCGAAAGCTAAATGCCATCAGAAAAAGACAATGCTGTCAGTTTGGTAGCATTATACGGGTGTTTTCTATTTTGAGCTGCTTGCAAGCAATCGAACGATTAATTCAGATGTTTAATTCCAACAACTTATGAAACTGGAGGAAGCAATAAAAGAGAAAACGCTAGAATTGGCAAATTGGAAAGGATTCGTGTGCCATCACGGCAATCCCAGGCCGCATACGTCTTTAGCAACATGTATCAAATTACTGGAGCTTGGTTAGGAATTGATATTGCATCCGTCATACAGCCCTGATTATTGTTTATTATGAAGTTTACAAAACCTCTTAAACGGTAAAAATATTTCAGCAATAACGATGGCCTCAAATCGCACTTGTTTGAGTGTTTTGCTGATAAAAGATCAGGAGTTCTATAAGCGTGGAATTATAAAGTTACCATAAAGATGGCGAAAGATCATTGAACAGAATGGAAGCTATCTAACTGATTAAATTTAATTTTATGTATGGAAACAATTGCATATTATTTACTTTATTATTTACTTATTTACAGAAATTACTTTCTTACCAACCCTACATTTATAGACAAAATATCTGATGCACACACCACATGACGTACTTGCACGGCCTGTTAAACTATATACATTTTTTGCTGCATTTCATTTAAACTTATTTCCCTGAATTTCATTAGAAATATAGTTCTCATTCAATTAATTCAGTTCTCTTTTCGCGGAAATGCAAAAATACAGAAAAATATAAAATACCAAATACAGTTTAAAAATGATTTTTACAATAAGATTAGAGTTTCTACGTAAAAAAAGCAATTCGGCCAACGGGCAGGAAGGCGTATTTTTCTGTACACAAAACTAAAAGTATATTTTCGGCCCTACTGAGCAAAAAAACACTAAATTTGAAGCTCAAACTGACTTAATTCACTATACTGCTAAGAGTTCCAAATGTAAATAAATGGTGGCCTCATTAGACTTTACACCACTTAAACAACTTTTAAACTGTTGATAATTCTACAACTATTACATGCAGACTAACTAAAGCCACAATACACTTAACCGGAACATAAGAACAACACAATTCAATAACTTTTCAAAGAAAAGTGCACAGTTTACCAACATATAAGAATATAAAACGGATAACAGAACGGATATATATATATATGTGTGTGTGTGTGTGTGTGTGTGTGTGCTTGGTACAGACGATTGCAACCAAAAAGGGGAATGCACAACTACATGTTAGAGCAGTCCCATATAAAAAATTTCAACGTTCTGGAGGAAACGGCTTTTGAGTTATGCGAGATGCACACGTAAGTACAGACATCACGAAAAAATACCATCTGAATCTATTTTAAATACATTTTACAACTTTTTGGGGGAAACCAAGGTCTTTTATTTTGTCCATACGTACAAATGTCGCGCACATAAATTGTTTAAATGGATTCGAGAGCGATAAAAATGGGTATTTTCGTTGAAATATGATATCCGAAATTATTTGCGCTTACAATACTTCCGTTACTTCGTACAAGAAAGTAAAAAAAATCTTAAAAGAAAACATGAAGATAAAATAATAATAATAAAAAAAACATGAACAAGCTGCAATTGTCCATATTTCGCCCATTAAAAATAAATGCTGGCAGTTTGTCTGTGCCTCAATAAAACTGCGAATAAATTTCATATGTAACACATGGAATAGTCTCGTGTTTGACTGAAAGAAAAGCAAACATTCAATTAACAGAAAAGTTGTCGAGCAAAAAAGGGGGAAAAAGTAAATAAATCTTCGTCATCTTTACCCTCATGTCCAGCTCGTCCTCGTTCAAAGCGGACTTCATCTTCTTTGTGCTGTTGTGATTTGTCTCCGAGTTCTTCATGGCAAAGCGGAAATAACTTCGGCAAATGTCAGCGTCAACAGCCAGTGACAGGAAACCTTACAAGCCATTCTTGCAGTAGCGAAATGTCATTGGGTTTTCGACCTCTTGAGTCCACAAAGACCTGGAAGAAAGTAAATGATGTGCGGTTAACTAATATGAAAAAAAAAAAAAAAAAAACTGAAGAGACAATGAATATAACTTTGCTCACAAAAGAATCATTCGGAGATGCCAATTAATTGTTATGTTAACAAATGTGTATTACTGCATCAAGATGTTCACATTTAGAAAAAGAGCTGTGATTCAAATACTGCACCTTTCCATATTCCCTAACTGGTTTCAAGAGTCATGAAGTAAGACAGTAGTGCATTAACTCATGCTGCAAAGCCGTTATATAAAAACAAGTAGATATTGTTAGAAAAAATAAGGAAATCCTATGTTAGTGAAATATTATTCTTTCAAGTAGTTTAGGTACATTTTATTTAATGTAAAAAATCTCAAGGTCTGTTAGGCATGTTACTGGCTTTCGCCAAAATAATGGGAACCATCTAAGAAACCTTCAAAGCGTATAAAGTTCAAAGATGTTCTTTACACTGACCACATTTTCTGTAAATAAATATTTCGCATAAATTTCTTCTTTTATTACATCCAAATGGAACTTTCTCTTCGTTGTATATATTCATATAACGTATATACTTATCTTAGTTCTGTAAAAATATTCCAATTTTCTTTATTTAACAAAATTTATTTTTTTGATTGTTACAAACCATATATTTTTCCAGCTTTTCAAATTCCAGCCACAAAATTTTAGGTTTCATATCGACGAATAATGCTGCTGGTCACAGATTCAATTACAATATTTATGTTTTTGTGCAATTACACGCAATATAATTGCACAAATATATATATATATATATATATATAAAGAATTCTAATAAATCTACTCGAATTTCATTTTATAGTTTGCTACCTTAAAAAAGTCACTTCAAGGTCGTTGCCAGTCCTCTCTATTTACGATTGTTGCGCGTGTCCTCATTATAGTACATCACTTATTTTCTCCATCTCGTTTTAGACTGAAGTTCAAATCAGCCTTCATTCGTGAAGCCTTTTCATGAAGCGAAACGTGCTAAACGGAAACGGAGGGAAAAAATTAAGCAGCTCAAACCATCTGCTGCAGCTGTCATCTCCATGGTTACGAAACAAGTATGGCGGCGAAAACTAAGCTTAAAATTGTTTCTATTTTAATGTAACATGCTATAATATCATATAGTATTTATACTCAGAGAATCGTTCGAAATATCCAAATTTTATCCGTTGTTTTGGGTATAAGTAAAATCAATCACGATTTTGCTGTTGCCATCGATACACATGTAACACAAAAACAAGATAACACAATCTTTACAAATTATTTTTAAAGCAAAATCAGTTACCTGAAAAGGTAAATAGACGATTTATTAACTACAAATATCAAAGCTTACATCTGATAGACTTATCCATTCATGAATGTTGCTTATCTAAACCATATTGCTCGAAAATCAAAGTTTTAACCTGAGAATGAACAACCTGTTGCTACAAGTGCCTCTTTGGAAATAAGGAAGCCAACAGCTTAAACTATAAAATAACTCAGACCTTTTTCATTGCCGTTAGGGACTTAATAACTTGGGTATTACCTAAAGAAAAATTACTTGCGGTATGAAAAGTCCCAGTACACCAAATGAAATATATATGTTATTTTTAGAAATTGAAATATATACATATATTTTTAGGACATTTATCTTTTAATATCTAAAAATGCATAGTATTATTTTATATTATTTTTAGAAGAAGTAATTTAAAAAAAATGATAATTGGAAAACTTAAGTTGCTAATAATGCCTTAATTGAAAGCTAGATTTCTTCGATTTTATTTTAATCTCCTAAGCCTAAAAATAATACATTAATAATGCAGAACTAAGACCAATAATTAATTCTTTCGAAATAATTTGGTAAACGTTGATTGGGCCTTTATTAAAATAGTGCTACTAGACATAACGGTGCGGAAAGAAATAAGTCAATTGCTCGTAAGGACCTAATTACTTACATTTTCCCAGAAACGCGCGGTATCATTTGATAGAGAAATCTTTCTTATGATAATAATGTTTTTTAATGGAAACTTTGGGAGTTCGTTTGCTCACCACTCGTTCTTTCCATACGACCTCTTCTGCTATTTTTGGAGTTTGTTTAACATTTTTTAATGATTTGCATAAGAAGAGGAAATGGCTAAGAATAATTCAGACATGAATGAGAAAGAAAAATTTTATTTCTTTTTCGAGACCTTAAAAATAATATTGAAAGACACGATTTTTGAACTTCTAATGTCATTATTTCTACTATGGATTGCTATAAAATTAGATTTCCGGCATGTCTGAATAATTAATTTGATATTGTACAGAAGAAAGCTTTATTTTACTATTTTTTAAAATTTATTTATTAGTTTCATTAAAATGGGTATGGATTCTTTGAACTAGAAATTTAATTTTTATTTCATGAAACTTCAATTCCTTTTTCTAGATTACTTATTTCATTACGTAGTAACTAGGAAACAAATAAAATGTAAACTACGCTGAATTAAATGAGTTGTTTAGAAGAACGTATTTCTGCATATTATGATTAAAATGTAATAGCCGAATTTAATGACTGTTCGTTATGATCACTGTAAATATATTTGAGGCTTTGTTAACAGTCTCTTTCATTCAGATACATTTCAAGACACTTCAAGGCACAGAATTTAATGAATCATATAAAAATATCTATTTGAGAGAGATACTCGTCAACGTAAAATATAAAAGAACAAAGGCACATATTTTAATAAAAGTCTGTTCATTTTGAAGGTGAGCTGACACAGGTCTCTTCTTCTGGTGTAAAAAATATTTTACGAAAATTGAAGGAGGACTATACATTTTACTGCCTGCTACTCTCAACTTTATAAAATTATTTTTCTTGAAGAAAAGCGATATATGTCAGGTTTCTTTCGTTTTTGTTTAATAAAGTTACATTTAAATTATACACCAACTTAAAGTTTATTTTTTGGCATATTTAAGTTATACATCAATTTAAAGATTTTTTTCTAATTTTACAGTTAAAATATATACAAATGCTCATTTAAAAATGAAATCATAGTAGCTTTTAAGACACATACTGCGGTAATATGATTTTGAATTTTTTATACAGGGAGTATTGAAGTATCTATTCTCAACTTAACGTAATGTAGTCAATATTTATCAAGTTGTCAAAATATAAAGTAATGGTTTCATAAATATTAAAAATGATTCCAAACCCATATTTTAATATATTCAAAAGAGTACAAGTTGTTTCAACTATTCAGATAGCAAAAGTAAATTTCGCAGTCCGGTGTTAAAATCATCACTCAGTTCAACAGTAATTAGTAAAATAGCTATATTCTTCAGCAAAGTCATCTTTACAGAACTAATAAGTTTTTAATACTTACTACAAATTCAAAATTTCCATTAAAATACTTTATCCTTCAAAATATTTCATAAATAAGCAGATTTACATAGCAAAGTGGCATTTTATATAGAAAACTATTTAATATTTATTCTACATACAAAAAATATTTTTATTATAATTTAAAACCATAGTTTTTACCACAGAACAATTACAAATCTATTATAACAATTAACAATACAAGCAACAGCTATACGAAATTAACATTTAGAAAAAAATAATAAATAGCATTTAGAAACTCTGAGCAAATATATTAGCTCCATAATGGTCAAAGATTGAGCTGTTCCATAAAAAAAGTAAACTGAAGCCCTTTCACCGACTTATCCTACGATTAAAATCAGTTTAAAGCAATTTTACTTTCTAATGCGAATGAATTTCCTTTCATTCTTATAGCATACACTATAAACATGGAAAAGCGTAACAAAATATACGAAGACCATCAGATTAGTCTTTGTACTGATTAAAAGGCTTTGGCATTCCAAATAAGATTGAAAACAAGTATCATCAATGAAAAATATGAATGAAATAGTTTTTTTTGTGCACGTGTGAATAGATTAGTCGAGCAAAAGACAACCACAACATTATTAAAAAGGGCTTCCCTTCTGAAATTAGCATACCTCGTAAGAAAAAACATCGTGTAAGGCATTAACGGACAAGAATAATCTCAGTCTTAGCCTAATGTAAAACTGCACCCCTAAAGAACGTGGCAGAAAGGAGATGAGAAAGAAAAAAAAAGATGAACTGACTAAATTTTTTAGACAAATGTCTGAAATCGTGATTTCAGGCATAACTTAAGTAAAATGCTTATAGTAAATATTTTTTTTTAATCCGTAGTGTGAAAACAACGTAAGCTGATTGAGAAGTTTTTACACTGGTTCTTTTATTCAGAATCATGTGACACCATGAGCCTTATAAAAAGTTTCCGTTTTAATGTAGCGTCTTTCACATAGAGTTACATTGTTACGATTTTTTACGAACAATTCAAAAACATGAAAGAAATAATTTTATGCAAATTCGTATATTTTACGTATCTGGTGTTTTTGATTTCCTCATTTGAGGAAAACTTCTCTATATGCAGCTTTTTTTTAACCAATGCTGCGAATACCTAGAAATCAAATAGCACTATGACAGCCAATAACAAAGTACTCCTGTAGTACTGTCTGGAGATTTTATATAGTTCTACTAATTCCACAGGAGCAGCATGCGTTGTACTGGAATAAAAATCACAGTTTTGCGAGAAAATCCTTTTTTTCCTTTACGGATTCATGCAAAATAGGTTTTAAGAGGGTCTGCAGAAATACATGCAGTATCATCGGCAATTATGAAACTGCATCTGCAAACGCACTGACGAACAATATCCAACAGTTATATACCATCAAATACACATAAATAAATTAAAGAATTGGACAGATTTCAGTATTTGATGGTATGTTTTTACGTGACGGTATTTATTACATTAATTCAAAACTTGAAACATGAAATGAATCATTATCTACGTGCTTTTGCTTTCATAATTGGAATAGAAAAGGCATATTCCAAGACAGAGGTTCCACCAGCTGCCCAAATAATTTAATGTCTCGGCTTTCTAAGCAGAGGGCACTTACTTCACATTACTTATCTTTTTGAGATGATGAATTGGGTAGAAGGAGTTTTATCAGTTGGATGTAGAGCGAACATCATAAGCAGAGTGCGTAACCTGAATTGTAATTTCTAAAATTATCAACGAATAATATTACCTGCACAATCATCATTAAAATTAATATTAATCAGATGAAAACTATGACACCAGAAGCTTTGAAACATTTAGCACGTCCTATATTGTGAGTTGCTATGCTTTTTCGTGCAAATGGCTACCGAATTTCATCTGTTTCAAGTTTCAATGTCAAATCGCTGTTATTCAATGAATTATGCTCACTTTACTAACAATAGACTTCAGGTTTCTGGATACTTTATCCCAAAACAAAAGGGATAAGAATATATTTTTCTTTCAACTTCAACTAATGTAAAAATAAAAAAAAAACTACTTTTCAGTCTTTACTTTCTTTTGAAAACATGCTTTTTAAAGTTTTAATTCAGCACCAAAAGAAATGCTTTTGACGAAAACTCTGTTAAAAAAAAGATCGAAACAGAGTAGGAGAAAAGCAGTATCTGGCGGCAGAATAATTTCCAGCCTCCTTTCACAGTACAATTTAATTTGTCCTAAGTTCATAAAAAAAGTCCAAAATTTTTTTTTAATTCAAAACTCAAAAATTAAAAATATTTTTAACTATTCAATAAATGCTGATCAACACTGATGGACATAATTAAAAGATATTGCATAATTACACCAGGAAAGTTACGGAAATCTTAAGGGAAATTCTTAAGGAAATCTAGTTAGGAAAATCTTAAGGAATTTACATTTTAACACCGCACCAGAGGCCTCGTTTAAAGTTTCTTATGCTCTCGCGTAGCTCGCAGTTTGCCCTTCTGCTCTTGAAGTCACTCCTTCTAACATAATATTTTTGTATTTTTAATTTTATTACTAAATTTTGCTTTCTTCGCACTTAACAACATAAAATTCAACCAAAAGAATCATAAAATTTTTAACAGCAGCATAGTTTAGAGTACCATGCGAAGTATTGCCACACGTTTTTGCATTTCTTTTCAGTCTTTTCTCAGTTCATAATATTGAATGTTTAGTTTTCGTATAAGGTACAGGAAGAGGTGGGTGGACTGCCAAAATTTCACCATTGGTTGTAGAGGTACAGTCCCGTTGCAATAAGTGACCAATTCTGTTTCAGTGCTGAGGGAGACCATCTCGAAAGGGGGTTCGAGGGTCTCCGCCCTCTCTTTTCCTGCCACAACCTTTCGGGTTACCGTGTATTTTGAGTGCCCTTTTGCCGCGCAGACGTTTACAAACATCAGTAACTTTTCCAGAACTCGAACCCGGGCTCATGGTACAGCAGTAAGCGTCACGAATCAATAAACCATACTATATATGCTGGGCGGATAGTTTTCTCAAAATGATGACTTATATAATTTTTTGTCTTATTAACTTCATTATTAAGCATAATAATTTTTCGCACTTGAGCTACATAAAATTATGCAACAAAATCACAACTATTTTAATATCAACATATCTTTAGAATTCCTGATGCAGTGTTAAGTGTTGACACACATATTTTAGCTCAGAAGGGTTATTAGTCTTGAACCTCCCTTTTGTTTATCACTTTGTTGTTATAAAAGTTATAATGCTTTTAATAAATTCAGATAGTTTATTTGAGGGGTCTAGTTAGTAATTAGTAACGGAGATAAAGATTTATTGCTTTTAAATCGCTTAGTTTGTTAATCAATAACAGGCAGATTAAATTCGGAACAAAAATTTGTATATGTTAAGCTTCGCCAATGGCAAAAGCATTGGCATCGAAGACAAAAACATTTTATATCGGGTATTGAGAATACATTTGTTTTCAAAATACCTCAGCTCCTTCATTAAATTAACCGTCTACGTGGCCAGCCACTTAAAATAGGTATCATGAAAAAGGAAATATATGGACTGAATTTGAATCCACCAGGGCAATTTCATAAAAGAGGATTTAGAAATTTCATAAAAAAGGATATTTACTGTTTTGAATTAGACATCTCATGATTTAAACGCATTTTTATTTAAATCTATCAGATTAAAAAGTAGAAAAATATTCTTAAGAACTGCGTTTATTGCTTTAAAATCGTTTAGTCTGTGAATGTATTGCAGACAGATAAAATAAAGAAGTTAACCACATTACTGAATGGCAACATGCTGTCGCATAGAACATAAAATTATTTTACTTTAAGCAGTAGCAACACATTGCTTTTAAATAACGGAGTCTATTGATTAAACCTGAAAGATAAATGGATCACATTTTATCAAATAGCAATAATCTGGTGCTCTGGAGATAAAAATATTTTATTTTAAGCAGTGTTGTCACTGCTCGCTTTTAAATCACTAAGTTTGTTAGTCAAAAATTCATTAAATTCGTGCAACATATAAAACAAGTAAAAAAATATGGTCAAAATTTTGACTTGGAAGTGCATATGTTCCGGTGAAGAACTACATGTATTCAAAATTCGGTGGCTCTAGGTGACGCTGAATTTACACAGTGCGAGAAACGCACGTATATATAAATAAGCAAAAGTAACATATAGTCTCTTGATTATTTAAAAATAGAGATTTGAAAGATAAATATGCTTTGTCGAGTGGCAACACACTTGAAAAGCGATACGGACAAAAATGCGAGGTTTGAGAATAATAACACCTTTGGTGCTTAAAAAAATGATTCATTACAACCGAAAGTACGAAAGGTATGACGTACTAGCATTATATGTAATGTGATTACTATTCAATATACAAAAAATAACCAAAAAATGATAAAGTAGGGTCATACAAAGCAAAATGTATACTTTATTAATATGAGACTCTTATTTGAAAGTTATTTTTGAAAAGGAAAAAAAATCGAATTGGTTTTCGAAGAAAAAAACTAAGTGGCTGCAGTTTGTTCAATCGCAATTGGAGATGTATGTACACTGCGTAAAAAAAAAAAAAAAAAAAAAAAAAAAAAAAAAAAAAAAAATCTATATTTTCCGTTTTACTGGGCCGATTAACGAAATTCAACTTGCGTTTTTCATGTCTCGAAAGCGCGACTTAGGATATATATTAGTTTTATATATAGCATTGTTCTAATACATTTTTTTTGTTACAAAATTGGATTTTTTCTGAAATAACTTACCAATTTGTTTCCATATTTCAATTCTACGACTAAAATTACGCCAAACTACCAAGTTTTGTAAAAAACTACCAAGTTTTGTAGTTTTTAAAAACTTAACTCTCCCAATTTTAGCTCCTAAATGTTTAGTACATATTTATTAATCTCTTTTTTTTATTAAACTTATTTGATTCTTCCTTTCACATTTCGAAGTTTAGGTTCATTCCAAATAAAATTCCCCATTTTTTATGATTTATTTTTAAAATTAATATATTTTAATAATTTTTATAAATTTTTCTAAAACATTTTGAATTATAATATTTAATTTTTTTTACTATCATCTTAAAGTAGATGTATTTCTAAACATACCTGCAAAAAATTACAGTTTTTTAATCAAAATGTCCTAAGATATACGTGAATTTATATATTGGCGCGTTTTGAAATTTGGCATATTTGTTGAAAGCGATAAAACATCAAATCTGCTTTAGACACTTATCAAATCTGCTAAAATTATTTGGAAGTAGAAACGATGTTACTTTTTTTCCGCTCATGCACAATGTCAAAAGGTTGGAACGAGGTGCCTTTTTTTCCGCTCCAGCATAATGGAAGGGAAAGGAAAATTGGTTGCCACGTATTAAGAAGGTTGGCAAGTGAATTATTATTAGCGCAAACCGAAAAAATTGCGCCAATATAAATTTTTGAATTGCTCCGTAAATTTCGCACCAAATTTTACAAAATTTAATATCTAGGCATAATTTGAATCGTAGAATCAAAATATGGAAAAAAATTGGAATGTTATTTCAGAAAAAGTCCGATTTTGTGTCAAAACACCTATATTAGAACAATGCCATATATAAATATAATATATATCTTACGTCGCGCTTTCGAGACATAAAAAACGCAATTTGAATTTTGTCAATCGACCCAGTAGAACGGGAGATATAGAACTGTGCTTTTTTTTTTTTTTTTTTTTCCTTGCGCATACTCAAGACTATTTACACGAAGAAATGACGAATAAACTAAAGACATAAAACTATTTATGCCCATAATATGCGTACGGGATAAAAAGTCTGAACAGAACAGCTTATAAAAACTGACAAAAATCGCTATCAGGACATAAATATGAAAGGACAGGAGCGATAAAAAGCATTTTGTTGAGAACATACCATAACAAGGAAAAACATGTCTCGCAAAAACACAGTATCCAAACATATCAAATAAAAAATAAATGATCTAACAACAAATTTCCTGAAGATTCAGAGAGGAAAAATATATCCCGAGTTCTAAAATCCGTAAGATACACGTTTTCGCTTTTGTTCGAAGTGGGAGTTTAATGTCTCTTAGATATATATTATTTATTCCAAGATTTTCGTAGTGTATCTCATTTTCGAAAAAGAATGCATTAATACTTTGTTGAATTTCGAAACTTATTTCAATAAAGAAGATGCAAACAGCAAAGCCCTTTAAAAATATCGTTAAACATGTAGAAATAAATAAATACGTAATTCAGGAAAGACATTATTTCTTCCTCGCTTTCCCCGCTTATCACAAAACCGTTATTATAAATAGCGAAGAAAACTACATCCTGGTTCACAACTTTTGGCTTCGCAGACTTCCTCGCTATAAGACCTCGAAGACCTATTAAATCTGTATCATATACGTATATGTGTATGTATTTAGGACACTGGAGCATCTCTCAAGGGAGAAATTCCGAACGGTTGCCATGGTTACACCATCGCGGACCCCCATCCAGGAAATTCCGGTGTTGCTTATATTTTGCAGGATCGAAACTTGAAGAAGGTTCAGAAAAGGCGGCTTAAAAATCCATATGTCATCCAGAAATACGAGTGGTATCCTTTCCTCGTCTGAATCGCAAAATCCAATCTTTATTCGAGAAACATTTTCTTCCTCAAACACACATGCAAACACATATACACAAATGTATCTCTATATATAGTAAAGAATAAATTACGTGCATTTGAAAAAAAGATGAGAAATATGTAATATTTCTTTCTTTATTTATGCACAATCCAAAATTACTTCTTTTTTCCTTTTGTAAAATTATACATTGGATATCCGATTTCGCAACTGAAATAAGATGAAAGATTTCTTTTATATTAGACTAAAGCAACTTGATTTTTTTCTGAAGTAAACTTAAAATGCATGGTCTTAAGTTTAGAAGATTTAAAACGCAGGCACACTTGAAACGTTTTTAATAATGTGTACAAAACTATCGCTGTGTGCTCAATGTAATCGTTGTATGGCGAATTTATCCTGTATAGCATGTTATAAAGTATTCACGAAATAAAAGCAGCACACATTTTTCTTCAACATCTTTTAATAAGCAGCGGCTTCAGAAAGGGAACTTACAGGCTTTATTTTCTGCAAAGTTGATGCTAGACATATACCTATAAAATTCCCCAAAATACAGTAGCGCACTTCATGAAAACAGTCTCAACATTATGGATAAAGCGATTCTGTAATTGCAATTTTTATTTTTTAATATACTTTTATATACATACAAATTCCAAATTTTATTTTTAATATACTTTTATATACATACAAATTACAAACTGCAAATTTAATTTTTTTAATATACTTTTATATGCATACAGCAAACGATCCAAATTAGGAAAATACTCCTTTATACTTTGATCAGTGGAATCTTTTTGCTTTATTTTACTAAACTTTTCATAACTTTTACAAGCAAAGTTGACAGAAATTTTCGAAAATAAATCTACGGATTTAGTTCCCTTTACAACATCTATAGCCAAACCAAATTCAAAATAATTCGACCAAATTTGGGAAACAATAGGTGCAGTGCAAGGAATTGGGCGTTTATCTAATGGCTAAACAGCATCCATTATTAAATTTATAGATCGCTTCGGTGTGCATATCTCTGTAAGTTTTGAACATAAAGCAATGGAAAAGTTTATATTATTTTAATCCTTAAACTGTAGCGAATGCATTAGTAAGAAGAACATTTGCTTTACAAAGATTACTTAAAAATTCAGAGTGCATTAAAAGCTATACCCAGTTTTATCTTTCTATGTCTATAAAAATAAAGTTCTTCCCCTAAAACAAGATAATTTAGTTTCCATTAGAATACCCAAAGCAATGTTTAAAACTTTTATCTTAAAAAAAGAAAATATTTTGATCAATTTTTAGGTTTACCGGAAGTCTGCGAAAGGGTATGAACACATGGAAACGTAAAAAGGTACGTTGTTAAGATAGTAGTTAATGAATTTAAAAAAGGTAATTATTTCTAGTATGAATTAGGTGCTCACGGTACGTCAAGTACTTCCGATAATTGAGACGTTATTGTTGTACTTATGTGAGAGAGTTAAAGTGATGTGAGAGAAATTTCATAATTCAACAACTACTGTAGATGATGTGATGATACATTTGACACCTCTTGGATATAAATTTCGCAATCCAAAGTTTTTACATGTAATATGAAGCTCATTATTTCTGTTAAGCGGAGTTCCGTTAACAGAGGTTTTACTGTACACGCTATCTCTGATGCATGTGCAAAATGTAATAATAAATGAATCGAATTTAACAGTGCAGAATGCAAAATAGTCACCCAGGCTACAAATTCAGGTTTCTATCTAGTGATTTATGATCCATTGTCAGGAAGACCACCATCATTGTATCAGAGAAAGATGAGACGGAAAATAGAGTCTAATGCATAGTACGAAATTTTTAAACAACTGTTTTCAACTTGAAAAAATTCTTTATAAAAACTATATAAATATTTTTAAGCTGATATTACAATCTCTATATCTGTGTATTCTTTCATACATACTCATTTTATATATGTTAATAACAGAAAGAAAATTATGCTTCAAATAAGAAAAGGAAAAATGGTTGTTACAATACTGACATGACAGTTTTATTTTACTGATATATAATTAACACACTTTGATAATTTTGAAATGGTTTTTTGATACAAATCTTAAATGTGCACTTTCATTTCTCTAGCATTTTCAATTTATGGTTATAAAATAACAGAAACAAAAAGCAGGTAACCCTATATTATGAGTTTAATTATGGTCTTATATCCAATATTATAAAAATGAAACATTATAAAAAACACATATTTTTCGCACAACAAATCCATATTCACCCGAAACACCTTTCTACCGTCAAATCGAATCTATTTATTATATCAAGTCAACAATCAAAAATTGAAATTCTAAAACTAGAAGAAATAAGAATTTCTTCTAGTTTTAGTCTAGTATAGTATCTAAATTTCTAGTCTAGTATCTAAATTTATTTTATACTATATTAAAATATTTTGAAATAGTTAAAGAAGGCACAAAGGATTTAGAATCGTCCCGTAATCACACAGATATTTATAGAATGATGAGGTAATTGGTTTTAAATATCTATAACAATACAAAGGTTAAAAAAAAACTTCAAAGTAGAAACATTACAATAATAAAGCTTCTGAATAGCGCAGTAAAAATACGAGAAACACTGCAAAAAGATGTAACAAATTAAACAGTATTTTCTTGCGCCCACGACTTTAATATTAATTCAATATGCATCTCTTTCGAACGCGAGGATGTTTTTTTATCTGTCTTCTCAATGAATTCACGAGATATAAATAACGTGTTGCTTAGCGACAAGCAAAGCCTCGTAAGAAAATTTGCTAAAAATAAGATAGAAACTTCGAAAATGCCTTTTCAACATATTTAAAGTAAAAGCAAATCCTGTAATCTCATATCGCTTAGCAGAATTTACTTAAATAATCGCATTTATAATAAATACTTGCCAATATAAACGTCTCTAGAAACAATTAGTTAATTCCAATGAAATGTTAACAGAACCAGCAAAGAATATGCACAAATTAATAAAACGAATGATAAATGAATTTAATTGCCCACGGGCTTCTTTTCTGAAAAACAGCCCAACGATAAGCAAAAATATATGAAAAACTGAAAATCAGAAATAATCTGTTGAGTACTCAAAACCACTTTTTTTCAGATACCCTGGTGGTTCGGATTATCAGAATTTTAGTATTTCAACGTATTGCAACATTTAATTAATGCTGCTTTGATTTGTCTATCATTCATCATTTGAAATATCTTTGCAATCTACTTAGCAGTGTTCGGATGGAACTTCCTTTTTAATTCTAACTGCTCACGAAATTATTTACCACGTTTCTGTTGTGATTATATAGCTAATTTATTATAGCTGTTTATTTTTTATTACCTGCAAGAACACAGTTGAGTACTTCATTCATTTTATGTACATTCGTTTCTGAATCTGCGGCATTCTCTGCAATTTTGATTTTGATTTCATTGCATATTTTTAAACAAGTTTTTAAATATTAGTTATTTAAAAAATTTTTGAATGCTATTATTTTCTGTGATTTTAATTTTTAGTATAACTGAATTACATAATATCTCATTTTCTCTCTTTCTGTATATGCTTTCATTTAAGGAATTTTCTCAAGAATAATTATTCCAATATTCTTATTCGTAATCCATTAAAATTTAAATTTTACTGCGCGTTTTTATTTAGGAAGGAACGCTCGCAAAATTTTCTTGATATAACATTTTTTCGAAGAATGTTTCAGCCACATATTTAAGAAATTTTAAAAGAAATCTACTATCTATAAATATATCTGCTACCTATTTGAAATGAATTGATAGGAATGGTAGAAAATAAAACTTCTCTATCTAAAAAACCGTTTTTATTAAATTATTAAAGAAAGGAACTACCACTAAAAGCGATGTTGATATTATAGTGTCTTACTACGTAATACTAATTAAATATTCTTCAGATAACTGCCAGAGAATTATCGCTCCATCTGTGTAAATACGACAAAGTCTTATATAAAGGTTTTAAATAAAGATTTTTATTAACATGCATTTAACAAAAGGCACAAATTGTGCTCAAGTTCAAACTTCACCACTTTCGGATATTAAACAAAAAGTTGAAATTTTAGTTTAAAATGGAGCCGTAGCCTAAGGATACACGCTTTAGCCTAAGCTGGCTCAAACGTTCGTTGTTTTGTTGATCCACACACTTGTATCAGACCTGGCATGGCTCAAACTTTAATGACGCAGTTTAACAGCAAATGGATAAAGGATAATTACGGCTTACATATGGATAATGCCGGAACGTTAACTAGCAGAGACGGGCGAGAGAAAATAGAGCTGCGTGAGTCGTTACAAATGCTCTAACTCTAAAATATTCAAAAACCTCCACCTTAAATAGACGGTAAACAATTTGCATCCTGGTAAAGTCTAATGAAAGAGGAAGTAATAGTATAGATCCAAATCATAAACATTTGGTTATTTAACATGAAATGCCTTATAATACTGAAATTATATTCGTTAGTAAAGATATTACCTTTTGTCGAATGGCAGCACACTGGCGCGTAAAAGATAAAACTATTTTTTTCGGTCGATGATGGCAATACATTGCTTTTATATGGCTTACTTTGTTAATTAAAATTCATTAGGTGTTCACAAAATATAAAATAAACAAAAAATAGGTTCCAAGTTCAAATTTCAGACTTCGAGGTACATAGATGCAATTACTATATTAAAAATAAGGTGGCTCTAAAGCTGCGTTCCCACTGGGGTTTATCTGAGCTAACGAACGCAATTGACGTAGTCGACCCATCTCCAAAACCAGTTTTTTCCCATTAGGCGGCAAGTTGAAAAACCTGAACTGCAGGCACAGCGGAGCTAGTCGACACATGGAACTAACTCCGTTAGCTCAGATAAACCCCAGTGGGAACGGTCCTTAAGTGCCATCGTGTAACCGTAGTGCGACGAATACACATACAGATTCTTCGGTTTCTAATAATACTAACCGCTTACTCGATTTACTAATATAGAAATTAAGGAAAAAGGGTTTCCAATGAAATATAATGCTGTTTTTAAAAGAACAGCAAAGGAACTGAAAATCAAAATTAATTCTGTATCATTCTGTTCCTTCGAGTTTCTCTTCTATTTGCAAATTTGATTTAGCGAGGTTATGTATTATCATATTATCACTTAATTATAATCCATATTATAACTTTCTCGTCGAGTGCTTGCATCTATGACATTCATTTATTACGCTATTGATAGATCTGAAAAATACATACACGCTGAATCGAAAACGTGTAGAGATTATTAGGTATTTTATTTCGAAGCACGAAACAGGAAAAAGTATTTAGTATAGTATTAGTAGTATAGTATCTAAATTTCTAGTCTAGTATCTAAATTTATTTTATACTATATTAAAATATTTTGAAATAGTTGAAGGCACAAAGGATTTAGAATCGTCACGTAAAGACACAGATATTTATAGAATGATGAGGTAATTGGTTTTAAATATTTATAACAATACAAAGGTTAAGTATTTAGTAAAAAATACTTAGAAAAAAGTGCAATGCCCTCGAGAGGATTCGAATTCCGGACTTCCCAATCTAGCCGGACGTGCTTCCAACTAACCACGAAACTATCTTACAAATTGATATTATTTCCTTTACGTTATTATATTATAAAGAGTTAAAATCAACAATACTAGGCAAATGCATAAAAAAAGTTTTTCTTAATTGAATACAACATAGCACGCGAGGGCTATCAGCTTAAAGGGAGGATTTCGTAGAGGACTTTCTCAAAGGAACCATAACTGTATTCATGTATTCATGTTACACAAGGAAAACGTACTCGAAATATCCATACAACAAGACCACTCACAGGGATTCAAAGCCGAGGCCTACTGTCAGTTTTTAGGAGTCTTATCCACTTGGCCACTGGTAAGCGTTCCCCGAAAAAAGAAAAATGATTGAAGATCTTTGCATAAACAGTTGTACGCATAATAGGGATTCATCTACATTCTAACATTTCCTAAAATGTCAAAATTTATAAAATATCAAAATTTATTCGTACATAAAAGATTAAAGAAATACACATATTTTTATGAATTCATAAAAAATTAAAGAAAAGCAAAACAAAATAATTTATGAATAATGATTTCTGCTACAGATCTGCGAAAGATTCTGTTAAAAATTTAATCTACTGAGCTTAAAAGTACTTTATTTAATTTGGCTGATTAAAAACGAGATAAAACTATAAACCTGAGGGTAACATTAAAAAGAATGTTTGATCAGTAATATTAAATATTTACTTAAAATACAATACGAACTTGTTTAAAAGTGAAAGAGCAATTCAAACAATCCGAGATTTATTGGACTTATTTGAAAACCTTTTATTTAGAATTGTCATTGGTTGATTTATCAGTCACAGAATGAAATACATAAGAAAGACGTATAGCTTGATTTTAGTTGGCAAAGTAAACAGAATATACACACTTGAATATTTTAGGATCTACCAACAGAAACGCAAATCGTATTTAGTGTTTTTATGGGTTAAGAAAGAAAGAAGCTTAAAATGGAAGGATGAATTAAAATAAAACTCGTAGGTACGAACTCAATTTGTTCTTTGGTATCTTAGTTTGAAAGCATTTTGGAAATATAAACCACATTGAAGGTTTTTGAAATCGTTCTGTCGATTTTATTCTGAATTCTTTTTATATAATATGAACATTTCCATATTATGATTACAATACTTCTAAAATTAATAACATTTATATACATTTTTGACCGACACAATTAATTATCTGAAACTTTACATCTTTATATTATAAACAAATATAATTGATGTATTATTTATGGTTTGTCAGAGATTCAGGGTTCGATTTTAAAAGAAGAATCAAATAAAGTATACGTTTTCTAATTATTATGAAAATGTTATTAGGTGGCAGTCTACAGTAAAGAATTCAGAATTTAAATTTTTACGTGCTTTATATAGAAAAAACTCCAATGAGAAAATTGCTTCTTAGTTTAGTATTAAAGTTCTTTTCAAAGAAAACTGGTTTTGCAGCATGCAAAATTGGCCCCGAAAAAATTGTTAAATTAATATGGCTAAAGCCGCTTTCTGCGACGAATACAAAGAGAAAAACGTCGATTTTAGGGAGTTTATTATGAACTACATTATATAAAAGTTTTCGAAATTAAAAAAAGAACTATGGAACTTATTCTTACAAAGTTATGGTTGCCTGATGTACTTTATTGATCTTTAGAAATGTGCATTTGATTATCACATAATTTTAATGCCCCCTTCCAAAATTTTAATCAGTGATGATATCTAATGCAATTTTTTTGAAAACAAGGTAGTAGAATTTCACTTGAATAATTCGACTATATAATTCTTTTTTTCCTCATTCGTACTTCTATTGCCATCTGCAAAAATATGCATATCATATAATATTTAAATGTGTAAAATGACCAAAATTATCGCAATCTTAACCCCTATGTGATTTGATTCAGTCCTTAGAATTGAAATGAATTCAAGGTCTATTTCTCGGGATAAATTACACTGAATACATAGCTACACTGATGCATAGCAAGAAAAGCACTCTGTCTGCCTTACAAGAAATGTCTTCATAGATACATTTCCGAAGCAGCTAATTTGGTATTAGGGAAAAAAAAAAAAAAAAAAGAAGAAGAAACGTTTTTGATCATGTGGTACTTAATGAAAATAAAGCGCGCAACTTGGATTAATATCAGATTTTACTTTCATCTGACTAATAACAGCAAATTTGGTCACTATAACACATTACTGACAATTTATTACAAAACGGACCGAACGCTTCAATTCGCACACAGTTTCGATATACTAAAATGCACCTACTAAAAGAAAAGTAAATATTTTATTGAATGAAATTTTTAATCAAACTTTGGTTTGTACAATAATCGACGACGATAAAAATTATTTTAGTGGTTGCTAATTATTAAAATACTGCGTGTAACTATAGTGCAACACTGATTACAACTCTTAAATTCGTAATAATCATTGCATTTAATTGATTTTGTGCAATAATTTGTTATTGAATAATAATCTTTTCCTCAAACAGCAGCGATTTAGAAGCAGAAGACGTGCTTTGCCTTTTCAGTGTCTGAAAACTGAAAAACATGGTGACTCTTGTCTCCTATCTTCAGCGCGTGGTAAATGAAAAATACCGATTAGCGTCTTTCGTCGACAATCTGCAAAATAATATAAAGCAGCATTATTAGCTATCATTTTAAAAGAAAGAATTTGATTTAACAAAGAATAAGCTGAAATTCAATGCCTTACAGGTGTACTTGTCCGAAACGAAAAAAAAGTAAAATTTTAAAAATACGGAATACCAGTCTCACTCCAATTTTCGATAAATTTGCGTGCGTCCAAAAAATAGGGTGAATACATTACGGTATATACTTCATTAGATTTTCCTACTTTTTATTACTTGCTGGAATGTTAATTTTAGAAAGTATGAATGCATTAAACCAAAGAAATTTTGCAGTTCGTAGGTAATTGTGGAAACGATGCAATGAACTTCCCGCGGCATCTCATATGGCGCCGAAAAGACAAGCATCTCAACGCTCATGGTCGGAGGTCAAACTCAAGGTCGAAACTTTTGCCTTTATTGTTTGGATCATACGATGTTACGAATGGGATACTTTGATACTACTGTTATTATTCTGGCATGCAGCCGGGAATTCCTATCCTGCTGTTTCCAGATTCCTGAGTGAATCCCGAATTGGGCCTGATGTCTGGAGAAAGTCCGTAAATAGTATTCTCCAGATGAGGTATAAGCTAAGGTGAGGAAAACTTTGAGCCCATTGCTTCCTGCGAGAAAATGCCAAGACTGGATGGAGCTGTAGAAGGGGCTGCGAACAAGCATTGTTTAGCTGGTCACGTGGCCTAAAGCAGCGAATCTAATGTCATGAAGAGGCGTGGCTTGCCAACTACTGCCCTAATTGAAAAGATATGCATATAATTCAAAATAATTACATGAAATATTCAGAAATTGATATGTACACTATTTACATGGGGAATAAATGTTCTTTTAAGACCAGCTATGTAATAGCTGAAACAAAAGCAAAAAAGAGACACTGACGATCACTAGTGCCATCTATCGGCAAATATTGCCAACAACAAAATCAAAACAGCGCTCTCCAACAGCAATTATATTTCATTACTAAATATACAGATTACGACACAAGATCGGAACGTCTACAGTTCTTTACCCACTGCCATATATCAAATTTGTTGAAATCTTTATGAATTTATATGCTTTTCTTTATTACAATATATACAACTATTCGCCGACGAACCATTATAGTGGTTAGCGTCGTTGACAGCTGTGCCGAACGGCCCGGGTTCGAATCCCGGAGAAGGCATGGATGTTTGTAAATGTATACAGTCGATGCGGCATAGGGGCACTTTAAATATATGGCGAGCCGAAAGTCTTCTCAAGAGGTTGGTGGTAGGGGAATATGGGTGTGAGATCCTCCATCCCGTCCCCCCTCAGTGTGCTCTCCATCAAAATGGAGGCGGAAATGAGCTAAATCGCACTGTCATCCGTAAAGTGCACAAGGCTGTTGCCAACGGCAGGCGTAAACTTGAGCTCCTTGTCGCAAGGAATTTCGTTGGATTGGGATGACAATAGGTCGGACAAGTGAGCATTAGCAAAACAACAACAAAAATATTTTACTATGGACCTATAACTCTTGATAAGAAAGTGAGGAAAAGGCTTCATTCGTTACCTGTGATCTCATACCTAGTACAGATATTTAAAACGAACATTACGTGACAGCTCCCAGCCCTCAATTGGCCTATGACTCTTATTACACAGAGCTCTTTCGAGTTCAGTGTTCTCCAAAGAGTAAAGCTTTAGCTCTTAAAAATCACTGTAACTTCGGAATGACGATTAAGCCTTTAACATGAAGCATTAAACACATCTGCAGATGTGTTAATTTATTAATATTCTTGAAGTAACGTGACAGGCTGGTGTAGGTTATTAAAAAACCAAGGCCTTTCGAAGAAACTGTATATATGACCCATTGCACCACTTTCGTAAGCTTCACATTTCACCTACACATTAGATTTTGAGAAAGAAGGTATGTTTTGTTTCACTGTGAGAACGTCGTATTCTGCACATCTATCTGCACGGGTAAACTAAATTTTGTTAGGCTGATTTTATACTATCCAGCAATATACTAAATAAACATTTTGTCGAAAACTGGGGATGAGTCTATTTGATTCTGCTGGATTAGGGAGATTGCTAGTTGATTCTGCTGTAGCTCTTTTAGCCTTGTTTTAAAAATCTTGCGTTCAATTTTGCGGTTTGCAGCGAAGAAAAGTAGTAGAGAGCTGTCTGCCATTAAATGCAGTTTGTGACAGCAGACTGTAAGACGTATCACTAGAAATACATTCTATACTGACCGGTGTTATTTCTTATTGAGTGCTAATAGTGCATGTTATTCTTTTTTATAATCCTGCATAGTTGATGCTATACGGTCATTTTCATCGAAAAGGTCTTTAACAGCGTGTTTGAGGGCCTTTAAGCATCATTAATTGCACTCCAGATATAGTTGTTGTAGAAAAGATCTGCATTTTTAAATATTCACATTCGCCATCAAAAAGTCAAACATTGCCCTTCTTTTGAAGTTGCTTAAATTATACATGTGTTATGTCTTAGTAATTCAATAGTCTACTTTGCTCAATCCTTTATGGTAAGTCCTTTACCTAACTCACACCGGCATCAGAAACATTTATGCCAATGCGATAATAGAATTCATTTGATATTTGTGACCACAATAATTTGCATAATTATTTTAATCCTCTCATGTTCTCTAAAGTATAAATACTTAATTCTTAATAAAACTTTAGAATACCTAGGTACTTGCTGCATTTAAGCACTGCTTCTTTTCTAAACTAAAAGTTAGTGTACAAGGCAAGAAGATTAAAAAGCCTTCAAAGATATTTTGAATAATATACATTTTAATATTTCGTAAGATTATTAACTAAAATATCATGCTGAAGAACAAATATTAAATATATTAAAATAACAAGAATCTGCACAAGTTGCAAAAATTTGCTAAACTTGTTTTAAAGGTTAAGTAGAACCTTCTTCGGCTGCAAGAGTGAAAATAAGGAAGGTGAAACATATGTAAACCGATCACAATAAACAAAAATTTCCAGAAGGTTCCATCTAAGGAAAGGAACAAAGCGACTGGAGCCATTTATTGACAAAAATTAAAACTCCTATAAAATAATTTCTTTAAAAGTTGAATGAAAAGACGGATTAGAGTTTTAATCATTAACTAGAACTACTAATTCTAGAACTACTAACTAAAACTACTAATTCTAGAACTACTATCTAGAACTACTAATTCTAGAACTACTAACTAGAACTACTAATTCTAGAACTACTATCTAGAACTACTAATTCTAGAACTACTATCTAGAACTACTAACTAGTTAAACATTAACTAGAACTGCTAACTAGATTTACTAATGATTGTAAAACGTCTCCAAAATTTAATTCGCCAACAGAAAATAATTTTGGGCTGCAGAGAAGATTGTGATTTTTTGACCGGCAATATTGGACAACTGAAGAGTTACATCATGTCTTTCTCCCTAACATATGTCTCACGCCCTTGAGTGCGAAATTTGACAGCGTTTTCACCTTGACCAATGTATATTAAGACGCACTAACAAGGAATACTGCATATATTCCATGATTTCATATCCGAAAGGGGATCTTTAAGTATGGAACTAAAAATTTTATTTATAAGAGACAAAACGACACAAAAGTTAAACTTCTGTAAAATATGTTCAGTTTTGTACTTAATGGATGGAAATAAAGAAATTATTCTAGATTTATTATAATTTATGAAAATTATAGAATGCTTTTCGTTATGTTGAGATAAAAATTTTTTAACCACTTGGCCAATAACACGAGGTGAAAAACCTCTACCAACTGCAGCTGGTTTTACGAATTTAGTTCTTATCTAACAGCTGATTCGGAATGCATGTGAAACGAAGCTAATTTATGTTTAGTCCTACAAAACTAGTCCTGCAGATTTATGCTTAGTCCTACAAAACTAGTCTTGCAGATTTATGCAACATAGTAACAATAATTCAACTTAAAATGTTTATAAAATTCCATTACTTTAAATACATTTCTCATCTGCTTTATTTATGCAAAACATATACTTCCAGGAAAAATTTAAGTCACCAGTAAAAAAATACTCAATGATATATAGCAGCAATCTTGCAAACTGGGATTAAAAATTTGCCTGCGTATTTATTTTCTAAATCATTTTTATAGTCACAAATAAAGGGATTGTATAAAATACTCAAAAGAAAAATGTTCTACTTACGTCTCTGAAGCCGTTAAATAAGAATAGAAAATAAAATAATATTAAGTTGCCAAGAGCTATAAAATTGGTTTTTAGGTGAACAGTTCACAAAAAGCAATCGTTAAAACACTGGAGTTAAAAGAAGACGTTTCCTAACAACTATCTTGTCTTAAAGAAAAATTTAGGATAATCTTCGAATATAAACTAGGCACTAAATGTCACTTAGCTGCAAGAAAAATAAAGAACTTTCAGTTCGCTTTAATTTGTTTCTATTCAAAGTATAACATTTATTTTATATTTTACCATGCGAATTTCTTATATACGAGTACTTTGCTCAGATACGATTTATTAAAAAATTTACGTAATTTCAGTTAATTTTTGTTAACTTCCGACGTGTATACCGTTGTGACATGTAAAAAGTTATTGCTAGAATATATTTCTTAGTATAAATTATATTTCATTTAATATCAAAGACAGGCAAATATAGACTGAAGAGCCATTACGTTATGACCACCCTGTTAATAACATGTAAGACCACCTTTAGCCTTCAAAACTGGCAGCATCCGGCGTGACATTGACTTCACAAAGTGCTGATACGTAGTCTGAGGTATCTGGTACCAAACGCTCCCCAACTGGTCGTGCAATTCTCGCACATTGCGAGGGGGTAGCGTGGGAGCACAAATTTGTTTTTCCTGGTGGGACCACAAATGCTGTATTGGATTAATGTCAGGTGAATATGGAGGCCAAAACATGACTTGAAAGTCACTGGAATGTTCCACAAACCACTCCCTGGCGATTCAACCCTTATGACATGGTGCATTATCCTGTTAGTAAACACAATACCCCGCCGGAAATAGTGTTGTTATGAATGGGTGAACCTGGTCTGCAACGATGTTCACGTACCACACAGACGTCAGGTATTGTTCTGTGGAAATTATGGGTCCTAATGTGCTCCATGAAAACATTGTCCACACCATAATACCCCGCCACTGGCTTGTCTCCGTCCAACTGTGCATCCGGAACCAGGGTTTCGTTTGGAAATCGGTGTGCATTAGCACACGCCCGTGATGTGATGGACCAGAACACGTGATTCGTCGGATCATGCAACTTTCTTCCATTTTTCTAATATTCAATTCCGATGCTTCTTCGTCCATTGCAGATGCCGCTGGCGATGAACTGGCGTCAGTGCAGGGACATGTTTTGCCCTCCGGCTGCATACGTAGGTCGATACGCAGCAATGTACGCTGCATGGTGTGTTGAAAAAGACTGTCTGGGTCGCATTGTTGTAGGTGATTTTTGCTGTTGTAGCTCTTCGGTGACGGCAAACAATGCGTAGCTCTCTTCGCTCTCCCCTGGAATTAATGCGCAGTCAACGACACACTGCTGGCCGGCGACTTGTTGTTTCACCCTCCATACACCACTTTTAATATGTGATCACAACCACTAAAAGTAAATCGCTAGACATCGTGTTGAAATTTGGCATATTCGTTAGAAGCGATAATAGCGCCAAATGTAGTTCACGCACTATGTTAAAATTATTTGAAAGTAATGAACGTGCCCTTTTCCCGCTCGTTTACAATGAAAAAAAGGAAAGGAAAATAGGTTGCTGTAAATTAAGAACGTCATCAAGTGAATTATTCTTCGCTCAAACTGAAAAAAACCCGCCAAGATAAATTTAAAAATTTCTCCGTAAATTCGCACCCAATTTTACAAAATTTAATATTTAGACATAATTTGAGTCGTCGAATCGAAATATGGAATAAAATTGGCATTCATTTCAGAAAAGTCTGATGAGGTGTCAAAATACCTATATTAGAACAGTACTATATATAAATCTAATATATCTCCTAAGTCTCCTTTCGAGACATGAAAAAAGCAATTTGAATTTCGTCAATCGGCCCAGTAGAACAGAAGATGAACTGTGCCATTTTTTTTTTCGGCGCAGTGTATATATTCTGACACAATACTAAACAGAAATAAAAATAATTAAAAACCAAGGAAGATCTTAGTTTACTGAATTGATGAACTGTTCAGGAGAAGGTGAGCAGCGTCGCACCGCATTTTGCATACAAAATCGTATATGCAATATTAGCAGCAGTAGGTGGCTGAAAATGTATCGAAGTTAATTTCATATATGCTATAGTTAAATGTGGCAGAGATATGATTTTGTACTGTGTCTTTATATTTGCTTACATTTTTCTCAGAATGTATGAGTATATATAAAGTGTGAAAATGTTTGACTGCTCACATGTTGGACTATGCGAACTTTCTATGGCAGACGTCTGCTTAATAAATAGCAGAAAATGATAAAAAACTAGTTTAATATTTACCTGTATTTTCGCATTCATAATACACCTAACGTTTATACTCTTTTGGCAGCCTTTGTTTTTAAGTTTTCCAAACTACAGTAAATCTCGAAAATATTATCCATTATGTTTAACGGAAAGAAATTTACATGTAAGCGGAATCACGAAATTCAAAACCACGTATTTTAAGGATCAACTGTTCTTTCTTCTGAATTTTGGTTAGGCAAAGATTTGCTGTTTTAACCACAAGTGTTTTTATCTGCATTCTCACTTCAACGTATTTCCGTATCTCAGTCGCCAAGAAATATTAGAAACCAGTTAATAAATAAATGGAAAAATGGATAACAGAAATGATGGAGAAGGGATTATTGTCAGTTCCTGAAGAGAACCGTTATTGCTTCGGATCCCAGAAAAGGCACAATATCCATACAAATACAAACATGAATACAGAGAAAGCTTCTGTGCCTTTATTAGAAAGGTGAAAGAAAGGATATTACGAAAAGTAGCATAATACAGGTCGTTGAATAGTTACATATAACATATATCTCAATAATCGTCCAAAGAAATTACATGTACGTGTTTCATAAAGTTCATTAAAAAAATGTGTTAACTATTTTATTAAATTAAACAATGATGCAATAAACATGTTTAGCTTCTTCTTTAAACTGCATAAAATCTTAAAGTATAAATTACGGACTCTTTTGTAATAATAAAATTAAATGTATTTAATCTTACACATTAAAACCAAATTCTAATTAAATCAGTCTTTTACTAAAAGGTAACAAATAACCAGCTTTTCGTAATAAAATAATTTAATTCCTAATACCACAAAAATTAAAGTATAGAATTGGCGCTTCAATTTTCATATAAAATAAAATGCAAAACAGCGCATGTAACATTAGTGTAGCTACACTTTTTTTAAAAATAGCTATTACTGTTTTACTGTGGAGGAGCATCGTATTATAGTTTTAAAATTTGCTATTAATTTTCATTACTCTAAAGATATTTTATACCTTAACAAATTTTGTGAAATTATTTTCTGCATTTTCATGTTCCTATAAAATAGACTTATTGCACTAAATTTTTTTTCTTCTTTTGACAACCGATTGCAGCATGGATTTCACAAGCGGCCAAAAGTATGAAGGCTGTTAAGCAATCCTTATTCATTGCCGGTTCAAATCCTGGCAAAAGGGCTACTGCATGGTGATTTAATGATTTTCCTTATGTGTAAGTTTCCTTTGGAAAGTTTTCCATGAAGGGATATCACCCTAGGCAGATGGTTCTAATATGTTTTGCCATAATCTAACAAATAAATGAATGTGGAAAGAGTATAAATAAGGAATTATTTTCTAATATGTAAGTATTTTAGATGAAAAAAAGTATAACGTATTCCCCCCTCCTTTCCACATGCCTTCGTGCTGTAATTGGAATTATATTCGACTCGTATTCGAGAGGTCTAGGATTAGAGTCACGGAAAAGGCACTGCATATATTTCAGTTTCTTGACATCAGAAAACTGTATAAGTGGAATAAAAGATGGTGATTCATCTCCACCAGGATTTGGAGACTAGGTATCTTGATCCCTTAGCCGCTCTTTAAAAGGGGAAGTACATGATGTATCTTTCCCTCCTTTTCTCATGCCTTCGTGGTGTAATTGGAATCATACTCATCGGTATTCGAGAGGTGCAAGGTTCGAGTTCCGGAGAGACATTGCACAAAATCATGTCTCCTGTTACCTGTACTGTAAATATTTTAAATTTACGAAAATGTTGAGATTTAAATTCACGTTTTAAAAATATTTATAAAATGTGGGTGGGCAAAATTTGCTGCACAACATATCAGTTGTTTGTCTTGATACCATTGTCCGACGGCTAAAAGCTTCCCTGTCGATGTGTGTAAGATGATTAGACTCGTTCAGAAAATCTTTCGTAACGATATTAATCCTTAGGTATCTAGACTTTCAGAGTTTTGATATAATCAAGAGCATTATTCATACTATTTTGTGATCGTCAAGTCGGAGTTGTGAATAATAACAGCTTATTGTAGTGCACAAATTAGTTTTTTCAAGATGAGCTAATACATTTATTTACATCTGTAAATAATTCTTTTATTGAAATCAATTTAAAATATGAATTGACAAAATTTCCCCTGATATTAAAGGGTCAGTCAACTGACGTGCATCTTTAACCTGAAACTCGAAAAATTAAAACTTTCTTTTTAATAACCAACAATGATATGCACACATTTTTATAAACCTGACAAAATTAAGCAAATGTCATCTACTCTGTCAAATCTACAACGAATAAGAGATATTTAAATGACACCGGGTTCAAATTCAATCTGACATCCTCGTTTTTAACTGAATATGTAAAACAGCAGGCAGAAAAGATTTAGAATGCAATAATTAAGACTCATTTACATATACGGATATGATGAAAACAAATGAATCGTTTATGAAAACGTAACGCTAGGGGCTTTCTTTCCGTTTATGACCTAAAAAATAACATTTAGAGAGAGAGAAAATTTATTAAAAAATATGAATTCGTATTTCCACTGACTATGTTCCTCGCAGTGTGGAAAAACTGCAGCACTTAGACAGTCATCATATTTTGAATACATGGAGTCCTCCACCAGAGCATGCGCACCTTAAAGCTCGAATTTTGAACTTTTGAATTTTTTTTTTAAATTTTTAGCCCAAAGGGGCAATTTGTCCAGAAGGGCTATTAATTTCGTTTTAGCATTTTGCGTTAGTTCACCATAAACGGTGTTTCACTTTTCAAATTCTTGTCACCAAAGCTCTGAATTATATTATTATTAAAGCTCTGAATTATATTTATAGAAATCAAATAATGAAGCAAAACAACGGTACCTGGAGACATCAAATTTTTAAATAACGTAGTCCTCCACTCGAATATGAGCATCTAGAATCCCAAATTTAAAATTTGGAATTTTTGATTAACAAACTCAACGATTTCAAAGCGAGCAACGGCAGCACTTTACGAAAAAAATTATCCCAAGCGCGCGAGACTAAAGATATTGCTACGAAATTCCCAGCTGCGATAAGACAGCTTCCTCGCAAAGCGGGTTTAGGGTTTTCAGAAAATGGCAAGGAAAGGCATGGTTGCCAGATTTGGCTCTAAATCGCTCATTTGGCGACAAAATTGCCGATATGCATAGACAAAGCGACAGTATTCTGGAACGAATTCCTACCAGTTTGCCCCAGGATGTTCTCGAAGGCAGATCAAAACCTATATAAACTGCCTGTAAGCGGAGTAGCAGTGTATTGTCAGTTTACCGTAAGTGTATCTTGAGTTGTATCGTGGTGAGTATCGACAGTACGTTGAGTTCAGTAGTAGTGTCTTGATCTCCGAGAGCGACCGAACCGAGTCGGGAGCTGTACTTTAAGGCTTTGCCGTGAAGCTGTCTTCACCGTTATAGCCTGAAGGCTGTGTTGCTAAAATTACGAAAAATGACTTCACGATCCCCTAGTTCTTATTAGTTACATTTAGAATAAAAATTTTTCTAATTATAAAAAGTAAAGCATAGAAAGGTTGACTTCCATATTGTAAAGCTCGACCAATGTATTTAATTTCAAAATATTTGCTATCCTTTTAAGCTCACTTTTAAGGATTGCTTAAAAAATAAATAATTAAAGTTTGATTTTCTTCCTCTTTAGTGTCATTCCGTGATATTTTCCAAAAGATTTTTTTTAAAGTCTTAAAAGTTAAAAAGTTCCTCTTTAATATTTTAAGGAAAAACTAATAATCATAGAAAACCATTTTAAACATATTTTTTAATCTTAGTTTACGCAAATAATGGTATGAGATGGTTGTGTGATAATACTGATGCCTGTCCCTAGTTTCTAAACATAAAATTTCATAAAATACAATAAATAAGATCTGCCTTTTTAAAGAGATTATATTATGAAATATCTTTCACAACAGTCTACATGGCAACGCTCACCAGTTAATCTATTAACACCGGAAACATTTTTCCAAATTATTTGATATTGAATAGTATACGAACGCAAACATTCCATTCATGACACCTGACCATAATGCCAAATTTTAAATTTAAATATTTCAATCAACTATTCCGTATGAGAGTCAAACGTCTCTTGTTTCATATTTTATAACAAGAACATAAACATTTCCTAAACATAATTCTAATGAAAGAGGGTCCGTATTTAAAACTTTATACTTCGTAATTTTCCACAGGCTTCATTTTTGAAATTAAAAAATCTGATGTGGACACCACATGACTTCCTTATACGGCCTATTACATTATGCACATTTTTGATTGTATTTCATTTAAACTTATTTCCCCGAATTTCATTAGAGATATATTTCTTATTCATTCAATTCAGTTCGCACTTCATGGCAAGGAAAAATCACATAAAATCTCAAAACATTTTAGCTACAGATTGTAAAATATAGATAAACCTAAAACACCAAATAGAGTTAAAAACCTTTAAAAACAATTTTTACAATTAAAACTAGAGTTTAAATTAAATAAATTAGGCAGAATGATAGATTCTTCGGTGTAAAAAACTTTTGACCCCGCTCAACAAAAAGATATAAAAGTTGGTACGGAAACTAACTTAATTCAATATACAACTAATGTACACAAATGGCGTTGTCGTTAGGCTTAGTGGAGCTTAAACAACTTTTAAATTGTTGATAACTCTACAACTATTGGATGCAGATTAACTTACGGCATAAAAACCTTAACCGGAAGATTAGAACAATGTAATTTAATCCATTTTATATCAAAAATTGCACAATTTACCAACATAAAAAATAAAAAATAATTTAGCTCACGGAGACGGGTAACAGAGTGTATATATATATATATATATATATATATATGTAAGATAAAAATGTATGAATCAGAATTATAATATAACTATAAACATTAATTCTTCCTCTCTAGTCTAAAATCGTAATAACTTATCTGCATTGCGTCATTCAAATTAATCATGCGATCTTACGTAACCGTTAATACCAGATGCCTCTTGACGACCAATCACCGAATTGTAAACCAAAACTTTTCTCTTCGCGTGCTTCTATCTTTCATAACTACGCACTTCAGCTTTTGCTCTCTACTGTGCTAAGATGTAATTTCGCTGGCTTGCTTTCTATCTCAACAATATCAAAATTGTAAATCTTCTGTGGAAAGGCACGACTAGAGTGCCAAGTCATCTGTGGCCACATAATGTCAATTGGAAATAAAAATGGAATTAAAATCGCTTCTCCTGCCAAGTTTTATTTACGAAGTCAACACATTAGCTTACGACGCAATCAGATTACTTCCTCTTCAATAGAGGATAACTACGCATCGACACTGCTCCGGCTTTTCCTTGTGCTTTTATTATGACAATTAAGCCGGCAGAATAGTTTCCTGCAGCCTGAAACCTCAATGGAAAATTTAATTCAGCTCTTCAAATCATCGTTTTGTGATAAATCCACGATAATGTGAAAGAAGTGAATCATCAAGTTTGTTTTTTCAGTGTTTAAAAAATAACAGATCATTCTTCTGCTGTGGTGTTTGCAAGTGCTTCAAAAAAATAATCACGCGTAGTGTTTACAGATTGAAAGTAATCTCTCGATAAATTGAGAAGTTCGAATGCCTAGTGAAAAGGAATATTGAATTTGCTTCGCCGATCTCTACAATATTTAGAAAAAAAGTGCTTTAAATCATGAGTGAATTACCGTTTAGGAATTCAGCATTACAGCGGGTTCAAGGTCGATTTGAGTTAGTGTTTGCAAGTATGTGCGACAGAAAATTATTTGCACTTCCGGTTTTTCAACAGCTCAAAAATTGTTACATTCGTGTGAATCTAACTCAGGAACTAAATCATTTAATATGCTGCGAATTCTATAGTTTTCATTTCAACTTTGGTTAAAATTTCTGCAATTTGTTTTGAGAAAATCTGAAATTCTTGTTCATTAATTTTTCTAATTTTTCATAATTATGTGTGAGGAAATTAAGTAATTAATTTTAAGCTATTTAATTTATTCATAGGGAAGGATATTAAGATAAGTTTTTCTGTTTTTGAAATTTTGTTGAGAATTTTGAATACAAATTTTATAATTATTCTAAAAATGAAGTAGATGTTAAAAATAAGTGAAATTACAGATACGTAATATGAAATTATGGTAAATGCATGTTAAATTTATGGCTGATTGTGTGTTAAGTATAGTATGATGAGGGTGTACTGGTTCCTTCAACAGAGGCCTGTAATTACCTCTGTACAGTTGTTCCTTTTACCCTCTTCATGCAAGATAATGTTGGAGGCTCTCATTTTATGAGTGTTTGTAATTTATTTATATTATTATTTTTTTTTTATTATGGAATGTATTAGTGCAGTTCTCAAAGGCCAGTTACCTTAAGGCAAGGAACGAAGGCCTTTTCAAGTAACTGTCTAGGCACCCTGGGCCACCAGTGCATAGAACACACTGGTTAGCTCAAGAGGACAGTCCTATTGATGGATATGTTTGTTTAGAAGTATTGGGAAGCTTCCAATTTCGTAAAATCAGGAATTGTAAATGAAAGATGATAACGATGAAACCATAAATTCCGAAAATCTTAATCCTATTATTTATGATGTTAAATTATAATTTATCAGTATAGAAATAAGTATCATAAATATTTATGTGCATTACATTTAATTATAAGTAATGATTATGTAAAAGTTTTTGTGATATTCTGTGATAACAAGAACCTTCCCTGAAGAATTATGATTATGTGAATTCTCAAACAAAAAGACTTTTGGACTGAAATCCTGAAAAATTCAATAGGACTCTTAAAAATTTATTTAAAAAAATTGATATTTATAAATTATACTTAACAGAAAAAAAATTTTATGATTTATGGTTTTTTTTTTTTTTTTTCATTTGCTAGTGCTTTAACTCTTTCTCTTTAAAAAGGCTTCTCTGTCGCTACGCCTTTTTCTTTTTGAAGGGGGGAATATGTAAGATAAGAATGTATGAATCAGAATTATAATATAACTATAAACATTAATTCTTCCTCTCTATTCTAAAATCGTAATAACTTATCTGCATTGCGTTATTCAAATTAATCATGCGATCTTACGTAACCGTTAATACCAGATGTCTCTTGACAACCAATCACCGAATTGTAAACCAAAACTTTTCTCTTCGCGTGCTTCCATCTTTCATAATTACGCACTTCAGCTTTTGCTCTCTACTGTGCTAAGATGTAATTTCTCTGGCTTGCTTTCTATCCCAACAATATCAAAAATGTAAATCTTCTGTGGAAAGGCACGACTAGAGTGCCAAGTGATCTGTGGCCACATATGTCAAGTTGAAAATAAAAATGGAATTAAAACTGCCTCGACTGCCAAGTTCTTTAGATCACCGCATCTACAGTGTTCCGTCTTTTCCTTGTGCTTTTATTATGACACACACATATATATATATATATATACAGATATTTAAATATTTTTGGTGCAGTCGATAGCAACCAAAAAGGGAGATGCACATCTAAATATTATAGCAGTTCCATATACATATTGTCAAAGTTCTGAGGATACATGTCTTGGAGTTATACGAGGCACATACATACATACGTACGTACGTACAGATGCCAAGAAAAAAAAATCTCTTCCGAGTCCATTTTAAATCCATTTCACAATCCGTTTTGGAAAAAGAGTCCTTTATTCTGTCCGTACGTACAGATGTAATCTAAAAACACAGTTCAGATGAAATCGAAATGGGCAAAAATGGATATTTTCGCTGAAATACGATACCCAAAATTTTTCGCGATTACAGCATTTCGGACTAATAAGTAAAAATGCAAAAACATGAATATGTGAGCGATTTAAATCATTTTTGTAATCAGAAGGTTTTGTGTACGACCAATGGTTGCGAAAATAAAGGCCATATAAGAACGTTAAGAAATATCCTACCGTCTACCCTTTAGACTACGAAATACTTCTTAAGCTATTAGTCGTACATGAATTATAAGTATTAGATTCATTTCTTAAAGTAGTGCCAGATTCATGGGACTAATTTAAGAAGTAAATGAAATACGGTAGGCTATTAAAATTATACTAATTTTGGTCATGTGATATACTTTTTGAAAAAAAATATATGAAATTTAAATTTTTATACTAGTATTCTGCAAAGAAAGTTTTCTAATTATTAAATTGGTCATTATATTACTACTAAAAATATCTTAAGAAGAAAAAAAAAAAAAGAAAGGATTCTATAAATGCGAACCGGGTCCGGGAAAAAATTGCGAAAGCTATGACACAAAGCACATTAATCCGAATGAAAAAAAAAATCCACTAAAATATACATATATGTGAAATTTAAAGGTCCTATAAAAATGAATTTCATGGAATAAAATTTTCGATCTTTTGCATTTCTACCAATGGAAATTTAAAACGCTCGGTGGTATGTAAACTTGTTTGTGGCATAAACAGTATTATTCAAAAATATACAATCCAAACTATATGTGCTTAGCTACTTCTAGCAATATCCGTATATACCGTCTGAATACGTTGTAATTAATAACACGTTAGGTAAATCTTTATAGCGTATAAATCCCGAAGGATATTATTTTGACTTTTGTTTTGTAAAACAAACTTCTGGTTACTAATTCAGAAGTCAAACAACAAAAATTTTCACAGGACTAGTTTCGATGGTTTTACCGAACCATCATCTTCAGCTGCAAAACCGCAAACCGTTTTTTTTCAAACCGTTTTTCAAAAAACCGTTTTTTTTTTTTTTTTTTTTTTTTTTTTTTTTTTTTTGTTGTTGTTTGACTTCTGAATTAGTATTTATTCGGCGTGTTATTGTGTCTTAAACTTCTGGTTGATTTGTTTTTCTTTTTAAGCATTTGATGCTAAAGATTTTAAATTTCATATATGGGGTCTATGTATAAGTGCGTGCCGTTTTTCATTGGGCGGAACACTGCATTGCGAAGCCTTCGATTTTTCGTTATTCAATTGTTCTCTTCGGACTGGAGTTTGAATGTTACTAACAGAAGCATGAATGACGTTAACAGCTCGTGTTGGCCATTTTCAAGGTAATCAGTTTGGAGTTTCAAGTAGAGAGAAATAAACACTTCCGACACACTTATCGCCCCTTCTGATTGCCATCTTTTCCGATCTCTCTTACCTCCAGCGCCGGAGATTGTGTATCGGAAATTCTAAAGGTACGCTTATTTTAAAATTATTTTGTGATGTTGCTGTTGAACTAACTTTGATGGTTCAAGTGCGAAGAACAGGATATTTAATAAATAAATGTAACCCATAAAACGTTAAAAAAACGCCCCTTTAGGCGTAATGTGAAATCTGAAAGCTTTCCGATTTTTTCTTTTTGTTTTATGTGACGTTATCTTCATAAATGTTCCGTTTGTTGTTAAATTAATAAAAATTGTTGTTAAAGAGTACTGTTCCCTGGATTATTCTGTATTTCTAGGTTCAATCATACGACCATCCGAGTTAATCTGAGTTCTTCATCACCATGAAAAACGAACATGAATTACGTATCAGAAAATCCATTGATGCAGCTACTTAATTTATAATGTGATATGAATCAATGATTTGAAGATATAGAATTTATTAACTTTTTTTTTTGTATTTTTCAAAAAAAAAAAAAAAAAAAAAAAAATACGCGTAGTTACGATTTTGCACTAATAATTGCACATTTATATGTGAAGAGATTTTTTTTCACAGTCGAAAATTAATCAGAAAAGAATTTGATTGACCACTGGGCGTCCGCAATCCGTGAAGATAATTTCTAGTAATTACTATTTCAAGGTCACAGACTTTATCAGAATTGAAACGCTATCAAGTGTCAGATAAACAAAGAAGTTTATAATTATTTACACACAATATATGTACTTTTATTTATGTTTCGAAGAAAAATGTAATAAATAACAGAAATAGACTAGGTTTTTATTATTTTTTTTCAAGTAATTTTCCATTTGGAAAATTTTCTTAGAAAAACTTAGATGTTTTCATATTTTGTTTACTTATACTTTAAATTAAAGTAAGTGATTTAATGGTTTATTAAACATGTCGGAAATATTTGAAGCGAATGTCAGTCTGAAATTTTAATATTTAACTGTCAATATATTTGAATTACAAAGTGTAACCAACAAAAATGTCTTGTAGGTATCAAAATTAAAATTTTAGATAATATATATTTCCATTGTTTACTTTTAGTGGAATATTATTATTATTGTTGACTTATATTTTGATAAATATATAATAAGAGAAATAAAAAATATTAAAAATATTTTTACGAATATTGAGGATACATAAATATTTTTAGTGAAACTACACGTGAAATTATTGTATTTTTTGTATAATGTAACACGAAAACCTGAAGAGGCGATGCTTTGCCAAAAAAGTAAGAATACAGGACAAGTGTATTGAGTAAACGGATATCTCACTAAACTGGCGAGATATCGCCCAAAGGGCGATGGCTTTGATGACTAATTTTTGTCGCCAAACTTGGGCGCCATTTTAGTCCGGTGCTTGCATAACTGTAGTGGGTATTATAATTGAATAAATATAATTGATCACTATATGCAACTGTAAGTGTAACTATATGGGCCCCTTAGATGTATCTTTAAACGTATATGCCTTCTAGTAATTTGGAGAAGTACTGCAGATCTCTCGGCGGCCGGGGAGAAGCTGTATAATAACGGAGACAGCATCAGTTTAGAGTAGCAGTTTTCAGTTCAGAGCGACTTCGTACTTTTGGACATATCTGTATCAGCTCCGTTCTTTAGATGCACTTTGCATTGCGTTATATTTTCTTTTAACTTTAACTTTCTTAGTAGTCTGCTTTTAGTGGTCATAGAGTATAATCAGTAGTTACACTACTGGGTAATAAGAAGTTGCACTACTGGTTATACTCTATGACTACTGCGATACTGTGAAGAGCTGCACGAGTACTGTTGTGGAAAGTTCCAGAACTGCGAAATACTTCTTTTGGTAAAATAAATTTCATCAAGCTATCACCTATGTGCACCCTTAAACAGATAGTCTTAGTATGTTTTGTCATAATCCAAAAATTTATCTAATTATAAAAGATAATTTAGATTAATTTAGTTTTATGAATTAATGATTAGAAAACAGATTTAATTTTATTTCTGAGGCAACCATACATGTAAAAACCTAAATTATAATGCATTGTTACAGTAAGTTAAGCCCCGAGTACATATAATTAAATTTTAACAAAAAGTGTTCGAAAATTTTAAAATCGATTTCTCAGACAATAAAGTTGTTAATTATGTAATCACAGGAGTGAAACGTCTCTTTACATGACGTATTTCGCTTATGCGCTTGTTTAAATATTTATTCCGCTATGAGGCATTGACAAAATTCATGCATTCAAGTGAATCAAAGCGTGTGCTAAATATGGTTAATGAGCATAGTGAAATTCACATCGTTGCGGATAAAACAAAAAAAATGTTGCAAAAGGAAATATTTTTCAAAGCGACTCCTTTTTAAGACGGTTTAGGTATCGAGTTTCATTGTAGTAATTGTCTCTCACCATAAATTTAATAAGGCTTAAAATGTATTAATGTAATAAAACTTATAAAAATAGAAAAAAAAAAGGTTATTATGGAAAACACACCACAGTATACATCGTGACGTCTGTGCGTACGGACAGAATAAAGGTCTCTTTTTTTTTTCCTAAACGGACTGTAAAATGGATTTAACATGGATTTAAAAGAGAATTTCTCGTGATATCCGTACATACGGAAGTATATATGTATCTCGCATAATAAAAAACTATTAACCGTAGAACGTAGAAATTTTGTATATGGGACTGCTATATCTAGTTGTGATACTCCCTTTTTATTGCAATCGAAACTACCAAACGTGTATATATATATATATATATATATATACACGTTTAGGGGTAGTTTATATATATATATATATATATATATATATATATAAAACTACCCCTTACCCCTTCAGGTGCTTAAGACCATTCTTAAATGGCCTTAAATGGGAAAATATTATGTTTTGGCAATGGCAAATTTAAAAAATTAATTTTTGACAAATAACAAAATTTAACTTTTAATGAGATCCCCCGATTTCTATATTTATATTTGAGAAAGATTTATGTTCGTTATGAAAAAATAAAATTAGAAGTCCATACGATAAAAAGTGACCGGGATATTTAATTTCAAAATCTACAATATTTATATCATTTTCAATTTGCTTTGAGGCATCGGTTAATTAAGTTAGACTAATTCGAGGAAATAAGTTTAAGGGAAGTGCAGCAAAAAGTATATATAATTTAATAGGCTGTACGGTTAATGCGGTGTCCACATCAGACTTTTATTTCCCCATCAAGTGTGAATTAACGCTAAATTCCTAACTTTATTTAGGGTATTAATAATTCACATCTGCGTCTTGTGCACTGTAATAAATTTTCCAAGAATAAATAATAATAGTATTATCGCTTCTTCCATTTTCAACAAAATTTAAAGTTGAGAAACGAAATGAGGAAGAAATATTTCTCATGATACTTTATATTCTTCTTTTAGACTGTTTTATTTTTATTTTGGAAATGCACGAGTAATTCACATGCAGATAAGCTTAGAGCATTCGGAATAACGCCTTGAACAGAGTTTAACAGCTTTGGCTTTAATTTTTGAAGGCGATGGCATTAAAAGACAGACGTGTGACGTGTAATAGTTTTTTTTTTCGGGGGGGGTTACTTAAAATGTTTCCTTACTTGGTGACACATTCTTCCAATAACTTTTATTTGCATCTTGTTTGACACTATCAATCAGAATTCGTTCGTTTATGAAATTAAGAATACTTTTGCTTTCAAAACGCGCCTGAAATGGTTTGTCATGAAAACTTCAATGCAGCTATTATCGAAGAAATCCAGCTTCTGAATTATCTAAATATATAAATAAAAGTCCTTTTGTTTTAATGACCAACACTAACAACGAATTTTGTATTAACGCGCTTAAAATTTTTACATGATAGCCATTAAATATAATAAGTCCTAATCTTTTGGAATTGGTCAAGTTTACCTTCAAACCGGTAAGAAAAGTGTTGGAAGAACTACTATATAAGCAACAAGACAGAAACCTTCCTAGCACGCTGTAACGAGAATCTTATAAGAATGAGGAAAGTCAAGAGAAATGGATAATGCTGCTGGATATGATTGGTGTCAAGCTTATTTTCAGCAGAATAAAAGCAATTTTCGCGTTCAGACTTGCTTTTTTTCAGTTTATGACTACTTTGCTATTATTATATGCTCTCAATTGAATTTAGGTTTAAGATTACTCAGAAATCGTAAAGAATACTGTCATGCCTCGCGCTCGTTCAAACACGAGGTGGGTTCTTCTGTGTAAACTTACTATAGTGGGAAAATAACACTTGTCCGCTTTGACATTTTCTTCACTAATTTATTACACAAACTGCACTATTGATACACCATACAACGAATACACTGTAAAATAAACTATATGCAATATATATATACAAGGCGCGCAAAAGAAATTAAAACATATTTCAGTTCTCTACATTCTCACACGGCATACTCGCCCGTCCAACTCCAAGTGCCCACTCAGTCCAGTCTTTCTTCCCCCCACCAGCCTGCCTCGACCGGTTTTTCCGGGGTAGGTCACTTCCGTTCTTCGTCTTTCATCAGGGGAAGGAACTTCACAAATACGTTAATACATTCAAATAAATAAAGAAACAATTACAAGTGTTACCTTTTAAACAGTAGTAATACATTGATAGCATATAATAATACACTAAGCTGATAGACACTATCTGCATATATGAAAAGAAAAGAATGTCTCGTTATTAAAACTATCTACTAATGCAAAGCTTATCGAAAATGCACTTAAGAGGTGCACGTAATCTTGAAAATATGCTTTTCTTCATGAAAGAATTATCGCTTCATCATTCTCCCCCCTTCTTTAAAATCTTCCTTCATCCTCTTTTAGATTTTTTCTATGGTAACTTTTATACATTTCTAGTTGCACAGCACACCTGCCTACTAAGAAAGTAATTAAAGTACAAACTAAGACCTATTAATGCTTTTCTGGAAACAGGGACTACAGTGTGAAGAGAAGTATGCTCCTCCCCCTCGTTTCTGGAGTTTGTGGAATATCTACGTGAAGGGCATTCTCTTTCATTTTCTGATTCTACCCCACACATTTTTCCTTGAAGCTGCGATTATGAAAACTTAATTATTAAATTATGTTTGATAAAAAAAGTTTTTATCATCACATAAAATTTAATGCTTTCTTGTTTATTAATTTTTTATGCATCCTCTTTATATATTTTTAGCCATAATGACAACCTGTCGTAACGAAATTTAAATGAGTTGAATTTTTAAACAGCTTACATATTTTTACTCTTTTTAAGAAGTATGAGATAGTAACAGTAGGCGATATTTAGATAGTTTTTATCTGTAATTACAGCTTGTCGCGACGAAATTAAAAAATATTTAATTTTCAGAGAACTTACATATAGTTTTTTTAAGGCACGCGAAATAGTTATGTTTGGTAAATAATTAATGAGCTTTTCGTAATTTTTTGCTATGCCTAATTCTTAGACATATAATAGAAGACCGTAAATCATTTTAATTACGTGATGATGAAAATGTTAGGATTTTAAGTATTCTGACTTCTAAAATGAGAACAATTTAAAGCAAACACTACGCAGTTCCCATTGAATACGAAAGATTTAATAGGTATTTTATGAAAATTGATGTTTAATAATTCCCAAAACAGTAGAAAGATATGTAAGTGTAAAAGCACGAATTGACTAAGTTACTATAATTGACAAAACTGATAATAACAGAGTCAAACAGTTTTGCCACGATCTGGAAAAATTTACGTAATTAGCGAAAATCGTAATAGGCAGTTGCAAGTTAAAGAATGATTAACAGTCTACATTACAAAAGTGATAACTTACAACTAAAACCTTTGTGTTACATTTAATTGAATAAAAAAATCTAGATTCGTAATATTTTTTCATATTATGCAGTTATCGGATGTTCAGCAATAAAAAAAATATTTAATACACGCTTTCGCCTAAAAATGGCAACGGTTGCCATCAGAGACCTAGGAGTGGGCTTCTATAGAGGATGTTCAGCTTAGAAAGCAAGATTCTTTTAGAAAGCTACTTTGATGGTTCTCTCAGGAGTTAGAAATGTTATTTATACTGTCAAAGAGCTACCAGTTATTAGAAATTGAGAGCATGCAGGGTCAAAATAGTAAAAGACCTACGTCCTTGCGATTTCCAAAAGCTTATTGTTTGTTGTTAGTAATTTAAGACATCCATAAATAAGAATGTATTAAATTAGCTTAAACCACAAATTCTGTACGTATGAAGTTTGGTTACAATTAAATGGATATGTGGATCAGAAAATAATCTGCACGAATTACCTAAGTTGCCCATTCATCCTCCAATAATGGAAGGTGTATGAGGAGAAGTGTTGAGCCCATCTTTGTTTGATTCAACTGTTATGTCTAAGGTACATAAAAAAGTCACCCAACAGTTCATCGCGACGCTTAAGAAAAATGAAGTTATTGCTGGTTCCAATAAGATGGCAATATTCACAATATGTGGAAAAATAAAGTTCGTTTATAATACTAAGACAATGTAGGTACTAATAAAGTTCGCAGTAACTTCGAACTGCGTCTTAGCAGATAACTTCGAAGACGGTTATCTTTTAAAATTTATAGCTATTTGGATCGCCTCATTTAAGTATAATAGATTTTTAGTAGAAACTGTACTACCACAATTTTAGGGACCTGAAAGATCTCTAGGCCATCCATGCATGATATCTCAATCAGCAGTTTGAACGAAGTGACAAGAAACAACTGTCTATGAACAACATGGATTATTTTAAGAATCTTTTCCTAAACGGTATTTTATTATTGTAACTTAATAATCTAACAAGCTAAATCTACAGACCTGAAAAATAAGATATAAATTAGAAGCAAACCAAAAATGTGACCGTTTTAAAGCAGCGTTCGGAAATATTTTGACCACATTGTAATTTTTACTTCCTTGTACAAGGAGTAAGTTTGCTATTCACTCGTTTTCAGGAAATATATGTAGGTATTATTTCCAGGAACTACAAGCTGAAAATAATAATTTTTCAACAAAGGTTACAGCAATAATTATTTTCATTAAATTTCCTTTAATTAAATTAAAGAAAAAAAGTAATATTAATAGGTCTTTTAATGGTACGTCAAAGAATTCTCTATGGGAAATTTTATTCTTCAGGGTTCAAGAGATGAAATTTACTAACGTATCTCACAAGCAATTTACGTTCGAAAAGTTAAGACGCCTAATTTCATTTTTCAAAACCACGTACAAAAGAACAGAAAAGAAATTAAGTAAAAGAGTCATTTGCCACATGGAAAATTTCTAACACATATCAATGTTTTCCATTTGTTTCAAGGAAGAAATTTCCTATGAAACTGTATTGCATAAATTTCCGGCCTTTTAATTTGAGACTCGTGAAAGCGAATTTGTATTCTGTCGGTGTGACTCTCGTATAAAAAATAGCACCCTGCTCTTGACACTGCTACTTCCACAGGAAGAAAAATCCCTGCAAAAATATTTAAAGCTGCCGTTTCATCTGACTACTAAACGCAGGGGAATAATGCTTTCAGTTTTTTCTTTTGCAAATGAATTATTTTCATGAAACGTGATTTAGATTACACAAAAAAGAATCTAGCAACGATGATTTATTTTATCTTTTATTCTTTAAACTTAACCTTTCTTTTTGGCATTGTTCATGGAATTATGCATTTCTACAACACGATATCGTCTGATGATGCTTAAGAGCCATTCAGTCTCAAGCAGAATACGTAACAATAGGCAATTCCAGAGCAATGTTTGCATTTTTTTAAGACAATAAAAAATATGATTCTGTCAAGAGAATCTTCTGTGCCTATTGTTTTGATGACGTTTATGCCCTGTTGGAATCAGATTTAGCAAATATATTTATAAAAGGGTCTTGGGTTTACAGCAATTAGAAGTCGACTTAAATACTAATACAGCTTTTTAAATTCTTACTTATTTCATTGTAGATTTAGGAATACTAAATTAATAATTTAGATTTGCAGCACAATATTTCAACTTCTTAAAAAAGAATTTCCGAGTTTTAGTTTTCTTTTCGGACCTAACTGAAGGTAATTATTTGTGTTCTAAAAGACATAGGCTTCAATTAGAATAATAATAGGTTTCAATTAGAATATATTTTCATCGTATCTCTAAAATAATATCCTTCTTCTTTGTCCTCTTTATCTTTAATATCCTTACCTTTATTTTACCATTATTTCCCCGGGGAAAACGCTTAGCTGAATTTTCAAAGCATGAAAAGCTAACACTATGTAAAAAAATTAAAAATTAATTAACAATTAATCAGCAATGCAAATATCTAACCAAAAAAGTCTTGCTATGAAATTTTTCCAAAGAAATTCAAGATTACAAAAGTCTTTTGCTGCGCTTTTTTTTGTTTTGATAGTATGGTAACGATTTAAATATTTTCTATGACTAAACGTTTGAAAATTGATTCTGCAAACAAATTTCAGTTTACTGTGCTTTGTAATTTATGGAATAGTTTTATGAAGAATTCTCAAGCGAAGTTAGAAAATTAATTATTAAAAAAATGGCAAATCTATTAAAAATTACTGAAGCAACAAATATGCTATAAGTCTGTAGTTTTTAATTTTATAAAGCAATTGAACGGGAAAAAATGGCTTTAAACAATAAAAGACGCTTAGCGCTTAACCGACGCTTTATACCGGGGGATCAACGTTTAACACGCAGTAAAATTGCAAGAAATCCTTTACGCGTACTGCAGAATTTAAACATGGAATTTAATATATTTGATACATCTTTTTCTACTGAAATTATGAGGAGTGAATAAATATAGTTGGATATCAAATATGCATTTTAGTATGATTTCCTTACGCCAGATTTCATAGTCCATTGCTTTCAGATATAATACACCATGACATACTATTAACATTATTATTACAAAATATGTATTTACTTCTAAAGCAGTGTTTTTGACTTAACGTTCCGTAGCACATTTATATTCCATGAGAAATCACAATTAAAAATATTAGTTAATAACAAAATTAAACAGCTATTTATTTCCAAAGCAGTATCAGGAAATTGAAAAACAGTGCACAAATCGTTAAGAATTTTAGAAATATAGATGGCACGATTTGAGAATAATAAGTTACTACGTATTTCAGAATCCTCAAATTAAATGTTTTTATTAATATGGTTTAAAGATAGGAATTATATTTCACTTTATTAACAGAAATATCACAAAAATCGTAGTAGTGACATCATAATTGCTAATAAATGTAAAAATATTATATATCCAATATAAAAATTAAAAAACTATAAAATTAAATACTATTCCTAATTTTAAGAAATCTTGAATGTGATTATAATTAATCGCGGGTCGAACTTATAATATTAAGCGATCCTAGCCACTCGGCCACTGGTGGAGCCACATGAAATACAGCGGACAGGATCGCTTAACACTAGTAATTCAATTGGATTTAATTGGGTAATTCGATTGGTTTAATCAGCAAACTAGATGATATATATGCGTTTTCGAGGTTTTTTCATATTTAATATAAATAGATGTCATTTCGAAATTCCTCCATGTACCTATCTCTTCCCTTACTTAGCATTAGTGTGTTTTACTTTGTTTAAATAAGAAATATGATGGAAGTGTTTATAAAATTATCAATTATATTTATATGTATGTACGTATCATAAATTAAATCAAATAAATATCTTAAACTTACTTACATGGATAAAAATTATTAAGAAATATATATACGTATTGCTTTAAATCAACGAGTTGCCACATTATAAGCAAATATACTTTTATTATTTGAAAGACAAACTGAAAATAATTCTGATTAAGTATGGGAACTGTATTAGATTTGTCAACTTGCCGTAAATGATAAATTACAGATCTTCTGCTTCAAGAGCGGGAATAGATATGAAAAATGACAGTATATCGGGACATTATTAATGCTATTATCATGATGAAATGTAACGGAATGCGAAAAATAAAAGGACTCAGTCAGGCAATTTTTAATATGAAAAGGAAGTTAAGTATTTGAAATTTAAAAAAAATCGTTAGAGTGAATAAATGCGAAATAGAAATTCAATCAGACTATTGACCTATTGAGTGTATTTCAGTAATAATAATAATAATAATAATAAAAAGATTAGATCATATAATCTACACAAAAATTGAATTCATTAAAGACCTTTTACAATTTTTCCTTCCGAGCAACACTTAAATACAGTATCTTAACGCTCCATTTGTAATGAGATTTGCCTTTTCATAATAACACTTGAAAACAAATATTTTGATAAAGGAGTTTAAAATGCAGAACTGTTACAGCAAATAAAATCAAGAATTAATGAATCCCCACTAATCACGATTGCGCTTTAATAAATCCTGTTTGTAAATTTAGAAATATTCATGATTCGTAAGGAAGGAAACGTTCTGATTTTTTTTCAGAGTATAAGATAAAGTTCTTAAATTATATATAATGCTCTTAATAACATTTTCATAAATTATTATATATCCATCGATGCTAACTGTATACACTTTCATAGATACATTTGTTACTGATTCACACGTTGTTAATTTTCATTACACGTTGAAATACAATTTTCATTATTCTTTGTCTATCAGCAAAGCCATAAAATGGTACTGCTGATTATTTTACTGTTTTCCTGCGAAGAGGGAATATTTAAAGGATGACTTAGAGAAACTCAATCACGAAAATAATAAAATCTACTTACGTCTTATTTAAATAATACATAAATGAAGATTATAGTATTATTATAGTATTATTTGAAACTTTGAATTTTATCTTAGTGTATATATTATTACATTGCTATATTGCTGTGTAATTAAGTACAGAGACCTTATCTACGGTTTCAGCCGTACAACTTCACTTACAAAATAGCTTAAAAAAATCGATAACCAAAAAATGTCGAAGGAAATTAAAAACCTTTGATTATACCATGTAAAACATACGTAGATACTTGCCTATTTCATTATTTATTATTATTAAAATATGCACCAGAATATAGTAAACTTATTTTCGATGTCTACTGCTAACACCATGCATATCAACTAAAGGGGTTTGCATCGTATATGATAATATTTGGGTATCGATAGATATACTATCCTATTTTTGAATGAGTTTTCATTTTCTTTTGATTTTCTTAACAGCACATTTCTTTGCTAAGAATGGATTGAACACTTAGCTTAAAGAAATGATGTTAAAGTAAAATTCAAATATCGTTTTAATACCCGGGTACTTTTCTAGTTAATCATTCGTCGGGGATAGCGAACCTGGAGATAATTTAGCCGTCTCATCCCCTCAATCCCCTCAATTATTGCTTGTGATGGGCTACAGAGAGCAAATGAATAACTTCCACGAGAAAAGAAAATCTTCACTTTTTGAGCATAAAGCCATAAAAGCCGGATCCAATAGTTTCTTACTGACGCTCTCCCTACTACCAGCTACTCAAGAAGATTTTAGATAGACCCCCACGGAGCAAAGATACTAAACAATCACAAACATCCGTATATCCAGGATTTGAAGTTTGTGGCCCCAGATTAAGGCAGACAGATATTCTACTGTCACGTCAACACGGTGGCAGATTAAAAGAAATTAATTTAATTGTTAATGTGAAAATAATAAATAAGACTATTTATGGGATGTGACTTTAAGATTTTTTCTCTGCTGTTGAAATTTGTCCATATGGTTCTAGTATTTGTTACATACTCCTGTAATATACAAAATTTATATTAGATGATTGTTTAAATCATCGGTTAAAATTCTAGATCATCTTAGTACCTTTTTCTTTTTGAACAATCCGAAGTTACATACATTTTAGATATTACGAGGCTTTGATGTTACTACTCTACTGAAGGATCAACAATACATCTGAATCATAAATATTTTATGAGTCCTAAATAAATGCAGACATAAGAATTTAAAGATGTTTTCATAGTGCATTCTATTTGTACTTTAACCGTAATTAGTAGTGTAATATTAACGAAATGAATGTTTTTTTTATTTGAAGAAGATTCCAATTTACAATTTTTTGGGCGGCATGAAAACAACAACCTCATCTAACGATAGTTAGGTAAAACCATTAGATATAATAACATGGATATTTGTTTTACATAATAATATATATAAATAGATAAAATAGTTAAATTAATTTATTTGTTTTCAATATAGTAAGACTAACATATAGTTAGTTACGAATTTACTTCCACGACTAATATTTCATTAGTAACTAATTTATTGTAATATTCCTTAAGTATTACAACAGAAAATGTTCCCACGCTGCATTTTAGTTAACAAATTCTGAATCTTGTATAATATTCCTAATTGATTCAGATTCTCTTAATTTTCAGAGAGATGTATAAAAATAAACCGAGTGCATCCTTACCTAAAGCTTATCTACGGGGCAATTTTGTAACACCCAAAATGTGCAAAAACCATTTAAAAATTGCCTAAAGGTTATGGGTTTATGAAAGTTTTTCAAAAATACTCTTGTAAAATCCTATTCAGTTTTGCCAGGCTTCTAACTTGCCCGTCATCGGAAGTCGTTAAGGAACATTTTCACTATGAATTGAAACAAAATAAAAAATAAAATCAGAGGTACTCACGTGATCGCCGTCGTCGTCGAATAACGCGAGTAAAACGCAAACGCAAAAGTTTAACCGAAATATGGGCCACGTGACAAGTCGTTTAATTATTGCAACAAGAAGCGTACAGTTCGAGAGCGCATTTTTCTGACAAAACAATAGAAGAAAACTATAAACAAACATAGTGGCTCGCACGCTCTGTCAGCCATGATGGACGATTCTGATTCAGCTATTGTTCGGTGCCTTTATTTTCCAAACTGGCACTTTTTCAAAAGCAACTACTACGACAAAGAAAGTGATCCACTAATCCAGTGTATTTTGAGCATCAGAAGTTACTTCAAGGAATGAATGACTGGTCTTGATTCATTATGCTGCATTATTCTGATATGAAGAGTAACACTTCTGTTCACTGGTAATTTTCTTTGATCTAAACGGTGACAACTTCGCATTTAATTTATCCACCTTAGCATGATTTGGAATGCTGAGTTTATCTACGGCTACTAAGCTGATGTCTTTAAATGCACCGAACATTTCTTTCACTTCCTTTTAGTCTGACGTCATCACAGTTGGGGCATCAGAGGCCACTTCCGGTAAAACAACAACATTAAATCTTTTTCCGGACTTCCACTTTATCAAACTTCGGTTTTCCTTTACTTTCTCTTTAAACGATTTAAATATCATCTGGTGTTTAGAAACTAAATATTTTTAAGCCAGTGCAATTATATTGTTCAGAAATGGGCATGCTGATGAATTTTAAAAATAGTTTGTCAATGCTCATACAAATGCTATGAAATTGCATGTAATGTCATTCAAATATTGCTCACTAAAGATTAAATTAATCGTTTTGGGAATGAAATAAAATAAATCACTGAAACGTTGCAGAAAAGTATTAGACAGAGTGACACAGCCTTGTGAATGTTAAACGTTTCCTATCTCAAAACTGAGAGAAATGCATTGAGAAATAAATATTATAATGAGGCATATTAAACTAAATAACATTATAATAAAAGAAATAAATATTATAATGAGGCTTATAAAATGCATTGAGGGCATATTAAACCCACAATGGGAAGAGAAACAAATGCATACGAATAAAAACCTGAAACTGTGTTTCGAAGACAAGCAGCATGATATTCGTTCTTTAATAAAAGTGCTTTTTGTTAATGGGCCTTTTATTTGAAATTGACACAAAATTAATGTTGAAATTTAGTAAGTATTGACGTTGAAACATGTAGACATTCTATGCATTTTTTAGCATAATAGTAATTATGATCTTTGCAAATAGTACTAATCTATAGGCTAAAGGCTTAAGAAACCGAAGGAACTGAGTACAGCTAACTTGAAAGTTCTTACCATTAAAAAATGCCGTTTGTATTTAATTTTCAGGCTTCTCCAACTGAATAATAAAATACATACATATACACAGAATGTACATGTATGTATTTTTTAATTATTCGTATCAAGCACGGGTGCTTGGACTTCAGTAGGGTTATACATTTTTTATTCATGAAAGCAGGTTAACACAGACCGAATAGCACATTTCAAATAAGAGGTTTGGTTTGGTTTATTTAGTTATGGCAAAGCACACTAGGGGTATCTGCCTAATGGGAGGGATGCCTTCATGGAGGACTTTCTAAGGGAAACTGGCTCGTATACACGTTACACATAGGGAAAACCTCGAAAATGCCCATGCAGCCAGCCCGTTCGCGGGATTCGAACCTCGAACCGAACTACCAGTGTTCAGCGACTTTACCGCTCGGCCGTTAGAATCTGATGCAAAGAGCGTTATAAGTGCACGCCTTCAATGACCTAGTTGGATATTATTACCCTTTTGCACATTAAATTAGTACTCACGTTCATGAAGGCCATTGATTATAACGGCACGGCATTTCAAAATTTCAGATGCGGCTGAAGTTGCATATGTATATTTGTGAGACCAGAGATTTCCAAACTATTGACAACTATATTCTGCCTAATACATTACTGACGTGTGACATCACACACATCAATGCTATATTAGGTGGTGCTGAACAAGAAACATGGAGGTCCAAGAACAACAAATCTGAGAATTTTTAAAGGATTGATATGTATCTGGAAATATCATATTTTTGCAAAAATAGGTTAAACATGTCATTAAAATAGATTTACTGCATCCGCACACTGGCCTTTTCCACAACAGCTCTAGAACTGCCGTCGAAGAAAAATGGTAAGCCCTTCCACCTGGATTTTTCTCGCATAAAATAGTACTACCAAAAGATGTGCAGACCGTCAGCTTATTAAAGTGTTGTTAGAACTCCGTGCGTGAAAACAATGATAGATTTGAGCAAAGGATAAAGAAAAGTAATGTCGAGATAACATTGTGTTTATTGTATTTCACAGTAGTTTAACATCTATAATGCGTATTTTCATGGTTAGAACGATCAGTGTCTATGTTACTAAATGAAAATATTATATCATATATAGTTATGTACTACATATTAACTAAAGACAAATTTGTTTGGTTGACCTGAGTTATTCTAACGTTCTCAATGTCATTTTAGAGCTCAGCATATCGAATTGTTTATCAGCATATCGAATCGAATTGTTTGCTTTCTTTTCTAAAGCAAACAAAACGTTTAAATCTTTGTTAAATATTGAGAGAATTTATTTAATTACAAGGCATAAATTTATTTAACTGCAAGGTCCAAAATGTAATTCTCGGAATGCACCTTTAAGATATACCATTATAATGCATAAAATTCTAAATAACCCTCTGTGCCTGACTGATATACTGACTTTAACGACATTCTCATTTCTAGATGCAGGCCTGGAATTCATTTCTCGCACAACCATTGGGCATCTGTTTCACATTCTAATATCTTACTAGAAAATCTTTGCTTCTTCCGCACAGCCTTTTTATTGCACTCTCTATTTAACACATTTAAGTACACTTAATGTACAGTTTCCAAATTCTCCGAGTTATGAGGTTTTACGAGTTAAGGAAATTTATTTGATATTAATGAAGTATCTTTAATTAATAAGATATTAATTAAATATCTTTAATTAATAAGATATTGATATAAGCCTGTAAAAGAGAAAAGAAAATAACAAAAAAGAGCACAAAACTCTACGCAAAAAATACTGAAACGAGTTCTTCGGAAATCCTATAAAATATGTCCTAAACGTAGCATAAATCCAGACAGCTATAAACTCAAACATAAATTTTAGTACAGTAGTAGTGAAGCCGAAAAACTTGAAATGCTACTATGAATGAAATTCCATTTCATAAATAACCTCAGAGAAGAAAAAACGAATAATACTGTCAAATTATGGCAATATTTAGACGTCAGAAGAAGCTAATAAAAGACGTTAAACATATGGTGTAAGCAGAATTTTCAAACCCTTTTTTCATTTCAAATAAAATTCCTTTCCGTTTTCTGTAGATTTCTCTAGATTCTACAGAAATTATTAATAATATTATATAAACTAGTAAATTAACAAATTTAATTAATGATTACACATGGAAAACGCATAATTAATAAGCAATCATAAATTTTTTATTGCTATTGGAACTTTACTTTATCCTTTTTTAAACCCTATCGATTAACTTGCCTTTCATGTCTTACATGTTTGCCATAAAAAATCAAGAAGCGGACAGAAACAGGATGACAATATACGTTTCTAATATTTTAAAAGTAATGGCTATCTTGAATTTGTTGTGTTGGAATCTTCAACTTTACTTCTTCCTTCATAACATTTCAATCCTCTATGACATATTCTACTTCTTTCATAACATTTCAGAAACAAAATCCTAAATTTAACTATAATGTATTTTGGTTTGGTTTGGTTTATGTGATTACGGCAAAGCCTAGAGGAAGCCTTAGGGAAAGGATGCTTTCGTGAGGATTTTCTAAGTAAAATTGGCTCAAATACACGCTACACATAGGAGAAACCAAAAAAAAAAAAAAAAAAAAGTAGTGTAGTACTACGCCCATGTAGCCAGCCAGCCCCGTTCGCGGGATTCAAACCTCAGACCGAACTACCAGTGTTCTGCGACTTTACCGCTCGGCCGCTGGTAGACATAATGTTTTTGGGAAGGAGATTTATGAAAAATTATCTCATGATCGTTTCAGAATACTGAAGAATTTGCAATTGTCTTAGATCGGCCATCTTAAAATTCATACATTTCCAGTATCTTGGAAAAACAGCTGTTACTTTAATGAATTAATTTATACTTCTTTTGTATATGAGTACAATTTTATAAACTTTTCAGAGCTTTAAAATTATGACGGTCATCTTATATCCTCAATTTGGAAATTTAAAATTTTTTAATGTTTCAGCAACATAGTAGCAGATTAACTTAATGTTTTCTATAAATGAAATTTTATCTCAAAGTCTTCCCAGAACAGGAAAACTTTAGAAACTGGCGACTATCTTGTATCCACGATCTCGAAAGATATATATTTTCAGTACCTTTAGAACAAAGCTTAATTTATTAGAAATGAAAACTATCTGAAGAGGTTTTGAGAATTTGCAAAATATGAAGGTCATCTTGTATTTGCAATTCTGAAACAGATAATCATATAAAAATTCTCAATGAATAAGTTTTCTGAAATAATTTCAATAAAATTGCATAAAAATATGTATCCAAAAATCTAACCATACACACATTCAAATGTAGCGCACTTAATTTTCGTTATTGACGGATAGGGAGCTATTTTAGTATTTATAAATTTAAAAAAAAAAAAACATTGAAAATAGTAAGACTAAAAACAGCAAAACAAAATATTCAATAACAGCTTTTCCAGAATGAAGCATCTTTGTAGTATGCAATATTTTAAAAAATATCAGCTTTTTTTAATATTAGTTCGCAAATTCTCAAACTGAACTTATGAAAATTCTATTCCCTTATTTAAAGGTTAGTGCCGAAAAATATCCATTCTTAACTTTATATAGTTAAGCGTCACCCTTTATACGTTTCATATTAGAAAGGAAATAAAAATTCAGCATGAAACTTAATAAAACCGTAAGAAAATGCATTACACAATTTTCTAGCACATTTAATATTAAAAGTATAATGAGGGACAATGTTATGTGTGTGTGATTACGGCAAAGCCTCGAGGCTCTCTGCCTAAGGGGAGGGATGCCTTCGTGGAGGACTTTCTAAGGGAAACAGGCTCGTATACACGTTACACATGGGAGAAACCATGAAAACTCCCATGCAGCCAGCCCGCTCGCAGGATTCGAACCTCGGACCGAACTACCAGTGTTCAGCGACTTTACCGCTCGGCCGCTGGTGGGCCTGGACAATGTTATAAAAATAGCGAAGAATTAATTATTTCTGCCCTAGTCTGTAGCTCATACACGTACAGAGTAATTACAAGTTCAAAATAAAGAACATACTATTAAAAAATATTTGATACATTTTAATAAACCTCTCAATATGCAAGCGTTTAACTTAAGTGATCTTCTTTCTGCATTTTTCAACCTGTATAAATTTAGCAATATAGAATAGTCATTTGGTGTGAAACTAGTGCTAGCACAAGAATTAAACTCTTTTTCATAATTTCAGCGGCGTTATAATGAAAATAAAATGTTCGCTTATGAAAAAACTAATATCTACGAAAAATGAATTATTATAAAAGTATATAGTTAACAATAAATTTCAAAAATAGTTCTTTATGCGGTTCAGTTAATACTTTTATATTTTTAGTTGCTTTGTTACTTTCAATATTTATGAGTGGCTTCAGTCCGGCGATATCAGGGCCATAGTCTATAGCATGAAATCTCTTTCCCCCTTGCGAAGAAAGTAATATTCGCATTCCACTTGGGTTAATGTTTATGAATACCTCGTGTGAAATTAAGAGGAAAGATCTTAATCAAAACTTTCAGTCCTTTTCTAAATATAGAAGTTTGAATATAGAAGTTATTCCGTAGTTTAAATATTATTCTTTTCACAACATAAACATTTCTAGCATACCGAAGTTCCTGAAGTTTAAATATTATTTCTTTCATAAAAGAAATTTATCGATGCAAGTACTTACTTCCGATGCCTTAAAAACTTACTGAGACATTTTTGAATATATCTTAATGTTATTCTGACTAAATAACTACTTAAGCAAGATATGCTACTAAGTTTGAATGAAATTCTTCTTTGAGCACGAATTTTCGCAAGGAATTACAAGAAAAATTCGTAGGTTTATTACTAAGCAGATTTTAACAATGTATTCAATGATCATCTTTACATGAATTTCGTAAAGCTGATTTGCGAAAACACTTGAATGTTAACATCTGAGTTGAAATAGATATGCATAAAGAATCAGTCTTCAGATACTAATTCTGTTATTTTAGTTAACTAATATTTTTACTCCAAACAAAATTATTAAATGCTTAAAATTATGTGTGTCTGTGATTATGGCAAAGCCTCTAGGGCTATCTGCCTAAGAGAAGGGATGCCTTCGTGGAGAACTTTCTAAGGGAAACTGGCTCCCTTAAAATTATGTAAACGTTATAAAATATTTGAAACAGCATACATCTTATTATTGTTATTAAACATAACTACAATATGGATTGCATTATTATATATTCCATTAACAATCATTATAGTATATCATTTACAAGAAAATAAATAGTTTATATAAGCTCATCATTATTTAAATCACTTTATGCATTAAGATGTTTGGATTGTTTTCAAAAATTGGTCGCTTTGATTAAATTTTTGCTGGCTTCTTATTCCTTTTACTTCAAATAGCAAACTGAAAAGATATTCTGTTGTTTCTCTTTGTAAAATATGCCCCATCGAAGAATACTCAACTTCTTTAGCAAACGGTTTCTGGCTGTTGCCTTTTATATAATCGTTAATTCCAGCACTGTTTGTTGAAGTATGAAAGATTTTATACATAGATATTAACTGTCTGCAATCTGAAAATTTCAGATTACTATCGAACACTTAAAAAGAAAAAGCTATATTAAAAGTTTTTAAAAATTACGAAACCACACAAGTATTTCACGTTTTGTCTTAATAACATCTGCTGGTGCCAACTAGTCAAAATAAATTTTATTTCTAAATATATTAACTCAAAAATTGTTCAAGTTTTAAAAGTTTCGTCGTTTATTTTTCTCTTTTGAAGGTGAAAAAGGTACAAACAGAAAAATATCAAAATTTTAAAATGTATCTTACCATCTGAAAAAAAATATTAATTTTTGAATAAAGTTCGAAAAAACAGAGAACGGATTGCAATTTACACATCACCTTAAAAATTCATCAAAAGTAAAGTAATCATTATCAGCATCAAAAGTAAAGTAATCATTATCACTTTACTTTTGATGCTGATCATAATGCAGATAAGAACTAGACTCAGGAATTTTGCAGTCGACATATGTAGAGTTTAAATTTATTTATTACACTAATTAAAAGCAACATTTATCTCAAAATGGTATTAAAGAGTTCGTATGAAATTGCAAAATGATTCGCATAGTTATGATGATGAGTAAGACACTTTTGTCACAGTTTAGATAAGTGAAAGAGCTTAAGATTCATCGATTGGTTAACTTGAGATCCCCCGGAAAATTTTGCTAAGAATAAATAATACATCTCCGAGGCGTTGAGCATGAAAATAACTACTTTGAGGTGTTAAAAATAATAAAAGATAAAGGCATAAAGTGTTCAGTAATTATTCTACACGAGTTTACTTCTTTTTCAATAGGTTTAGCCTTATATTTGATAAAAATATCATTAAACACGTTCAATAAAGTTTTCAAGTTCTAAAGTCTTAAAATCAGTCGCTCAAAATAAATAAATGACTATGCCTTAGTTCATGAACAAAAAATAAAAAAACTCTGTTGTAACGGTGCTATATTTTTAAATCATCGGCGAATTTTTATTTATAATATATTCAAATCTTTAGTATTATGGAATTTAAGTTACTATTTTCTGCAGAATATAATTACACGTGCTATGTTTAACGGTTTATAATTCACAATATTGATATGCGTTTCTAAAACTGTACGAGTAACAACTGTAGTAATTTAAAATGAAGAACAATTCAGCCTTTGTTTGACTTGTTAACAAAGAGGAGAAAAAGCGAGTGAGCTCAGTGAATTTCAAAAGAAGGCATTTGTAATTTTAAATAAATTGAGTTCTTTTTATTTGAAATCAAAGCAAAACAAAAGTTCAACTTCGTCATTTGTCAAAGCTAATTTTGGTAAGCATCTCTCGGTTCTTTTAAATAAGTTTAAAAAATAAAATAAAGAATACATTAGAAATGATGTACACAGCATGAGAACAATTGTTTCCAGATGAAAAACTGGTGCAGCAAAAACAAATTTTGTGAAAACCTGCGGCATATATTTATTGCCACAACACTGTACTTTTACAAATGAATGAAGCAAAATTAAAGAGGAATTGTTCTTCCATGTAACTTTGCAGCTTAAGAACACGTTGAATTACACCAGTGAAATAAAATTAACTAAAACATTTTATCATATAATAATAAAATTTAACAGCTGTTTTTCAACGCACAGTGTAAAAGACCTTAACCAAGTTTTTCAGAATAAATAATTTATTGATAATTATCCCTTTTATCACTCTTCCATGCACAATATTTATATGTAAATTATCATTATAAATAATAAAAATCAAAGTGATTTTGAGAAAAATTCATGAAGGAGAAATTTTTTTAAAGTTTCATCTTTGATTTTAAAGCTTTGTAAATGACATTTGCTCTTCATTAAGTTCAGTCAAGCAAAAATGGCTTAATACATATCTCAATCTTTATTTAAAATAAAAGAAATTATACATTATTAAGTGCCAATTTAAAATGAAGATTTTTTTAAAAATTAAATTTTCAGTTAGAAGACAACGAATTTAAATAAATATAAAGATTCTCAAGGGAATTTTTTAGTTAAAGAATTTTCTTTATTTTTAAACAGAAGAGCAATTACTTCAAAAGAGAAAATTATTTTAAACAAGATATGTTTAACTCATGGCCTAAATGAAGCTTTGGGAACACTCACTAAGCATCATGAGAACACTCATTAAGCGTCACTTTCTATATACGGTTACTTCGAAAAGAGATAAAGATAAACAAACCACTTTTTACTTCATGGTACGAAGTAAAGGAAGTATTGTAATCGCGAAAAGTTTCGGATATATTATTTTAACGAAAATATCCATTCTGACCGCTCTCCAATCTGCACATACGGACATCTGTACATACCGACAGAATAAAGGACTGTTTTTCCGAAACAGGTTGTAAAATGGATTCGGAAGAGACTTTTTTTTCATGACGTATGTACGTATGTATGTATCTCGCGTAACTCAAAAATCAGTAGCCTTAGAACGTTGAAATTCTGTATAGGGGCGAGATGTGCGCCAAACATCTATACATATATATATATATAGCCACTTTGTTACCCGGATCGGAGAGCTCAGATTTTTATTCCTGTATGTTGGTAAATTGTGCATTTTAAAAATGATTGACTTATGTAGTTCTTATGTTCGAATTAAGGTATTTATGATTTAGTGAAACTGCATGAAATAGTATCAACAATTTAAAAGTTTGAATGCCGTTGAGCCTAACGAGGCCACCATTTGTTTATATTTGAAGCTGTTAGTAAAACGGAGAATTAAGCCAGTTGGCGCACTAACTTTAGTGCCTTTTTGCCCAATGTGTCTAAAACAGTTTTTAACAGTGAGGCTAAAAGTCAATTTTGTGCACCGAAAATTTTGTCTTCCTGCGCGTAGGCCGAATTTCTTTTTTTAGCGTAGAAACTCTAATTTTAACTGAAAAAAATATTTTTGTAACTGACTTGAGAATGCTAATTTGATACTAAAAATAACTGATCTCTAAATCTGCAGCTGTATACTTACAGAAGAATTACGATATCAAAATTATTCATATTACAAAAGTGTTGCAGATATCTTGAAGTCGATTTGCGAAGTCGCACTGAGGTATTGGTAAAGGACACCAGTTTCGTCTAGATATGACAGCATACAGTTGTGATAACGTCCCACCAGCGGCCGAGCGATAAAATTGTTGAACACTGATTATTCGACCTGGGATGGAATCTCGGTGAACGGGCTGGCTGCATAGTTGGTTTTTATGATTTTCCCCATGTGTAACGTAGATACGTGTCAGTTTCTCTCAAAAATTCTTCACGAAGGCATCCTTCCCTACAGGCAGATATACCTCGAGTTGTTTTGAATTAATTTATTAACCTAACATAACCTAATCTATTGGGGCTAACAGTTAAGTGATATAGGAATTATAAAAAAATAAACTTAAAAAGAATTTAATGGATTCTTAATTTAAAATTAACCTATACAGGAATGTAATAATTAAATATCAGTGATAATTGATAATGGCATTCGTATGGCATTTTTTCATACGGAAAGCTTAACTGCGTTTCAGTAAAACGCTAATATGAATCTCGAAATGCACTTATTCTTTACAATCAAAATGACTTTTTACTGAATACCAGTTTTCCTAATTATTAAATTTTACGCAATAATTCTTGCTACTGGTAAATAGCAAATTAACTCAGTGTTCAGGACTCCCAGACAAAGACTAAACATATATCCATCAAAAAATGCAAATGTTTGCATTGTATTCCATATTGATAAAAACGAAACGTACTAACTCGTGTTTTTTAAAGCTTTATTTTTTTCATCATCTCTTAACATGGCATTTAATATTTACCCTTTTCTTAACATTAAGGTGCCCGAACATCATTACTGTAGCTGTTGGGATGAATTTATTTTATCTAGAAAGGTTAACAAGTTAGTACGTACAAGTAAACAAGCTAATACGTACATGCGCACGAAATTTTCATTTTTTCATGCAAGTAAACAAAAAGCTTTAAAATAATTCTAGCGAATTTCTTAACTCCAAAGACTGTCTTATTTTTGTGATTGATAACAGCATCACGTTTTACCTTCCAAGTGATCTATATTTTTATCGGATAAGAAATGAAAAAAAAAAGAAACTGAACACCACCTTGTCAAACCTTTGAGTGTTGAGCCAATATGTGCTCGCCGAAGAATTTTTTGATAAAGAGATATTACGTTGCTTTACGTGCTTCATAAAATCTTTTTAAGTCCGAGAAAAAATTTGGGATTTCCAGGATATCCACAAAGAACTAATATATACTTTTTCTTTTACATGGAGTTAAACAATTTTGTTGAGAATTATTTTTCCTTTAGAGACCTAAGGCAGTGCCTGTTCCTTGTGAAAGTTTTTAAGGAGAAAGTGAAACTTTTATGATAAAAGTTAAAATTTATTTTACCTTATATGAAGTATCCAGCTAGCTCTCCATTCAAATAATGCTCTAATTCTAGGTTTGGATTAGGTATTGAAATGCCAACTGATAACAATCTGGATTCCTTTATTGATTTTATAAATATAAATAACTAAATTTTGGCTGCTACTAAAATTGTTTTCAAACTGTTGCAAAAGTCGTGACTGAAGCAGAAGAAAGCACTTAATCCAAAGTTTCAGAGTAATAAACAAAGAAAAATTGATTAAAAAAAAAGAGTTTTGTGTTCCACAGTAAAAATATTTGACTTAAAAATAAATATATTTACAATAGCATTAAAATTATTACTTTCTAATTAATGAAAGTCAAATTGATGTCTCATTTGCAGAGTATCCTAAATTGCGATTACTGGCAGTGCAGGGGGGAAAATATCCAAGGAGTCGCTTACATTAGTAATAGTTGGAAAATGGAACTATTTAAATCCGCTGCTTCCATACGTAAAATTTGCATGACCTTCTAGTTTGAATGAAATTTACGAAAAATTAGAAAACAGGAAACCTTAATTATTATCAAACTATAATAATTGCTATATGCTTAAAAAGAAATATGAATAGAACCAAGATGTGATTTCGATCAAATATAATTAATTAGCTTGTTATCTGATTTTTTAATACCGCTTCTTTTTTACTTTGAAAGAGTTTATACTTACAATGCTAAAATCTATCGAATGATCTTTTAATTCAAAATTTTTTTATTAGCAGCCAATTAGTGAAATAGCGAAAAGTTCTTGTAATAGTCGAGGAGTAGCAAATGATGCAAACGATGCGTAATAAAGAATTTCCTTTCTCACAAATAAAAAAATCTGATTTGGACACCACATGATTTTCTTGTACGGCCTATTATATTAATTATACAAATATTTTTTGGCATTTCATTTAAACTTTTTTCCTCGAATTTCATTAGAGATCTATTTCTCATTCAATTATTTCAGTTTTCACTTCACGGGAAGGCAAAAATACACAAAAATTCAAAACATCTTCATTAAAAATTGAAAAATATAGAATAACATAAAACACCAGACTGAAACAGTTAAATATAAAACACCAGTCGAAACAGTTGAAAAATGTTACAATAAAAATCTGAGTTTCTACGCAAAAACAAGCAATTCGGCCAGTGGGCAAAAAGTCAGATTTTTCGGTGCACAAAACTGAAAGTTTACTTTTGGTCCCACTCGGCAAAAAGACACCGAAGGTTCAGAAACTGACTTAAATCACTATTCTGCTAAGTTTCAAATGTAAACAAATAGCTGCTCCGTTAGACCTAGTTTCACTTAAACAATATTTAAACTGTTGATAATTCTATAACTATTACATGGAGATTAACTAAAGGAATGAAAACCTTAACCGGAATACAAGAACAACATAATTCAATCACTTTTAAAGGGAAAAAATTAACAATTTACCAACATATAAGAATAAAAAAACTGAGCTCACTGAGCCGAGTAACAGAATGGGTATGTACATTGCCTTTCAAAAGTTAAGGAACAGCATGTTTTTTGTGTCCAGTTTGAGAATGAAACAACAGATAAGTAAGAAATTTACAGGGCATATTCACTAAACAGTTCTTTAAGTTTCTACGGAATATTTTTCCATCTGCACTGCTGGTGTCCTAGAGCTAACAGTACTCTACAAATGAGATTTCAATTTTTATTTTCTTAATTCTGATATGATAATTTTTGTGTTAGATTTTGGAAGCACAGATTTAGTTATCAGCTGCTTCAGAACAAGTTTCTTACGAATTAGCTGTTATAGAAAATCTTTTTCTTTCTTTTCAATTCTTCCGCAAGCTAGCAGTTTTTCCGCTCTTTTATAATGTAGCTTAAGCTCGTAAAGTAATGTCAGATACGTTTTAATTGTTTTTAATAAGTTTGTGCTGCAAGGTTTTGCTAATTTACTGATCACATTTCAATGAATGTAGACTAAGCCAGGCTGTTCAATGTTACGCAGATTAGCAGAAGATTTAGTTTACAGAGCGGCTGTCCAAAGAAGCGGCCCATGCCCTGGATTTGGGCCTTTAAGTCGCACAGAGAGATCCATAAGCTCTCATTATAATTTTATTTTATTTTATTTTTGGATACTTCTAAAATAGTGAAAAAGGTATTTTAAGTAAAGAAATGTTCAATAGACATGGAGAAGATTTTGGTGATCCCAAAATGATGAATTATTCAGAGTCAATAATTCTTTACAATCAGATTATACAAAGAAGACTATCAGAAATGGGTGAGCAAGGGTAAGAAGTCTAAGAGAGAAAATATGCCGCTGATTTTCGTTGAACCTTAATAAAAACGCAGATTAGGTAAATATAAGTCAACTTTTAATTTTTATATGCACATTAAAGGAAGTCTTTTTCAGTTACGAGATATTTCTCAGCATCTGTTCTCTTCAATATACTTAAAGCATATTTGTTACTCATTCAAAATGTTTGTTAACAAATTTGGAGGTTTTGAAAAATACTTGGTAATTATGAGTGAGGTTTCTTTTAAAAAATTATATGAATCGTCCGACATTCCATTGTATTATTCATTACAATATTTTATTTGGTAAATTAATAAAATAGGGCCTAGTAATATGACTTGATAATGGAAAGCATCGATCTACAGCGTGATAACAGACAAATGTTAACCGTATTCAGACAATATCCAAATTTATTGAAGCGCAAATTAATTCATTTTGTATAAAAATTTAAACCTCAGAGAGGTGAATCGCATAATTTTAAAATACTCGCATGTTCAAAAAGTATTTTTTGAAGTTACTACCACTTAAAAAAATTCCGCGTTCTTTCAAAACAAACGTGCAAAGAAAACCAATTTTAAAAGACAAGAATGTCTTTTTTCTATTTAATTATGAACACTTCATTTGTTCCTAACGCAATTAGATGCTTTTTTTAGATCTTCGTCTTCTAACTTAAAATTTAGATGTTTAATCTCCTTTCCTTTCTTTCTTTGCTTAAGTTTAGATGGCTTAAAATGTTCTATTCTTAAATAATTAAGTACAACTCATTTGATAAGACAGGCTTAAAGCAACAACCAAGACCCACTTTTGAATTACCTTTTACATAATTTACAGAGTGCAAATAAAAGTTTTATAAATAATATTTACGAAGACATGAAACTAAAACTGTGTAAAATGATATTTTTTAACTGTGATAAAATAAATTAATCTTTCAACAAAGGTTTTACTTCCTTGTAAGATGTAGAGGAAATATTGTAATTGTAAAAAATTTCGGGTACCATATTTCAACTAAAATATCCATTTTAACCATTCCCAAATCCTTTTGGATAACCGTTTTGCCTGATTTTTGTATATGCGGACAGAATAAAGGACTTTGTTTTCCAAAACGGATCGTAAAATGGATTAAAATGGATTTTTTCGTGACGTTTATACGTACGTATGTATGTATTTATATCGCATATCTGAAAACTGATTAGCAGTACAGCGTTGAAGTTTTATACTTGGCACTGCTATAACACCTAGTTGTGCACTTCCGTTTTTAATTGCAAGAGGCATAACCAAATGTATATATAACTTAAACGTATATATATAATATAAAACATGAAACAAAATTACTAATAAAATTATTAAAATTAATTGGAATCAATTGGCAATACAAAATTATTAAAATTAATTGGAATCAATTGGCAATAGACCTTTAAATTCATAATTTTTAATTAAAAGCATCTCTCCTTTGAAAATACGCTTTGCACCGTTTTGCTTCGTTCTGCTGCACGCTACGTCACTCTTTCTCTGCTCTGTGAAGCCTTTAGCCCAATCGCTGCTCAGGGAGCATATAAATACTATTGCAATCAGTACCCATCACACTTTTTGCCTGATTGCTCTGCCTAGAAAAGTCACGTCTCTTCGCTGAGTTTTTCTATTATCTAAAATATAACCTGCGTACACAGAAATTGGGGAGGGAACGTTTAGCATTCCTACTGTTGCACCAATTTTAGCAGAAATGTATTTCTGAAGAATTATTCATGTTGAAAAGTAAAAACGATGTTTTAACGATCAAAGCAGTTGTGATTTTTCTCTTTTCTTACTAGGCTTTTATTTCCGTAATCGGTGGTCGTAGACATATACTTCAAATTGCAGAAATGTTTTAAATGACAAAACTATTCATGTTTTGGCAATGTCAAATTTAAAAAAAATTCATTTTCGACAAAAAACGAAATCTTACTTTGCATATAATAGCAGTTTACAGTGTATGTAGTTAGTCTGACAATATATATATATAACAAAATTTAATATTAGTTTATTGTCGTAGAAAAAAAATGTGTATAGTTTGACACGATGTACAAGGAAATCACGTGGTGTCCATAACAGAATTTTTGTTATCAGAATAAATGTTGCAATCAACTGATCTTCCGTATGTATCAGTAAGATTAGCAGCATATGTAAGTAAACTGGAAATGGAAGGTTGGAAAATCGAATAGATATCAAAGGTAGTCAGTACTGGACTCCGAATCAACGCGAAAAAGCAGTTTGAAACATGGTGGGTAACGGCCGATGGAGAATTTGGCAGGCGATACAGAGAAACTTTCGTGCACACTTTTGTACAGTATGGGCTCCTTGGAAACAGATAATACACAGACTGTGTCAGCAACCGGAAGCGACTGACTCTGCGTTGGAAAAGAATCACGGACGTCAAGCATCTGCATACCTGAAAATGGAGATATGCCTCCTTTTACACACTTAAGGGTTATGCAAGAAGCCCGCCCATATATTGCAGATTTGTTCTTTATTTCCTGTATGAAATGTTTAATATGATCATATCGGTCTTCTGAACTTTACGAAGGTGGAAGACAGCTCACCCCTCATAGCCTGCGAGTGAGATTAATCCATGTTATGCCTTTTTATGGGATTTTTGAGAGATAAGACTTCACAAAGGAACCTGAAAAAGGCAGAGCAATTTAAGGCTGTTTTCGTTGTCATTTCGAAAAGTGTGTGCTGGAAGTGAATCGCAAAGGTTCGCAAGTGAAAAGCTGTGAAACAAAATGATGGGCTCTTGAACACAGTCTACACTAAATACATTCTACATGCTCAGGGAGTTAACTAGGCAATTATTTTGGAATTTTGTCATAATAAATAAATGTAAAATAAGCAAAACAAACTGTATCTGTAAACAAATAGGACAAGTGGGCAATGCACCGATTGTAAGAGTTCTGATTATATTAGAGAAGAGAATGGAAGAGTGCATCATCGGAAAGTGGTAGAAACCTATTTGCTCTTTCTTTATGTGTAAACACCATACGATAATAGACAACTCAATATATACTTTGATAGATGTCACAGTACCATTTTATACTTCTGACTTAAAAATCATTTTGATTTATAAATTTCAAATGCAAAATAAAACATTTATGATGTGTCTTGCATTAATCTTTCATCATTTCTTTACTCACTCTTTCTTTTATCAAAATTCAGTTCTTAATTTTGTGTTATTCTAATCTTCAATATCTTTCTGACCGGAAAATTTAGGATGCAGGGAGACAAAATAACAAATTTCCCTCAGCAAATGAGCCTGCATACATCTGTCAATAGATTTAGGATGTTGAAAGCAAATTTTTAGTCTTAACCAGCAACAACACATTTCATCAATAACCCGCTTCAGTTGTTTCTGTAATTTTTTTCCATTATTTCTACTGTTATTTGTATAAAATCTCGAAAGCCAACTAAACTTTTGCTTTGCCATTTCCGTTTAAAAATATAGTTTCCTCTTTTAAGCTTAGCTTTTATTTCCCTTACGGTTTATTGTGAAACTAGACTTTCCTGTTAATACTAAGCTGACGGTTTTCACAAGGGAGTAGGTTAAAAGGAACGTTAATTTAAAGCTATAGCCAAAGGCAGTTAATCGGAAGAGATTGTTTTTTCTTTCAACAGGAACTCTTAAAACATCCATTCTTTTCAGCCATATGTATCAACTGAAGTCCCTAATTCATCGTAATTCCTTTGAGAGAAATAAATTCATATTGTTATACATAATTCAAAAACATAAAAATTGTGTAACTAATAACTCCTGTCTCAGTATATAAAGAAGTAACTAAACATTGTTATGAAAGAGTTCAAACATATATAAAGAGTCTCCACATCTTTATTTGAACAGCAAACTTTAAAGTAACTAAGAATAAAAAAATATACCATCCCCATCGAACCCAAGACTGTCACCTAGAAATGCTGACCTCTGTGCTTCCATTCTTTCCGAAAGTTACATGTTCAATTAATACATACAGCGGAGCACAAACTCAATTCTCCACTGGCCATATCTCGGGAAACGAGCATCAGAATTGTGTGAATATGGTGCGGTAGGTGATGCAGATCACTACCTCTTCAACTGCCCACAAACCGATAAACTGCATTTAAAAATGCCAAGCAGTGAATACTGGCAGTAATGGACGGAGAATACCTGCGGCAACAAGCAGACGAAAACTAAAATAGAGGAGGCTATCAGGCTATGCTCAGCAAGGTACTAAGAAATTCTCCCCCTCCTTTGAGAATCGTATCTTCGCAACATAATTTTAATAGCAATTCAAAATACTACAATAACTGAAAATAAACACTAGAAAAATAGCTCACCCCGTAGGATAGTAACAGGACTGTAAGAGCAAAACTATTGCAATGTAAGCATATTACTATCCAGTTTGTATGTACTTGATAAAAATAATATTGTAAAGCAGTTTAAAATGACATTGAAAATCCAGTCAATGTGTAAATGAATTACAAGATTACTTCGATTACCTCAGTAAAAGTATTGCAAATATGAATTCAGATAATGTTTAAATGTACACATAATTGTCATGATTTTTTGTAACTATCACACGTAACTTATGCAAGACAATGTTTGTAATTAACATATCTATGCTTATACACAGGCCTTGTATTTGTATGCCCATGTAATATTTATATTTATATTTTTATACCGAAGAAATATTCCCTTCTACCAGAATGACTATTAACACTGTAAGACTTTTACAACAAAGTCAGGTCAGTGGTTATCTCAGGCGGCGCTCAGTGGATTCAGATAATTAGGATGAATTATATTTAATAAGGAAAATTATGCTAACAGTACTTTGTTGTAAATTTGGAGCGGTGAATGGAATTTGCGCAGTTTTAAGTTTTAAGTTTGTATGCTGAATAAAATATTAATAAATACGCTGTAAAATTAATGCATATAGTGTACAACAAACTGGTTTTACCGGTTTTATTGGAAGAATACGTTTAATAATTACGTTTCTGCGTTTTTTAATAACGAAACAAAACATAAAAAACAATTGAACGAAATCTTAAAAACGAACAATAAATTCCAATAATATTGATGGAATTAAATGAAATAAAATTAAATCGTGGCAACAATGCTCGATTTTTTGTTTAGAATGCTCCAAGATTGCTGTGTGATCCAAACATATGAAAATTCTTTCATTGTTCGGTCGGAGAATTATTTAGTAAAGCTGGTTATAATAAAAGCTGTCACTTGCAATCGGGAAACGAATTCTTTTGTGACATTTCCCGCATTTTCATGCAAATTCAAGAGCATACTTTTATAGTTTGACAAAAGAGAGCCCGCTTTATGAATTCCAACTGTTTCGTCAGTTTGAAAGAAATGCAATTGGAATTGTAAATACATGGATTTTCTCACAAATGCTTTATTTATGGACTTTTTTCCCAAATGAAATTATTATTTTTCTGAAAATGCAAATACAGCGTCTATAATGCTGGATATTTTGTCGAAATGTTATTCAAGTGCGCATCTTATCATCAAAAATGATGACAAATGTTGTCAAGATACTAAACTTTAAAATTTATGATAAGTTTGATACAGATGTCCGCTTCACCAAAACGATTGTTTCTCGTAGAGCGTACACATTTTAAATTTTACAGTCACTGAGCAAAGCGTTTGAAAACGTCAGTTTGCAGAATTTTTCTTATGATCAATATATAATAATCTGTACTATAATTGGGGCGGGGATCGGGTGAAAACTCAGTTAAGCGAACTTATCTGGTATAGGGAAATTCAATCTAAATGTATAACTATACCTTCGATGCAGGATGAATTTTAAAGGTTAATAAACTGTAACTATCTTTCTAAAGATAATTTCGACTTTGTGGGAAACGCTCTGTGGGAACTAGCTCGTATTCACGCTATATATAAGGGACACCTACACTTGCAATAACTAACGAGCAGTCGTCTTATGCTTTCGGCACCAGCGTGCTTCTAAGAATTTACGCTATACAATAGGCAGTTGGATGTGAGAGAGACGAATGGGATTACTTTCCTTTAGTCATTATTTCTGAAAATTATAATAACGTATACTGTAGGTATTTATTAGCACTGCACTGCGTAACGTAAAAACCTGGTTCATTTGACAATATGAGCATATTTAAACTTGCGCAAAAAATTCATTTACGATTTTTATGCTTCATGTACATAAGTCACATTTTTGCATCTAAAGGATAAATTTTATTTCGCTAAATAAATAACTTTTTTCTATTGTTATATTATTTGTGAATTCAAAAACCAGGTAAGCGATGTTTCATTTAAAATTATTTACTTTTGATACTAAAAGCATATTTTTTAAGTTAGATATCTTAACAAAAATTTTCTAGGGCACACCAGCGGCCGAGCGGTAAAGACGCTGAACACTGGTAGTTCGGTCTAAGGTTTGAATCCCGCGAACGGGCTGACTACATGGGCGTTTTCGTGGTTTCCCCAGGTGTAACGTGTATACGAGCCAGTTTCCCTTAGAAAGTCCTCGTGTCCTCCCTTTAGGCAGATAGCCCTCGTGTACTTTGCCATAATTAAATAACCCAAACCCTTTCTAACAAACACATATTTTGCTTGAAACATATGAGTGCATCTTTTTATACGCAAATATTCAATACCTACTTTTCCGGCAAAAGATATATTTTCTACATATCTGATTGCATGATTTTTTATTTATTGAACATTTATGAAGATAAATCTAACTTCAAAATTTAAAATTCTAACAAATTTTTTTGACTCTTCTAATGTTCATTCTGATTTCATATACATTCTCATGAAGATATTCTTTCACAGTGCAGATATACTGCTGTAAAATATCGATGCTTAACACACTACAATACTTTTCAAAGCTTGTTTTCTCCACAAAAAGACATTCCAAATGTCCAAATGGTACATGATTCTCATCGGAAATCTGAATTAGAAATTGTTAAGCTGAAGCGTGTAAGGATGTCGCACCCAATGTTAATCGTTATCCTAGACAAGATATTTTAAATAACCTTAAAGACCAATCTCTAATTTTTTATTGAACAGTATTAAAATGATCTAATTTTGATAATTTCCAAAAATCGCTGAAAACTATGTTCTTTTCATACTTCAAGAGTTAATGCCGTATAAATGGACTATAAAACATACAAAAAATATTATGTTATTTTCGTTAGTAGACCTTACATTTCAGAGGAAACTGTCCTTACATATCTTACTAGCTGAAACAAATCACGAAATTTGTTTCCAGTTTTATAAACAAATACCAAATCTTAACTCCGGAATTTTCTACTTAAATTTCAGACATTGCAATTTACCTTAAGTGTTAGGGTTTTTTAATTAATTGATTTGTTGTTCATGATATTTATAAGAAATAGGAATAAGAACTACATCGAATCCAGAACTGCTCTAAACTGTCATAAAGTAGATACTACTTCTTGTCCAGTGGTTGGAAAACAGAGAAAATATGTCATCAGCGAACTACGAAAAGGTTTGGTTAGTTCGGTTTAGTTGGTTATTGCTCAAATACATTAGGGTCTACGGTGAGAGATGCTTTCGTGGAGGACATTATAAAGGAAACTATTTCGTATACACGTTACACATGGGGGGAAAACCAAGAAAACGTCCATGAAGCCAGCCCGTTCGCCTAGAATCGAATCCAGGTTAGAACTACTAGCGTTCAACGATTTTACCGCTCGAACTGCGAAAAGAATTTGTATGTAAGTAACCAACCGTTATTTCCGTTACATATCACGCACGTTTCAAATGGTTCAGCAAAATCATAAGATTAAACTGTAATGGTATTCTGATCTTGCTACAGGTTTATATTTGACAAAAGTTTAATTCAGGCAATATCACGCACTTTTCAAATGGTTCAGCAAAATCATAAGATTAAACTGTAATGGTATTCTGATCTTGCTACAGGTTTATATTTGACAAAAGTTTAATTCAGGCAATATCACGCACTTTTCAAATGGTTCAGCAAAATCATAAGATTAAACTGTAATGGTATTCTGATCTTGCTACAGGTTTATATTTGACAAAATTTTAATTTAGGCAGTTAACGATAAGCCAGTTAGTTTAAGAACTAATTCCACAGATATTAAAGGTATAGAAGATAAAATAAGGCTGTTCAGATGGCAAAGCCAAGTGAGGGAAAAGAAATGCTATGATGCTCTCGTAAAAAGTACTACGTGGATAGATGTGAACTTATTTAAAGAAAAAGAATAATGCATTTGCTTCACCGGATTGTTTGCACACCAGCTTGCAAGAACATTTCCTTCAAATGGCAGTATTCACTATTTTGTAAGAAAAAAAAATTTGAATAAATCCAATAACAATAAATGTTTCGAAGAGGTTTCATTCGTGGGGTTTAGAAAAAAGAATGAAAGTTCCGAATTAAAAAATTAACGTTTCTTTTCGAAAAATATTTAAATACATAATTTCACTTTAAAATGCTTTCGATTTATCTATCAGTAATACTTATCATTGCACAGAGTTACCAACCTAACAAAATTTTCTAAATTTATACTGATACTATTTCATTCTATTTTTTCTCCACGTTGGGAGGATAAATGAGTTATTAATTGAGTTACACGAATAAACAATTTTTATGTCTACATAAAATTCATTACTCACATCCGGATGATTTATATTAAACCAATCAAATAATCTTTCAAATTAGCAATTCCTAATATAATGTCTGAGATATAAAATATAGATACTGCATTCGGAATCGTTTATGTGTTTTATAATTATTTTAAATCACTCATATTTTTCTAAGATGTGATGGGACCAGCTTACTTTTTTATATTCGCTTCATCGAACAATTTCTGAGTTTATATTTTAATGTATTATAAAAACTGGAAACGAAACGTCAGTACTAGGCTTTCCTAGGAAATTTGCATTCCCGCCGGACAGCATTCATAGGAAGTAGCACATGAAATTGCAGCTTAGAATCCGCTGACTTGAAATGAAATGCAAAGTAGACTCAACTGACTTACCGCAGCAGTTTATACCAGTCAACTTAATCTCCTGTTATCCATGTTATGTTTGTTTTCTCTCCTGTCAAAGGCTGACATACACTGTTCAGCTGTTTTGTAAAGCTCGAGAAAAGCACCCATTAAAATTTATATTTCCCTTACATCGAGTATTCTCCTTTGGTAAACAACCGCGTTTTTTATCGCATATTTCTCTTAACAATATCAAAAACTAAGCACCAACGTTAGTATAACTTGCTATGAAAAAATAAAATAGGAATCACTTTGATTGTAAACGCGACTTTATGAACAACAAGAAAGTTTAGAGAAAGAGCTAGGAAAGTTTATAGGTGCTAAAACTGTAGCAGGCATGACTTGCATAAATAGCATTTGTGCTAATAACATGAGGAGGAGCTTAAAATAGCGAAATATTGTTGCGTGCATACGGTTTGTAAGACTGATTGCACACAGCTCCGATGATAGGTTGATAAATTTATTTTATCAAAAGAAACACTTCAGATATCTGAAACTTTCAGCAAAAATAGTCGTACAACTCTTCATGCTGTCACAAAGTATAATCAGAAGTTACACTTCAAATTACTACGAACGTTAAACACAACGGAGTGCAACGCGCAACTAAAGAGCGTAGCAAAAGCGCTTAGAACTTATCCTGAGCTAACAGCCAACAATAACAACTCAGAGCAGAAGCTCTTACCGGCACGATGTAGTTTTCCGCCGGCAGCCTAAATATTTCTAGTACTTTTTACTTCTCGAAATTAGTGAAAGGCAATATGAGGGTCGAATTACGGTTAAAGCTAATATAATGATCAATTACCTTTATTCAATTACAATAACTATTACGGTTATACAAGGAACGGACAAAAACGCCAAATATCCACATATGGCGATTTTGCGTCATCTTTACCGAAAAAAAATTAGTCGCCAAAATCGTTGCCAGCTTAGTAATATCTCACCAAGTTACTTGCCCCTGTATTCTTACTTTCCCGGCATAGCTCGTCTCTCTCGATCACAGAATAGTACCAATATATAACCAGTTCTGAATAGTATATTCTAATATTAATTCTAATATTAATCTTTTTACTGGGGTAGAAGGGACAAATATCTCATTCCACATTACTCTCAGAGCCCACCCACCAAACTGACATTTTGTCTATATCTTCTTTCAAAACGTTACCAGCTTCAACAACAAGAGCGACAGAAATCCACTCCTGTGGTTAATTTATGTTTCTAACAATATAGTACACTATAAATATTTTGTGTAGTTATTACCAGGGCTATGGAGTCGGTACGGAAAATAACCGATTCCAACTCTGACTCCTACTTCTGGAATTTTAAGGACTCCGACTCCCTGATAATATATATATGTAGACATATACACATGGGTTACAGCTTATGTTTTTAATATAAAAGAAGTAATTAATGCTACAGAAAAAAATTGGCATAGCAAATTATTTATATTAATTAGCATTTATTATGAAATGGAAAAAACTGGCATTAGTTATTTCTAAGTAACAGTATAGCTTCGGCAAGACCTTCTTTGTTGGAGGGCCATAGATCCGATTTGATAAACTTCAGAGCTGAGGAGAGTCTTTCCACACTAACTTGAGTAGGAGAAGCAAAATCATATTTCTCTAGTTCTTCGAACGCCGTGTAGAAATATTGTTTGTGTTTTTTCATTTTTATATCTAAAGGCTCTTGGTTCTTTATTTCCATTCGCTTTGCCTTAGCCTTTTTAATATTATCCAAAAATATTTCTCAAAATCCAATTCATCACTGAAAGAGGATGATAGAGACTCAGTTGCAACGTCTGCAGTTTGACTGTCCTGATTCGAATTCTCCAATTGTTCTGAGAATAATTTTATTCTTAATGAAAGTTCATAGGTGGCTGGCTTTCTTTGCCTTTTTGATTTGTTCGACATCCAAGAAAATTCGGTGTTTCTGATCTCTATATATATTGAACCCAGCAAGATCTCATTGTCTAGCAAACTAGTTTCTCTTTACTTCATTAAAGAAATGATTCCTTCTGCAATAAACCCTCCATTTCAGAAAGAACAAATATCCCATTCTTCCATTCTCGCCTCTTGTTAATTCTTCAGATTGAAGCTTTTTGATGGCTATATACGGTGTAGAAAGAAGAGCTTACAATCCTGCAAGATCATTCCACAGTCTTTCTGTTAGTGAAACATTAAGGCCATCTACATCTCCTAAAAAAGTTCTTAATTCTAAAAACCTCTTTATCATTAAATATGTACTTCCTTATCGCGTTACTTGATCAATAATTGCTCCTTTTTCTGCTCGCTTCCTAAGAATGGCATCAACTATGGGAGTTCTTGCTGCTATTGGTGCTTACCTAAATTTACCAGTGAAATTTGTAACTAAATGAATCAGTTTAATCACTAATGGCAAATATCACATCCATCCTCCTCCCTTATATTTATTTATTAATATGTCAATAAAATAGAAAATAACTATTTATTAATGTACATAGTCAGTCTACAAATAAAAATAATAACTCAGCTTGTCATTAATTGTTTTTCAATTCATTTCAAATTCAAACTGTCCAACAAAAACTGGAGTCGGAGTCGACCTGTTTTTAGCGTCTCCAGCTCCGATTCCTTTTACCACAAAATCTGCTCGACTCCGATTCTGACTCCACAGCCCTGGTTATTACTCACGTACAATCTAATATCAAGGCATTAAAATATCGTTATTATTAGTTTTTGAAATAACAATATTTTGATTGAAGATTTTAATTTAAAAAATAATTCACCATGTATTTATCTTTTATTCTGTTATAGTGTTAAATATTAATTTTCCTTTCCCTGCGGCTTTTAACGCCTTTATCTTGATAAGGGAGAAAGAAAATTTTGAAGCGCAGATTACGAGTTTGTGTTCATGATAAAACCTGGCATTACAAGTTGTAGTAAAAGAAAGAGAGAAAAAGTAAATTAAGTTCTTTGAAGATAGACGAAATAATTACAGAGCCTAAATTCTATGCTCTAAATTGATAAAATCTCTGCGTCATTACACATTTCGCAGTAGTTTATTATGACTATGAGATTTTGTAAAATTAACGTCAGACAGAATCTAATTATCTTTAATTTTGACAGAAAACAACAATATTCAAGCTTCACCACGTTGTGGTCGCGTAATCTCTAAATATCGTTTGATTTATATTCACCTTTCACATATTGTTATTTGACTGCGAAGAGCTCTTACTTTAGGCACAGTGATTAAGGTGATACACTAAATTTTAAATAAATTTTAATCTACACTGCTGACCACCCAAATTGTAACACCAAGAAAGACAAGAGATATCACAACAAAATTTATTTAGTAGATAACATGTTGACCAACTATCAAGTGATTAAATTTATAGACTTCTGTGAAGTGTGGTTCCTTCCAGAATCAGTCGCCAGAGTAGCCCCCCCCCATTGTTGGAGATCACCGCTGCCACACGCCTCGGCATTGATTCAAAGAGACTTTGGATGTGCTCTTGGGGTACAGCAGACCAAGCAGCTTCCACACGTTGCCAAAGTTGATCTGGTGTGGCAGCTTGGGATATAATCTGGGTCAATCGTTCAGCAACCATGGACCACATGTTTTTTATCGGCGAAAGATCCGGAAAGCGAGCCGGCCAGGGAAGCAATTCAATCTGGCGATTGACGAAGAACCCTTGCACAATGCGTACCAAGTGTGGTCGCCCATTATCCTGTTGAAATATGGCTGTAGGCAAGCCCTGAAGGTAAGGAAGGACAACTGGCTCCAACACCTCGGAGATGTAGCGCTGGCTGTTTAACGTACCGGCAATGCGTGTTACAGGAGTGAGAGAGTGATATCCAATACCGCCCCATACCATAATACTCGGTGCAGCACCAGTGTGGCGGTGCATAATGTAGCTTTTCAGCATCCTCTCTCCACGGTGTCTCCAGACTCGAATCCAACGATCGTGGTGTTACAGATAGAAGCGTGACTCGTCAGTAAAAACAATTTCATTCCATTCTGCCGTCCACATCCTTCTGTCATCGCATCATTGGCGGCGGAGAAGTCTGTGGTTCTGCGTCAAGGGTAGACGAAGCAATGGACGTCTTGCGGACAGACCACTCTGCTGCAAACGGCGTCGAATGGTACGCGCAGACACTGGATGATGCGTTACATACTCAATGTGCTGTGCTATGGTTCGTGATGTGACTGAGCGATCTGTCACTGCCATGCGCACAATGTTCCTGTCATCACGTGAAGTGGTGCACTGAGGTGAATGCGATCGAACACGTCGGTCCGTCGTACTCTCCTGCATCCAACGGTCACATATCCGTATTACAGTTGTTTGGTTTCGTCCAACACGACAACCGATTTCCATGAAAGATAGTCCACACTCTCGGTAGGCCACTGTCCTTCCTCTGTCGAACTCGGATACTTGATCAAACGATGATCGCTGTTTACTACGAGGCATAATTGATCTTTTTTTTGAAAAAACAATAAGAAAAACACAATTGCCGAACTTGAAATCGTCGAAAACTCCAAGTTATAAATAGCGCTTTGAAGTGGCACCACAGGCGCGCATGATGTGCGTCTGCGCTGAAATTCTAATCATTTGCATATCTCCCCTCCGCTAATGCATGTTGTAAATTTCATGGATTTTACATGCTTCCTTCAGGGTGTTGCATTTACGGTAGCCAGCAGTGTATATTTCTTCAAGTAAAAATTAGCCAAAAGCTGCTATGCAGTATGCAAACTGAGTGTAGATGTCTAGACTTGGTGTTTGAGCAGCAAGATGTTATAGAGCTGAAAGTTAGACAGATAGCATTCGGAATGTATAATCAGCTTCTTATTAAGTTTTCAGTTACTATATACATCAATTAACTTTTTCTATAAAAATAAATAATATAATTTACTTTTTCACGTACGAAGCTTTATTTATGTCTAGTATGGCTATTTATTAGCTCAGCAAAGAATGCCATTCAGATAGCATTATTACTATTTCAAGTTTATGATGAGATATAATTAGAACAATGTAAATCATTACCAAATAATGTAATTTATAACTAATGAAAACGAGAATAAATAAAAATGAATGCAAACAACAACAATTTCTTTCCTTCAAGAGTAAAATTAAGAGAATTACCAATTATTTCACAGCATGCTTTGCTCACAAAGACAGACGTGGTATCTCACAAAACAAGCCAATCTTCTAATTGCAAAATAAACATCATTCATTGGCTTGGAAAAGGTGTACCAGGAGGTAAGTTGATAAGATCCATAAACGTTGGAAGTTCACGCAAATTCGAATCTCAAAGACCTTACATCTTCGTATGATCCCGCATATATAACATGAAGCCAGCCAACTTCCTTTAAAAAATCTCCCCGAACGCGCACCTTACTTACACAGACAGCCTTTGCATCCTTTACCGAGACCGATTTAGCAGCAGCAAATGAAACAGAGTATGAAATTTGCATGCATTTCATTTTTTCACGCACAGTAGTATTACCGCACACGAAATATATTTGAATTAATTGCTAAATGTGTTATTTTTAATCTTTATATTACTTTATAAATAAAATTTGGAATAAATTTTTATTTGGGACCAATTATTTCAGAAACCACAAATAAAAGAAAAAAAAATACCAAATTGATTAATTTCTACACAAAGTCAGAAATCTTTCGATAAATTTCAAAGTTTGCGAATGAATAAACTCGAAAAAATGTAAATATAAAAGTAATTCAGTACACTTTAGTTACCTGAATATCGAAAAGGAATTAAAAAAGTTTTAAACAAATACTTCTCATTCGCTTCACCGCATTCAAACATCAGAAGTTACTCAAGGCTATTTCATTGTTGCATACATGGCAGGCATATATACAATATTTAACTTCCACGGACCATTTTAATTCTCCCGCTTCTTTGTATTTAGAAATAATAACAATAAAAAAGCCGTGCTCGTATTTTGCATTCGCATGCAAATTAAATAGCCCTTTTTTTCGAGGTTAACAAAAGAGACTTCCAAGATCGTGAATTTCTTGTCATGCACGATGGCAGGAGTATTAAGCAGAAGATATTGAAGAAAAATTACGAAGACGAATAATACATTCATTCCCTTGCGTTCTTTTCAGTTTTATAATTCACTTATGCTGACGGAAATAATATTCAACTACGTTTTAAAGGTACCAATGCGCCAGCTGCATATACGGTGTTCTAAAAATATTCTATCTGAATGGTTATTTTGCATACCTCATATGCGCTTCGGGAGGCGCATTTAAATAAATGTCGAGAGAAACAAAAATAATAATAAATAAATCTTAATAAAATGCAAACATTTTAATTTGCTTATTTAATGCATTCGAATAAAAGTTTAATTTATTTATTAATAAGCATACAAGGTATTTCTCCCGCCTTCTTAGCATGCCTTCGTGGTGTAGTCGTCAGCACACTCGGCCCGTGTTCGAGAGGTCTCTGGTTCGAGTCCCGGCGAGGGCATTGCTCATATTTCACAACTCCTGCTTCTAAATAACCTAATGACTCTACTAGCATATTAAAATTAATAAAAGCATGTAGCATTTTATACTAAGTTTGTAAATTGTATTGATTGTGTTTAAAATTTCCCTGTCTGTTTTAAGGAAAAGTAGAATTCTGTTATTTTATCTCTTTGTATATGTAAGTAACATATTTTTATGCATGTAAGTAACATGTGTTATAGTTTACAAAGTATGTAATAATGTGCTTTTGTTGGTGTAGCTGGTAAATGTCACCAGCTCCTAGTCTTTAAGTTCATATTTTAGTTGTTTATTCTATTTAAAGTTATTTCAGGTAGTATGGTGGTAGTTCTACTGCTTAATGGGTCTGATTTAGGCTTTGTTTTAGAACTCAACGTTTCTTTAAATAAATGGCTCCACTAAGCCCTGTTAAGCCTCTAATGGCGGTACAGGAAGTTCCAGTAGTCATACTAAGTTTGCAAATATGAGTTGTATTTTCATTCATCACAGCTGATCCGAAAAATATTCCCAAATTTAGAAATAATTCTACATTTACGAACAATTTTTAATTATATATGGTTTTATTTCTATTTTAAAAGAAATACTCCTTTATTCAGAGTAATTAAATAATGAAATATTTCTCCAAATAATTCAAACATACAGAAGGGCGTGCTAATTGGAATGCTATATTATTGGAGTCTGTTAAGCTATTATTGCAATAGTTTAATAGATTAAATATTATTTTATCGATAATAAGTAATGTAGGATAAATATTTCGATATTAATATGATATGCATACCATTGATTTGCAATAAGCGGCAATAAATATTACATTTTATGACTTTCTGAAGCGTCAGTTACTTTCTTTCTTAAAGCTATTTGTTTCATTCCTGATGACACGCCAGCTATTTTCGAAATACAATCTTAAAAATTCTGAAAAGAAAAAACATTTATATTGGAATTTGTTTAACTGATTTCTTTAATTCACTGTGTTATGTTCACCTCTTTGGGGAATGGGCTGGAAATCAAAACTACACAATAAATATCATAAATATTTTACTTTTTTCTCCAACGTACAAACTGGAAACACAACTCACTTATATCTTTAGAAATCAATTACAATAAAAATAATCGCGTGTTGCCACATCTCTGAAACACAATCGCGGAAAACTTCATTCATTGAAAAGTAGAAATAAATTATTTTTAGCCTTTTTACGAATAGCAGGAGCGCGCTTTTTCGGCGAGTAATGGATGGCGTAACACACTGGAATAAAAATAAAACAGTTAGTTTTCTAACCATTTCCATAGCGTATACCAATACCACTTTTATGATTCCAGTATTCTTTTCCGCCCTATTGTATCAAATTTAGGTACTGCCTCGTATCCCTTAACTAAATATTTAGTTTCCAGATTTTCAACTCTATTAGACAATAACATTTACACCATAAAAAATTCAATAGAGTTTGTAAAAAAAGTTAAAAACATTTCTCCTACAAATTTACTCATGGTTTCTTTTGATGTAAAATCATTATTCATCAATGTTCCAGTGGAGGGTGCATTAAGATGTCTAGAAACCAGACTTCGCGAATTTCATTTCTCTTGCATCGAAATTGATGAGCTAATTTCTCTCACTCAACTCTGTTTGAAACAAACACATTTTGTTTTCCAACATAAATATTACAAGCAAACTGAGGGATTAGCCATGGAAAGCCCCCTCAGTCCCATCCTGGCTGATATCTACATGTATTATTATGAATCAAAATTGTTTGAAACTTTAAACTTCCCGGCATGGTTCCGCTACGTAGAAGATACTTTTACTCTCTTTGAAGGTAATAAAGATGATTTAAATAAAGTTCTTTCAACAATGAATTCTATTGATCCTGCTATTGTTCACTTTTGAACTTGAGACTTGCAATTCTCTTCCGTTTCTCGACATTCGACATTTTATTCCTATGTTTTCCGTGCTCTTTAAGTTTGCTACTCCAAACTAGCCCTTGATGAAGAACTAAATTATTTAAAAGCAATAGCTATTGGCAGGGGCTTTTCACCCAACATTATTAATCAAGCAGTTAAAAAATTCTCACCTCAACACACTAAAAGGCCCACTCTTGTTTTAGGAGATTATAAAAAATTCTGTTGTCATTCCCTTCTTTCCATCAATTAGCTATAAAGTTGCACATAGTTTGCAGAAATTTAACTTTCGGGTTGTTTATTCTCCCATCAATAAAATTCCGAGTTCCATACTCAAGGACCCCATTCCGGATATGAATTCTTGGGGTATTTATAGGATTCCTTGCCAGTGTGGTTTAATTTACATGGGCCAAACTAAGAGAGCCTTAAAATTTCGCGTCAAGGAACATGAGGCATATGTTAGAAAAAAGGAAACACAGAAGTCTTCTGTTGCTCAACGTTGTTGGTCCGAAAATCACACTTTCAATTTTTCTGCTGCCAAAATTATTCAAAAAACATCTTCCATTGGAGAACTGGATTTTCTAGAGGCATTTCACATTCAAAAAAATCTTTCTGTTCTTGTTATTGATCCTAATTCCAATCCATCTTTGCCTTTGGCCTTTAAAGAAATTATGTTTTAGTTCTGGTTTCACCAACAGATGACGCCACTCGCTTATTCTTGTCCAGGCTTTCTTATCTTATCTAATCATTATTTCCTATATTGTTCATTTGTGGTTTTGCAGCTGAGGATGGTGGTTCGGTAAAACCATCGAAACTAGTCCTGTAAAAATTTTAAAAATTAACGCTGATTATTGTTGTTTGAATTAGTTCTTATTCGGCGTGTTATTGTGTTCTAATTAATAATTGTGGATTTGAATTGAAAATATTGCAATACTACATGAAGAAGCACATGCAAGAAAAATCTAAGAAATGATCTTAGGAAGCAGGACTAGGATCAGGTGGATCTAGCAATATACGAAATTATTAACAAGATATAATTTCTGAAATCATAAAACACCTCTAAGCCTAAATCAAAGCACACACTTAACACAGAAACTATCACAACGTTAAAAGTCCTCGTGTTGCAGATTAAGACGGTAACAAACGCTTTAGGCATAACCTACAATGTTGGACATTTGCCGATAAACAAGATAATGTTTGAATGGTAAGTAGTAGCATTGTTCGTACTTTCCCAACGCAGGGTACTTGTCAATTAACATTCACCAACGTATGCTGAAGCTTCTCGCCATCTGCACTCTCACGACTGGCAGGTGCTTAGCTTATATCGCAAGGGTTAATCGATACTACACTAAACAAACAGAGAAGGTAAATAAAACTCAGAAGTCTAGCCTGAAAACTTCACTAAATAACATGTCAACCAGAACAGAAGAGCTTAGAGAGTAAGTAACAGTAATTGCATTTCGAGAAGCATTCCAGAATTTCATCGGGGGGGCAGATGCTGTCAACGCTCTACTATTCTAAATTCCCTCGTTTATTATTTTACCAATGGCTGTAAAACTTACAGCTGTTTCTATACATCGCAAAAATTGCAGTACGAAATCAGTACGAAAAACTGCTTGAAGTGAATAAATTCCAATAATAAGCTTTTGGAAACTTTAGCTCAGTTTACATGTGTAGGGCATGAAAATTTTCTGCATAACACGCAAACTTTACAGGCAGATCATTTAAAATGTGCTGTCCTGCTGCATTGCGGGTTTCGTGACCATTAATAAAGTGGAACAGAGCTCTACGTTCTAATAATTGTAATAAGTGAAAAAATATAGGAAATGAGAAATCCTACATAGCTTAGGAGAAAATAATTATGCCAAGAAGGTAGCCTTTTTGGAGTGTTTAGATTAGGTGAAAGTTCAGCCTCTGCGGCATTTTAGCTTCTCACCATGCATTAACGCGCAAGGACTTTTAAACAAGAACTAAAATAATTTTTAGCAACTTAATTAACATCATTAATTACATTATGACCTATATTAAAGCTAGAAAGATAACAAACACGCATTTTAGCTTAGGAAAAAGAATCTTAATTTAAATAATTGCTAAATTTATTTGAAAGCATTGTTAAGTGAAAATTACCTTCATAATGGTCTATGTAGATATTCTACATACTGCATATTTTAAATATAATTCTTAACATATTCTATCTAAAAAATACTAGATGATATTACTTTATCTATTATAACACATTTCAGTGCAGTTTCCAAATATTGTAAATGTAACAATAATATTTTCCAAAATATATTTATTGTTCCTTGAACGCATTTAACATTTAATGACATATCGAAAATCAAGTTTCACGCACATTATTTTACTACTAAATGCAATATCATTTCTGAAAAGCTTTACAAATAAAAAAATTGGAAGAATATTGTTCAATACTCTCAGGCAATAGCCATCTTTTAAGTAATAGCTAAATGGTTTTTAAGTGCTAGATTTTTTTAACTGCTTAATGAATTTCCAAGCAATTAGCAGCATGAGCCGATAAAAACATAATAACGAACAGGATAGCTTTTTTCTTCTTATTTTTTTCCCTTTTAAACTGCATTCAGTTTCTTCATAAGCAAGGGAAAAAAAAGTACTCCTGAAAGGAAAGGTTTTTCTTTACTTTGTTAAAATACAGACTCATAGCGCCATCTGGAAGACCAGTAACAAACTTAAATGGCACAGAACCACGAGATACAGTTCTGCGTTTACTCACAGTTATACAATTTGACAGACGTCATAAGTCGACTGAAAACGACTCCTACAAATTCTTCGTTCTTGATCATCTGACATTATATATAAATAATTTCTCAAAAAGTATATTTGAGTTGAAACCGTACAGATCAGGTTATCATTTTCTCCAACAAATGGCAGGCGTCCAAGGCTTAGTACCCAAGTCTGAAAACTGAGGGAAAAAAGCAGCAGCAAAAAATTGTAGAGATCATCGCCAAGTAATTTCGCTCGGGCGCGAGTTCGCAAGAATGATTTGGCAACGGGAACTGTGGCTTGTCAGCAACGTCATCTAATGACCGTTAATTGAATTCCAAGGCTGAAGTACGCACTGCTATATGTTCTATTCACAAGATGATAACTTGCATTTTCAACAGCAATCTTTCAACTCTTTAAAGACCACAGTGATATCAGTTATGTCTGTTTGAAAAAAAAAGGAAAAGGTATTATTTCTGTTTGACTTCAGTGATATGGAGAAAAATTTATACGAACTCGTTAAAAGATTCTTAATCGGCGTAACTTATAAGATTAAAAAATAAGAAAATATAACAAAAAGTTAATTTCTAACAAAATCCTGGTTCTTTGAAATTAATTCTATCACATTTCATTCTTTCAGAGAAAAATTTACCAAGGCAATGTCAAGCAAAATAAATAATTTCAACTTCGAAATTTTTACAAATTAAAACAGATTGTATCTCTCATGTAATAAAAGTTATTTACTACATCAAAGAAAATTAAGTTGACCTTGATTAAACGGGAGTGGATTTAGCCGGTTGAGAATTAAGAGGGCCTTGCATTAGAAAAAATCAGTCTGTTTATTGCGGAACGTCGGAAAAATTACTGCCCGAGTCTATCAGAATAAAGAAAAGCCTCTACGGATGAAATAAGATGATGACGCAAATGCGTGGAATAACAGTAATAATGGTAGATTGATGTCATAGCATTTATGAATTATTTTTATCTAAAATAGTACGTAATTTAAATATACATATTCTAAAACATATAAATATGGCTCAATCATTCCGTTACAAATAAATGTTATGTAAATCGTAAAAGTTAAATTAAGTATACAACCTAATTTACATGTTTTCCATTGATTCTTATCGAAATTTTAAGAGTAACATAAACAACAACATTGTTCTTTCTGCTTTGTTCTAAGCAGAGTCCAAAACATTGTTCATTCCGTATTATTCATTTATCGTTCATTATGTATTGTCGCAAAAACATTTTTCTTTCTGTATTCTTTTACTATGAATGCTGATTTAATTTACATAACCAATTAATCCACTGTAGTGCTTAAAAACGCAAATAAAGTGTCAATGGCATTTTTCTGTTGGTTGCCATAGAGATCATTCTTCATTCATGTATCCTTTTAATTGCTCTCCAGTTAATCGTGATTTTATGGTTAGCAGACATCAGGTTAACCGCAAGTCTGCTATATATTTTAGAGAAACGGAATTCAATATAAATCCTTAAATACTAAACAATAATATAAAGATGATTGAAACAAATAATTTTTTCACTACGTGAGCAGCTTGTATATAGTATATATATATATATATATTGGCGCGCATTTACCTTTTTGCCTCAGGTGAAAAAATATCTTGGCACAGTTCTGCTAATTTCTATTAATTTGTAACTTTTATATATAACTAGGCTGAAAAACTGCAAGTCGTAAAAAAACAACACAAAAGGTTTTGCAATGAAGTTACTCGTTTCTTGTGCGAATTAATAAACTGACAGTTCTCACTGCCATTGTCAAGTAACTCATTAAAGAAAACAAAAAGAATTTAAAAAATGGCAACACATTTTTTTCCAAAGTAGCGGAAATTAAAAACCGCAACACTGCAATCTCACCAATGGAATGATAATGGGTAACCTTTCTTTGTTTCATCATACAATCCATCCAGTCATCACCAAACTCTTTTATCAGTTTTTCCCAAATAATGGAAGAAAACTGTTTTCCCACCTTACAGCAATTTAGAGCCGTTTATTTGTTTTCACATCAGAAGGGCACTCTTTCACACTATCTAGAGTAAATTACTTATATCCCAAGGGAGTCAACTAGAGTTCAAACCCATTATTGACCACAAAAAGTAGCTATGGAAAAGATTTTTTTCAACATGAGGTCAACAGCTACTTCTTTTAAAATAATTTGTTTTCGAAAATCGATTTTTGGGAAATTTTTATTATGTGACTTTCACATACTACCTGGATGGAGAGTAGATTCTTTCCGCCATCCTTTTTGATGGTACATAGACTGAATGAAAACAAATTAATTTTTTTTTCTTTTACCAATGCTTAACGTTTACTTAATGTTACTCTTCTTTTTAAAAAAGTTATAAAATCTATATTTAATCGCAGATACCTAATGCTGCTTTTCTTGAAATGCTGCTAATATTTCAGTATTCAGTTTCTAATGTTAAAAGTCAAATTTGGCGAGAAATCACCAAAGGTCGCCAAACTTGACGAGCATCTGGGCGCATTCTGGTACGATCCCTGTATAACTATAATTGGTACTGGAACTGAATGACTATAATTCATCCCTATGTGTAACTATACCTGTAGCCGGCCCTTACATGTAATTTAACGCATGTGCCATCTAGTAATTTCGAGAAATGGAAGGTAGTGGAAATTCCGCTGGGATCGAGGAAAAAATATATAACAGCGGAGAGAGCATCAGCTCTTAGTTGTTTAGTTCAGCGTGAGTTTGGAGTATAAAGAGATCTCCGTAAGAGCTTCGTCTTTTCAGATTCGCTTTCTATTGCGTTGTGTTTATCGTTCTTAGTAGTTTGAAGTGTAACTACTAACTATGTTCTCTGGTACTCAGAAGAGCCGTACGAGCATTTTTGCAGAAAGTTACAAAAGTGTGAAGATTTCCTTTTGGTAAAATAAAGTTTTATCAAGTTATCATTAGCTCTGTGTGCATTCAGTCTATTATGAACCCGAACGCACGAACAATACTCAACTATTTGATGCAAACGTTACAAATCTTATTAACTGTATTCAAAACTTATTAAATCTATTTATTAACTATAACTCTGTTTGTTTAAGAGTGCTGGGATGAAAGTACTTATTTCTAATTTAATTCAATTTTTTAAATATAATTTGTCTCTTTTAATGAAAAACTGACATCTTTACCTATATATATCTGTTCGTTGCCGAAAATAAAAATACATTTTTAAAAAATATTACACATAAAACTATAATCAATGGTTTCAGAGACTAAAACAATTAAAAAACTACTTGAAAGCAACAAACATTTTGCCGTCTTAAAAATAGAACATTAAAGATGAAAAAGTACAGAAATTAAAAAATACTAACAGTGAAAAATTAGAACAACAATGAAATAAATTTAAACTTTGAGAATTAAAAATAAGTAACTCGAGACTAGCACTATGATATGAAAATTTTCGATAAAGAATCGAAGGCAAACAAAAGAAGAAAAACAAACAAAAGATAACTTGGGTTGAAACAAAGCAAAGGAAAACAAAAACTTGAACAAAAGTGCCAAAGTATAGGACAAAAGAGTTCAAGAGGAACATTAATCCAAGGATAGAAAACATTTCCGTAGCAATGAAGTCACATTATTCCAGCTCAGAGAAAAGAAAGTAATTAAAGAAAATTTTATTTATGAAAATTTTGCTAAATGCACATCTTTTCATTTCATAATAATTTATTTTTAGGAGATGCCTGCAGAAGATGCCGCAAAATTTACATCTGATATTCCCGATCATGTTTTGGAAAAGTGTGAAGCTTTATGCACAAAACCATGTGACACTTCGAATAATTGCTTTCATTTGTCAAAATTCCCTTCATTACGTTGTAATTAGGAAACAAAATATCTTTCATTTTTCACGGCATCGGAATTTTATCTATTTTCGTGTATTACTTTCTAATAGTATTTAAAAACTATTATTTCAGAAGATATAACGCAGACTTAAAGAACTTATCTGAAATGCAAAATTTTCATGTTAAAAAAAGCATCATTTAAAATACCTTTAATCTTAGGTTAAAAACATTAAGATTAGATTCTGGTCCACAAAAGAAAATTTCAAAGAAAATAATTTAGCAAAAACGCTGAAAAGCCTGAGGCCGGAAGAGAAACCGTTCAATTATTTTATTCGGCAGGGCTATTTGTTTCCAAATATATTGCACATCGGTTTTTGGAAGGGGCAGTAAATCAAACACACAAATAATTTGCTTTCCGTCATTAATATAATTAGTTTTGTTTCTCCAAAAATATTATAAAAACATTTTAAAATCAAAAAATACTACAAACTATAAACCCAGTGGCGCAACAGCCCTAGTGGGCCACGGCCTGCATTGCCTCGAAATCTGCTTTCTTGACCTTGGGCCTCGGATTGCATCAGCATATGACCTGGGCAAGTGGCCAGATTGTCGCAGGACCCGCGGTGTCCCCAAGCGAACTCGGTACTTATTTTATCGACCCAATTAAGGGATGAAAGGCTGAGTCAACCTTGCCCAGCCCGGGGATCGAACTCCGGACCTGTGGTGCAGCTGCGCGACGCGCCAGCCACTAAAATAAAAAAAATATAAGTTGGGAAATATTTTTGTGTTTTCAGTTTTTGCAGCAATTTTAATACAGCAGAACTTCAATTATCAGCTCTGATTTTTTTCTTTATATGTCAAATAAACTTAAATTAGTTTTAATTCATTTCAGTAATTTTATATTTTTTCATCACTAAAATGAATGTGAAAAGTTAATACTTTGTGGGTACCCGGCGACAGGTAGCGCCGTATAATGATTAGAATGTCTGTGAGGTTGCGTATATACTTACGGCATTTTTTAACTCAAAACATATTTACTACAATTACAAAAAGCTCTTTACAAATGTATATAGTTTATGGATAGCACAGAACAGTTATTGAAGTGAATTATAGTCCTCGTGATGAGAGGAACCCGCTAACGAGGGTCTATCTAGTCAAAAGTTCAAGAGCATTCTGGCGTGTTCCGATGGAAAAAAATTCTTCAGACTGAATTAGCCACGCCTCGTAAATTTTTCTGTAGTATTTTACATCCTCTGATCGGTTTATCTGGAACGATATCAGAGGAGAAACAAGATCATTGGTACGTCAGCCCTCCTGAAATCAAGAGGCTTTGACGACAGACAGTGCAGAACCTAAAATCTCTGGACACTAGTCGTGAAATTATGACTCTTGTACTGTCAACTGGAAAGAATTATTGCGTCTGCGATCTCTAACCATATCCCGTGACACGTCGTATAAGCTTGAAAACAGTGACTCGCGGGGACCGCATACACGATTTTCTCATCTCTGTGTGGTCCGCCGCAACTCAATAACAGCGCTCGGAAACAAATTGGACTAGAATATTTGATAAATATATAGGTTCTAAAAATGAACGCACAATAATAAGCTTAATATAAACCTAATATTTTATTTTCTTCATGAATCTCTACTACAGAAAAAAAAAAAAAAAATTCTGGAGAAACAGAAATTTCTTTGTTTACGTTTTGTTGCAGCTATAAATAAATAAATAAATAAGTATTAAATATGAGTTTAGTTTAGAATTTATAGAAAGAAATATTACACTTATTGTTTTATTTTAGTTGAAATGAGCTGTGCTTTAGGAAACCAAGAATAATTTCATTATATAATTTTGTGGAATAAAGTATGTTTTTTACATTCTTGTACGGAAATTAAAATATTCTTAGCATCATAATTTGCCAAAATATGATATGTGAAACACCGTACTTGAAGCGTTTGGTCTACCTAAAACATCTTCCAGATGCTTTGAAGATAAAAACGGGCTTTGGTCCCTATTGGTCATTCCCATGGTGGTAGAAACATATTTCCCCAGTGGAAAAGGACAACCCAGTTATGAGAAATTTTCAAATATATTGATGACATATTGAATCGGACATGTGGAGTTCAATGATGATTCCACTTTGGCGATTATTAAATTATTATATTTGATACCAGATATTCAAGGCATAATTATGAATAATACATTAATAAAATAATAAACAAGTGAAGCACAACGTATGTTCCCAATACAATTGTACTTTCTATTACATCCTAATGGAAGAACTATTTCACAGCATCAATTAGAAGTAATAATTTTACAGAATAAGATTTGAAAGAGAAATTTGGTGTAATATTTAGACGAAAGCACTGTACCAAATTTTAATTAGCTATACATTGTAGCGAATAGTTTATCCAACAGATGGCAGTATCTGCCAAGCTCCTTTGGTAATGCGCATCCTCAATGCGCATGCGCAAGTGGAGTGAAAAAAGAAGTATGTTATGAGGAGAATGAGCTTTCGTTAATAATGTTGCTGCGCGTTTTCGCTGTGTAAATAAAAGTATATTTTTATATCATAGATGTTCTTTACTCTCTAATGCGAAGCACTAGGTTAGTGCACGAATCTCTTCTGATTCAGAAACCATTTTCAAACCGTGGATCACCACAATAAAAAGTGGCGTCCGTCTAACAGGACACATTAGTTAGGTAAAGGACACTTTTGATGGTTTAACAGCAGACTTTTGATGGTTTAACAGCAGAAATGGAAGCCTTGAAAGTAAGAAGAATACCACTGCGTGCAGCCTTCACGAAAGCATATAATAGCCTACATGGACATTTGAATGAGTCAGAATTGAACAGTGATGTTCTATTATCGTCCCTGGAAATCCTGGAAGATAAAGGAATTCGACTACAACAGTTGGATGAAGAAATATTGGATCTCCTATCAAAATCGAAAGAAGTCTCGCAAGAAGAATATACTAAAGAATTTGAGTCATGTGAGACTTACAAGGAAAAATTAATAGCAGCCAGGATGAAAGTGAAGCAAATCACTGTGAAAATAGAGAAAAATTTGCTGACTCATGCATCGGTAAATGAAACCAGAACTGTTGATTCAAGAACAACGGCAACGAATTTGAAGCTTCCGAAAATAAATTTGATTGAATTTACAGGTGATCCACGACAATGGTTGAATTTCTGGAATACCTTTAGTAAGATACACGAAGATCCAGTGCTAGATGATCATTTGAAATTCGTATATCTGATCCAGGCTACTGCTGCCAAATCGAAAGCACGGGAAATAGTGCAGTTTCCCGACAACTAAAGAAAATTATCCGAAAGTCATCAAACATTTAAAGAATCGTTTTGGACGTGAAGATATTCTTATACAAGTGTACGTTCGGGATTTATTGAATCTTGTGTTGATAAATAATAATGCAACCAAAAAGGACTTTGCGCTATCATCGTTGTACGACAGTTTAGAAACAAAATTGCGTGCTCTGGAATCTCTCGGTGTGACTGAAGATAAATACGCTAGTGTTATTTTTCCGTTAGTTGAATCTTGCCTGCCCCCTGACATCTTACGCGTGTGGGAGAGGGAACGGGAGAGCTCGTCACAACAAGGTAAGAGCGATCTTAAATCTATTCTTCTGTTTTTGAAAAATGAAGTGATATCTGAAGAGAGAATTAAATTAGCGCGTTTTTCTTTTGATAAAAGTAGAAAATCTAAAAGTTACATTAATGATGAGTCTAATATTCCTACTTGTAATGATTTGTATACAGGAGACAAATTTAAAGAAAATGCTCCTATTAAGAAAGTTGAGGAATCGTGTTTATTTTGTGATAAGCCACATTTAACAGAAAAATGTTTTAAAGCTAGTACGCTCAGGATAAAAAGATTTAATATTTAAGAAGGGTTTATGTCTATTATGCTTGAAGAAAAACCATATTTCTCGTAACTGTAAGTCCAAGGTTAAGTGTTTAATTTGCCAGAAAAGGCATTTGGCAGTAATGTGTCAACAAGTTCCTTCTCAATTGAAAGAGACTAAACAAGTAGAGCCTGTGGCGAAAAATGAGGTCAATGTTTTGGCTAGCAGATCCGCGAGCTCCGATGTGTTACTACAAACATTAATCGTAAGGGTAAAAAATGGCAACAGGGAAAGGATAGTCAGAGGGATTATAGATACGGGTTGCGAGAGAAGTTATTTAACGAAAGATATTACAGATTCTTTGAAATGTAACAGTGTTGGTGAAGTGAAATTAGTTCATAAATTATTCGGAGGTGTAGAAACAAAAGAAAAATTGCATTCTAAATATATAGTTAATTTGAGTAGCCTTGATAATAAATATGTATGTAGTGTGCATTGTTTAAGTGAATCTGTTATCTGTTCTGATGTTAAGAAAATACCTAAAGGTCCTTGGTTGAAAGAACTTCGTAAATTAAATATTCAAGTGTCACATGTAGAGGGTAATGCTCTCGAAAACGAAAGTGACATTAAATTGTTGATAGGTTCTGATATTGCTGGAAAATTATTCACCGGAAATATTAAATGTTTACAAAGTGGTCCGGTCGCGATGGAAACAAGTTTGGGATGGATTTTAATGGGTAAAATTCCAGCGAAGGAATCTTCGGGTATAAATGATTCTCTTGCATGTGTTTCTTTATTGCTAAACGAAAGATCAGCAGAAAACTTGTGGAAGTTAGACGTTATTGGTATAAATGACCCAGTTGAGTCTAAAAAGAAAGCTGAAATTCATGAGGAGACCATGCAATATTTTGAGGAAAATTTGAATTTGGATTCAGACGGGAGATATGAAACTGCATTACCTTGGGTATTGGACCACTCTCGCTTGTCTAATAATAAAACGTTGGCAGAAAAACGCCTGACTAATACGCGAAGGAAATTATTAGATTCGAATCAAATTAAAGTTTATCAGGAAGTATTTGATACTTGGTTGAAGGAACGAATTATTGAAGAGGTAAATGAAGGCGAAGTAGATAGAGAGCACTATTTGCCTCATAGGCCGGGTTTTAAAGAATCTGGCGAAACTACGCGAGTAAGGCCAGTTTTTGATGCTTCGGCACACGCCAAAGGAGAACTTTCCTTAAATGATTGTCTTGAGAAAGGTCCCAACCTAATAGAAATAATTCCAACATTGTTGAATCGTTTTCGGAAATATCCTCTTGCAGTAATTTCAGACATTGAGAAAGCCTTCTTGCAGATTGGTATAAGAGAGAAGGATAGAGATTATTTGCGTTTCTTTTGGAAAGGTGCAGAAGAAGAGAATACTAAAATTTACAGACATAGTCGCGTGGTTTTTGGGCTTAACTGTAGTCCATTTTTGTTAGCCGCTACGTTGAACTATCATTTAAATCGTGCCCCAGATCAGTTTGCAGTTACAGCCAACATTTTGAAGGAGTCCTTCTATGTTGATAATTGCCTGACTAGTTTTAAGAATGTTGAAGAATTGAATAGATTTGTACTAGAATCGAGAATGTTATTGTCACTGGTAAAGTTTAATTTTAGAGGATGGCAGTCGAATTGTGAAACCGAAATAATTCCCAACTCTAAATTAGATACATTCGTTTGCGTTTTAGGGTTAAACTGGGATTTGAAGGATGATACTCTTTCCCGTAAAATTGAGTCACTAAAGAAAGAGGAGATTGTCGCGAGTAAACGAACACTCCTTTCTTGCGCGCATAAGTTATTTGACCCAGTAGGCTTCCTTTCTCCCGTTACCCTGTTCCCAAAGGTGATATTGCAAGAGTGTTGGAAATTACGATTAAATTGGGATCAAAAATTGCCAGAACATTTAGAAAAGAAGTCCATGCAATGGGTAAAGGAAATGAAACTGCTGTCTGATGTTAAAATTCCTAGATGGCTTAATATTGACAGATTGGTTAACGGAGATGTAAGTCTTCATGTTTTCAGCGATGCCAGCACGCATGCCTATGCTACCTGTATTTTCCTAAGAGTGAAGACCGAAAATAAGATTTATTTAAATTTTGTGCAAGCACGCACTAGAGTTAAGCCTTTAAAGAGTATATCCATTCCTCGTTTGGAATTATTATCCTGCTTAATCGGAGCACGCTTGGGACGTATGGTCTTTTCAGATTTGAACATGCCAAATTTAAGAACATTCTTCTGGACTGACTCAACAACCGCTTTGTGCTGGATCCAGCGAGACGTACGGTGGGGAACTTTCGTTTGGAATCGTGTCCAAGAAATCAGAACACTTACAAAAATAGAAGATTGGCATTACATCCCTTCGGAGCTGAATGCCGCCGATCTCCCTTCTAGAGGCTGTTCAGTTAAACAGTTTTTGCTGTCGAAATGGTGGGAGGGCCCATCATGGCTGTTAGAACCAGAATCGTCATGGTCAAGAGGCACCGATTTGCCGGACGAAGAGATCATAAATTCAGAAAGGCGTAAATCAGTATTGACAACTCTTAACAAAGATTCTAAACCTGACAATTGGTATTACAGGTACTTTTCATCCATAAAGAAAATTGTACGCATGTTAGGTTGGATTCTTAGGTTTTACTTTAAATTACGAAGAATTACAAACGAAACCTCCAAAATTTTGTCAGTTTCGGAAATTGAAAGAGCTGAGATAACTCTTATGTTATTGGTTCAAAGAGAATCATTTAAGAGTGTGAACGATGATAAAATTAAAGACCTCAGACCTATAGTTGATCGTGATGGTTTGATCAGAGCTAAAACCAATATTTCTTATCGCGACGATACTGCTGACTTTAAGTTTCCTGTAATTTTGCCATCTGATCATGCAGTAGTAAAATTACTAATAATGAATGCACATAATGAGCTGCTGCATGCTGGTACTTCTATGGTGATGTCTCATTTGCGGGAAAAGTATTGGATCCTCAAAACTCGTAAGACACTCGTACGAAACTGCATTAGAAAATGTGTTAAATGTCAAAGATTTAAATCCAAAAGTTGTGATGTAACTCCAGGAATTTTGCCGAAAGATAGAGTACGTGATGCAAATGTTTTTGAGATAGTGGGTGTCGATCTGGCAGGACCCCTCTACCTTAAAGATGGTCGAAAAGCTTATATTGTTCTTACACATGTGCGGTCTATAGGGCCATTCATCTGGAGTCAGTAACATCCTTGACAACTGAAGCTTTTTTCCAGTCATTGAGACGTTTCATTTCTCGTCGCGGAAGACCATCTATAATATACTCAGACAATGGCAGTAATTTTAAAGGAGCAGAGAGCCTTCTGCATACAATTGATTGGGAGAGTCTGCGATCAAAGGCCGCTGAGCAAAGAATTCAGTGGAAATTTATTCCTCCCTCCGCACCTTGGTGGGTCGGTTGGTGGGAACGTTTAGTTCAAATGGTGAAACAGATTCTGAGAAAAGTTCTAGGTCGTGCTGCCCTGGATTACGAGGAGTTGCTTACAGTACTATGCGACTGTGAGAGAGTAATCAATACTAGGCCACTTACCTACGTGTCGGAAGACGTTGAAGATTCATCCCCATTAACTCCAGAAATGTTCCTGCGGGAGATTTCCAAATCAGGAGTACCTGATATCGATACAGTGGATAAGGAAAAACTGAGTAAACGAGCTAAGTATCTACAAAAGGTGAGAGAACAACTTAGAGCAAGATTCCGTGTGGAATATCTAGGACAGTTACGTCAGCAGTCCATTAAAAACTCTATAGCTAAACCTCTCCAGGTGGGTGAAATTGTTCTACTTGAAGATAACAACAAAAAACGTGCTTTTTGGAACCTGGCGCGTGTCATAAAGCTGCTACCTGGTCGTGATGGACAAATAAGACTTGCTCTCATAAAAACAGAGACTTCTGAGTTTCTGAGACCAGTGCAAAGACTGTACAGACTTGAGCTGGATAACCCAGTCCAAAAGGATATGACTGAAAATATTCCTATGACTACCAGCAGTGGTAGAACTGTGAAACCAGTGATACGTCTGTGAAATGTTTTGTACTTGTTTGAATACTTTTTAATAATTTGATTTACTTTTATTTTTCTAGGTTTAGTATTATCTGTTAATATGTCTAGAAAATTATGGAATGCTGCATCTCCAGGTAAATTTGTATTTCAATTTAATTAGAACATCTTGGTAGGCATAATTTTATACTTCAATATTGTATACTGTACTATTATGCATATATTATACTTAACAGATGTGTGAATTTACCTCCCAGTAAATTCAGGTGGGAGGAATATGTAGCGAATAGTTTATCCAACAGATGGCAGTATCTGCCAAGCTCCTTTGGTAATTGTCAATGCGCATGCGCAAGTGGAGTGAAAAAAGAAGTATGTTATGAGGAGAATGAGCTTTCGTTAATAATGTTGCTGCGCGTTTTCGCTGTGTAAATAAAAGTATATTTTTATATCATAGATGTTCTTTACTCTCTAATGCGAAGCACTAGGTTAGTGCACGAATCTCTCTGATTCAGAAACCATTTTCAAACCGTGGATCACCACAATATACATTCTAAAAAATAGTAATATTTAAAACAGGCTTCATTGAGTTATAGAATACGAAAAAGAAAAATAAATTTCAAATGGAACAATAATTATGAAATATAATAAAAATTATAAAAACATAAATATATATAGAATAATAAGTCAAAATATATATAATAATTTTCAGAAATAATGTAAGGTAAAACATAATTCTTTCCACTTATTATCTAAATCAGCTGCCTTACCTGAAAATCTTTGTATAGCGAGAAAAATTGTCTATGATATTTGAGTCATAATGATAGTTTAGTTCCAAATACTCGTGCTTCCGACATGATGTTAAGTTCTGAAAAGAAGGGAATTTTATGAATAAATAAAAATTACTTTGTATACATCATTTTCTTGCCTAAAAGCCAAAGAATTGTGAAAAATATGATAAGGATGATTTTATAATTTATCATGTAGCCTAGTATATCGCAATTATTCAGCAGGTAGTGGATTATTAATTACTTACTGTATAATTTTACACGAAATATTTTTCACAGTCTTAAGCGCAGAATTAGCTTTAGGAGAAAAAAATTAAATAGGAATATTTTTCCCCTTTCTTACTGAATTTCATTTCTATAAGTGTAGAAGCTAGTGCATATAAAACAGATAAATAAAAAAAGATTGATGTATTTAAGTTTGTAATAAGGAATATTTTGCATAGAAATACGTCATAATTAATATTTTAAATAACCAGCAGCAAGAATAACAGTACAAGATACAATACTAATAACAGTACAATAATGGTGCTGAAAAAATTAAAACATGTTACTTCAAATCATTTAGACTTAAGAAATAATACTTTGATTCTGAATAAAAAATGGAAATTTATCTTCATTAAATTTATTTAAAAAACATGCATTATTCTTATACACCGCGTGTTTAGAAACATGCAATAAGAATACACTTTACGAATTTCATAAAAGCAAGTACAATGTAGGAAAAATTGCCAAGAAAGTAAACATAAAAAATACATCAGAAGTAAAGCAAGTATCTCATTAAAATAATAAAGGTACATGCTAATGCTTTCTCAGAAGCAAAAATAAGGCTACTGAAGCATAGAATAATGAACTACACTAAAAAAGTCGTTTTGATCGTGCTTTTGTCACTTCTGCTATTAGAAGTCGCTTAAGAAACTAAAACTGGAGGTTTGCAAATCTTGCATTTTCGGAACTCTTAAAATTTGAGTTTAAAGTTTTCAAAACTCTTAAAACATGAAGGAAAAGCGAATTTTCTTGTAAAGCTTTCGTTCAGTAGATATTAAAATAAAACTCTATGAATAACGTGAAATAATATTTTTTCTTCAGTACACAAAATTTACTTCACATAAACATAAAATATTATATAAAACTGGTAAGGCTTTTATACTCCCTTTCAATGTTTGTTACAGTTTTTAAATAATTAAAATGAATTATTTCCAGGGATTCTTTTGAACCGAGTCCCAATGAAAAATATCCAGAAATATCTGGAGACCTCCAGGGATGCTGAGATCCTACTTTCGCTGTTTCATTTCCCACATAAAAAAGAGGAAACACATCCTCTGTCGAAAAGAGGGAGTTGTGATCTGTGATGCCAAGCCTTTCAATACCTTTGCTAACAATCCGTGGCTTCCCTATAGCATACAGATATGCTGACGCAGTCTTATCATCCATTGTGCTGTCGTTCCTTTTGCGCCCATATGGAACATATGCAAGCTTGTCTTCGTGCTTTCCAAATACTTATTTATCCCAACTAAGTTGGCAGATATCTCTGACAAACAACATTTTGCAACTGATGGGAAGCCATCCGTCATATAATGTTAGCGAATTATTCTAGCATTTGGAGAATAGTAAGAAACCACGAAAGATTTCATCCTCCATCTTTAAGTTTAAATACTTTGCCAGATAACGGCTTGCATTCAATCATAGGTGGATTAACCTCTTACTGATATTATTGACTTGCTCACTTTGTATAGTATATATATATATATATATATATAGATAGATAGATAGATAGATATTGCTTTTAAATAAATCACCCATTTTTTCGGAAATTTCAATCATTTCCTCCCCTCCCCTGCATCGTACATTTAATTACTACTTGTTCTCAGTTAGATAACTACTTCGCGCCTGGGTTTCATGTTTCAGAATGTATACTTATGGAATGTATGTACAGAAAACTGTGACTTAAAACAAACGAATGCATTCAATGTTTTTAAAATTTTTATCTTTAAACTCCAAGTACTGAGTTTTATCTTTGTTTATGTAGACATACAAACAACGCCTGTATTTAAAATAAGTACAGGCTAATATTTCTCATAATGTTCTTCACAGAAGTATGCCCACCTAGATAGATAAATCTTTAGTGTTTGAAAAATTAACCAAGTTTGCAAAAATTTGCTAAGCAATTCATCATTGTATCAGATGTTTATTTCTTTGACAGATTTTTAACAGCTGCACCATTGAAGCGAACAATTACGTAATTCAAGGACGAATAATGAACTCAACATCAAAGAAAACATTAAGTAAATTCACCTTAGAGAATAAATATCTCAAATTTTGGCATCTGAACAAAATAGACAATGATCTCCCATAATGCAGTTAAAAGAGAAAACAAAAGAACAGGAAAAAGAAACTATAAAAAGATGTTTCTAATTTTAGAATTTCGTCTGGTAGCGATGTAAACTTGTGTTTGACGTTTCTAAATAGCTCACAGTTTGATGAACTGCCAGTCCTTAGCAGAACAAAAAAGGTAAAACATTAAAAAAATATTTGCTAGTAATGTTTCGATACTTTCGTAAACAACTAAGTTATTAATATAAAACATGCTTTTTAAACTTTCATGTAATGACATGTTTTTTTACACATCTGCAAACATAGTGTCAGTTTTTTCGGTTCAGTTAACTTAAAAATTTATATTGTTAGTAGAGTTAATGAAAGCTATTTCCTGTGTCATATCTTAACTACGTCTAATACAAAATTTCTCAATTTTCGTTGAAATTATAATGGTCTTCATTAAAAATAAAACCTAACAATAAAAATATTATTAAAGCTCTGTAGCAGCATTTAGAATGCATACGGCCTGAATATTTCTTTTTTCCATTTAAAAGAAAAAAGATTTACATTTATTACAATATAACAAAACAGTATATAAGAAAAAGGAAAACTTAGAGCCTATTTCTGATTGAAAAAAAAAATCTCAAAACGTTTTCTTTCCGGAAAAATGTTAGATGTTTATGCTTAATGAATAAACCATAAGAATTTATACATCAAGATGCAGGAATTTAAAGATATCGACAAGAAAGAAACTTATTACTGTGAAAGTGTAAGAGTGTAAATGTGCAAATTTTAACGTTTTGTTGCTCTTTATTGCTTAATCGAAATACACAATTTACATATGACATAAAGCTTTAATAACTTCCTATTAATTTCTTCATAATGCTAAATATCCATTTATTTATAGGATTTGGCTATTAATTTGCAATAAACCAGCATTTTTCTCATGTCATTTATTTCATGTTTCACCACCCACTGACTGGCGGCTTGTATTGTTGTATTTAGAAAACACTTGCTTACTGCTAATTAGTCATTTAGTGTTCTAACAATACCAAAGTAAAAGTTATAGGTTCTATTCAGTAATTTTGAAAAGTCCTGGTTCCAAAACCAATAGTAATTAATGCTATTTGAAACTATACGAAAGGTACGATTAAATTTTATATTCATCACCTTTTCTCTCTTCCTGCTGCTTTGCCTAAAATGCCATTTTAGCAATTTCCGAGCGGTTTAGTTTATTTGAATACAGGAAAATACACAGTTATTATCTTCCAATAGCGATGGAACAATTTCGTGGAGGCTTGCCTTTTTAAGTTGTTCCGAAATTTGTCAGAAATTATTTGCGCTTGTGAATGCTTACAGCTGTTCTGAAAATAAAGCTTCTTACGTATGTTTCCATTATTTCTTCAACTGTATATTATTTTCAATTATTTAGCAATAGTAACAATAGTAAATGAAATTTCAATCTTCAAAAAATATCTCTGAATACTAGAAATTGAACATTTATATAAATTGGCTGGGTATCTGAATTATTGAAAACGAAGTCGTTACATACGCATATGCACCGTTTATTGTAGAACATATTTCAAACAAATAAACTTCAAAACAAAAGAAGAGTCAAAATGATGCATGTAAAATCAAATCGCAAAAATTTCCAAGGAATTTGAAATTTATCTATGTTCTCAGAAGACGATACTGTTATCAAAATTCGAAAACACTTTAAGACTAATTAAGAAGTAGCTTTGCAGAGACCAGAAGTTCTACCAGGGAAAATTGAAAACATAAGTTATATCTAATTCTAATTAAATAAGGTTATGTCTTAATCCTGAGATGTAAACCGAATCTTTTCCGTGTGCTAGACTAGCATGGCAACCGCTTTCAATCCTAAGCGATTTCAAACTCGGGCCTCGGGCACCAGACAGAGATCAGAAACAAGTTAAAAGCGAGGAATATTAGAATGGAAAGACTGCACTTTCTCTCGAATACGTAACCTTCGAAACCATATACCTGTATTTTAACTACTACACCATCACAATAAATTAATCGGTATTCCTGATGGTTCAATTTATAGTCTCTTGCATGCTGCGAAATAAAAACATATTTAATGGTTCACAAGCGAGTAGCATAATACTGCAAAATTCGAAAACTTATAATAACTAAAATTCAAAAACCTACCGGCTGTCGTTAACTTGATGCCGTTTAGACAATTCCGTGGACTGATATTCTCCTGATTTAATTGAACTGTTACAAACTATAAAATCCATTTTGCATGAAATCTGCTAGAATGTAGCAGCAATAAATAAAACTGCATTTATACTACTGCAGAGAACAGAGTGGAGAAGTCTATGACATCACGAATTGAGCATTTGGATTTATTCACAACGTAGCGAAGTATTGCAATCGTGAAAAAAAATTTCGGGCATCAGATTTCAACGAAAATATCCATTTTGACCGTTATCGAATGCCATTTAACGATGTCTTTGCGTGACATCTGTACGTAAGGACAGAATAAAGGACTCTTTTCCCACCAGAAAATTATAAAACGGATTTAAAATGAATTCTAAAGAGATTTTTTTCGTGGCGTCTGAACGTAGTTATGTACGTACGTATCTCGCATAACTCAAAAACGAGAAGCCTCAGAACGTTGAAATTTTGTACATACGCCTGCTATAACATGTAGATGTGTATCTCCCATTTTGGTTGCAATTGGCCGCACCAAATGTATATATATATATATATATAATTTAAATTAAAAAGTAATTCTTCAAGCTATAGCCTACGTGTAAAGTGATACTACGTTCCTATGCAAATAAATATAAACACATAGTAAATATCCATTTGCAATATAAGATGTAAAAACATAGAATGTACGAAAAAGTAAAAAATAAAAATCTAAAGATGAATGCTTAACTTGATTGGAATTTAAAAGTTAAAATATAAGTAAAATAAAGTGTAAGCTATCTCATTACATATTAGAAAAAATACTACAAAATATCATATTAAAAATAATAAGAACCACAAGCAGCGGTATCCACTCTGTTACTCGGCTCAGTTTCTTTATAAGTTTGTAAGTTGTGCATTTTTTGCTTTAAAAATGATTGAATTATGTTGCTCTGGTTAAGATTTTTATGACTTTAGTTAATCTGCTTGCAATAATTGCGGAATTATTAACAATTTAAAAGTTTTATACTTGCGGCTAAGCCTAATTTTTAATTACCATGGCAGCCATTTTTGTTTATATTTGAAATTTAGCAGAATAGTGGATTTGTTGCCAATCTAGAGAAACTAAGTTTCGCAACAACAAAGTACTGTTGTACAAACAACAGTACAACAAAGTACTGTTGTTGTAAATTTTTTACAAAGTACTCAGCGTACAAAGTACAAGTTTTACAAAGTACTCAGCGTACTAACCAAGTACTAATCAAGTTCAGCGTCTTTTTTTAACATTGCGAATTAAATTATACTTAATTCATTCCGAAATTAATATTTAACTTATTAGCTTGTTTTAGCGTAGAAATATTAATTTTAATTGTAAAAATTTTTTAAAAATTGCTTTAGCTGTATTTACAGTTTTAGGTTTTTCTATAACTTTCAAATTTTAATGAAAATATTTTGAATTTTTATATATTTTTGCCTTGCCGCGAAGTGAGAACTGAATTAATTAGTAGCGCATGCGCATTAGGTAAGCGGCGCTGAATCTTCTGCGAAAAACTGTTTCATTTTTGTTTAATTTCTTTTATATGTCGTTTTAGATTTATTATAGTATTTGAATATAACTTATGGTATTTCTTCAGATATAATTTTTGTGCATTCTGAGATATAAAATGAATGTTAATGCTGTTAAGTGAACGTAGTGCCGAAGTGTAGCGATGGTAAATGAATATAGTGAACTTTAAAGAGTGCATTTATTCTGATGTGATTTATGCGTTGTCGACGAAGTAGATTTAATTCAAAATTCGTTAACTGTTAATCCAATATGTTTAAATGAAATGTATGAAAATTGCGTATAATTTAATATTCCGAACAAGGAAGTCATTCAGTGTACATATCAGATTTTTAAACATAGGATTTACCAGCTAGTCAGCTTTTCCTGCCGATAGTCATTCTCTAACTTTCTTCGTTTACACAAAAGGGGCTACCTATTTTCAGATTAACACTTACGAGAACACTGTACAGAAATCCCATGCGGAATTATATAATAGGAGGCCAAATTTCATGTCAGCAAGAGCCTCATGTTGAAATTCAACAAAATTCCACAGCACGTTAAAATTCACAAAATTCCACACCAAATTAGATTTTCCATAAGCCAAAGGCTACACTTTGTATATATATAATGTTATTTCCAAAGTTCCCGTTTATATGATTCCCATAATCCATATTTACATCGTTTTAAAACTATGGGAACAAGTTTCAAATAGAAAGAAATGGTTGATTCTAAACAATCATTCAGTGACTGTTTTCCTTCAGTGTATGATGATACGAAGACAACGCGAAGGTTTGTGGTGCTGTAAAATGTTGATGTTGTAAAAAAGTACTCTTTTCTTTTCAGTTTTTAAATACTCCGACTCTTCTGCGATACTTTCTTGTAAATGTTCATCTACCACAGTTTTGTAGTACTCATGAAATTTCAGATTCTTTTTTATTTAATTAAATATAGTAGTCAATTAAATTTAGTTAATTAAATTTATTAATTATGAATTTTAATTAAATTTAGTTTACCTTTCCTGTAAAGCATCCACAAGCATCTATCCATTCATTTCTAAAGTAACCACAAGCAAATCTAACTTTTAAAGATTTTCTTCACAAAATTGTTAAATAGAGTCAATACAATTTTATTATTATTATTATTTATTTTTTTGAATAATATTGTAAGGTTCTTATATTAAACTAAACAGTTACTATGATTTCGATCATGACTTCCTTCTCTCCGTATTCCTCACCAGAATGCGAATTAGCTTATAGTGTACTTAAGCTGAGAGCTTTTGGATCTCAGTCTGAAAGAAAGAGTTTCTGGCACTCGCGTAGCGTTGTTAGAATTCTGCCAACTTTATCCTGGCTTTTGCAATCTCTCGAACTGGTTGCTCTAAACGTATGCTTACGGTAAATTATTCAGCCTGTTCGTAGCTTAGTTATGGACTGTGGATTAATAGCCTACTTTATCAGCATTTAAATTTAAGTGCCTGTTATTGTTTATTTTACACCACCACAAGCGGTGATGGCACGAGTTGTGCAGGTTTAGTTGAAAGTTCAATTTAATATAAAAAAAGTTGTTCAAAACGTTCGCAAGTCTGTCGTACTATTTCAAACAACATGACAACTCGCTACTTGACAATTAGGATTGTAAATTTCAAGTTCAGCGTACTAACCTGATAATACCATAAAGTTTTTTAACTAATAAGAAATAAGATGCAAATAAAATAACTGCATCGATCTGTTTAAATTTAAAAATAACAAAAGGAAAACTAAGTTTAAATTTACTATTAAAAAGAAGTGAAATAAATTAATTACTTTGTAGGGTTTATACTTATTTTAACTAACATTTATTTTAAGATATCTTTCCTGTCAAGCCTTACTTTCCCCTGGAATTGTCAATGCCATAGTATGTAAATTTTTAGTAGAACGCGCAAGGTATTCAGATTTTTAGCACAAGTATTTTTAGTTAAATAGAAGGGAAACGAGTTCGTAAGGATGCTTTCTTACTTCACGAGTGTGAAGGTTGCTAGGTAGAAATTGAAGAACCGCGCGTTTCGGCCTGTGTGTTTGCCTCGGCAGATAGTTGAATCTTTCAACTTAATATTCAGAAAGTTTGCTGAAATATCAGCTGTATTTTAGAACGCGGTTAGGTTAGTTACGTTTAGAGAGCCTCGTAGGTAGTAACTTGTTATTATTCATTTTTAGTTTCTTATTTTTATTTTACCGCCGGGTCGGCGTAGTTTGTGAGCGTCAAGTGCACGCATCTGTAACTTCTAAAGTAGAATAAAAAGGGAGTTAAACCCTTCTTAAGAGTTTTGTGTACTTTCCAGTTCATAGCAGTCACTACTATTGTTGCGTGTAGGTTGGGGCCGCGCAACACTACAACTTTCTTTGGGAAGTTAAATAATTTTAGTTAACCGTATTTCATACATATATTTTTATTTGCGTAAGAGCTGCACTAATGGCCTGTGATAGCCGCACGCAGCTCTCGAGATGAGATGTACCCTTGCACATAACAAGAACTGATGAAATGTGCTCTTGTTACATAACAACAACAGAAAAAAAACTATCGTTTTGCAACAATTTGTAACCTATTTTTCAAGTAGCACTTCTTTTAAATACCTAAAAAAATAGCACATGACAAATTCCTCCAGTTCTTACAGTGTTTAATTGCCGCAACGAAAATCATTACAAAGAAACTAAAATCCTCTCCATTTATGTAAGACATATATACCTCACAAACTTGAATAACAATAATTTTCAACAATAATTTTTAATTTAGATAAAAATGTTTTGACAGCAAATGTAACTCACTTCCTGACGTTCTTTATTGCAAGAACATTTTGAAATGTCTGACGGTCGAAATATATTACCTTTCAAAGAGTAATTTATGACTTTCAGAGCTTGAGTGCTTTATTTTATTAAATGCCGAGAAAATTCATTATTCTCCCATGCCAGGGCTGTTAAGAAAATCTCTTTGTTCATTTTCCCCTCATAATGGCCGTATATTTTATTTATCATTACCAACTATTATTTTAGTCGCTTATGAGTGCGAAGAAGAAAAGTTCACTTTAAGTAATACTTATTATTTAGATTTTTATAAGTCCGAAAGTCATCCATCTTATACTACAAATATCAGTTTGGGTTAATCCATGTTAAACGACTAAAATTCTAAAAAAATATATATTCAGCACCATATTATTCCATGCATTTATATCTACATATATTTTATATCTATATGTATTTTATTTATATTTATCTATATGTATGTAGACATTTAGACATCAATAACATTAGAGTTTAAATGATTTAAGAATCTACTTTTATGAATGCGGAAAATCTGAAAAAATAAAGTAAATGGCAGAAACTTTGAAAATCGGCATAGGTTTGCAGCAAATTTTACAAAATTACCCGTACAGAATAAGGTGAATAACTCAATACAAATTGTAGCCACCTTTCATCTTCAATATTGTTTGCGAAAACACGTAGATGAAATGTATACGGTATGTCGTCCGACGTAGAGAGTGTGTTTTGTGACTAAACGTTGGACATGCACAATAAACGTTTAGTCACAAACGCGTTGTATACCAGTTACATGGTCCAACAGACCTGTAACTTTATGCATGAGATAGACATCAAGCACTCGTACCCATCTGACACTAATGTTCAACGTTTCGTAACTCGGTAACTAAGCTTTTGCCTATATGCTGTTGACTGACCCCGGTGACTCGCAGTGTTTCGCCTGCAGTCCTTTAGAGACTATATTCTGGAACACTCTCTAATTGCATTACATGATGCGCAGATATGCATAAAAGCGCAACTGGTAGGACTTATTTACTTATGAAGATCAGCATAAGCAGGATAAATCTTTACAAAAGTCGTTACAATTTCCTATTAATATTGTCACTTCTTCGAATAAAATATGAAAAAAAGTGAGGATCAAATATGGAATGCAGTCATTTTTGGCTTTGCCGACACCGCTAAGGTAAAAGTGCAACATTTAACGTACAGTAGTGTGATATGATTTGCCAAGATCTATCGCGATTAAGTGAAAGCGTTGATAACAGCAAATTCCACAAATAACACGATACTTATGTAATTTATACAATATTTCTCAGAAACACTTGTACGACGGTTGTCGCAAAATTGCGCGTTATGTCGTAGTATGTACCATTGATAAAGGACATCGTTGGCGAAAATTCTTAAAGGACAATACTTACATCATAGAAAAAAATAATCAATGTGTTTTGATTTACTTTTGAGTGCCCTGTTTGGTTTCAAATATGTAGTTATATGCTACTCCAAAAAGTAGATTTTTCTCCCCATAAAGGGAAAATATGTCGGGGAATATAATATGGGAAAATATTTCCCATATAGGAGAAAAGACAAAGCATGCCTAATCAAAATGCGACTACGCGCCAAGTGGGGGAGGATATGCTTTAATTCCATTGACACTATAACACACGCACTTCCCGACGATTTCATTTGATAGTTTTCTGTACACGGTATATTGCCGCTGTCTACAGCCAAATTCAAATACCATAAATCAGTGTTCCCCAACCTTTTTATCACCGCGGACCGTTCAACGTTTGATAATTTTACCGTGGCCCGCGGGGGGGGACGTTGATTGTTTATATTTTAGATTATTTTGATTTATTAATTTTAATTTAACTGTATTTAAACATTCCTTCAAAATAAAATACAGTTACATCAAAAAACTAAATATAAAGTGATTTAACATTTTAACTTACTAGAACGTTAAATCGATGAGAACCCTGAGCTTGTTTCTTTGCAATGAGACGGTTACATCTGGGGGTAATCGGAGACAATGACACCCGAAGTGTTTTGCTTATGTCCAGTTTATTCCGTTGCTTTGTTTTGGTTGCTGTTACTTTAGAAAACTCCGCTTTATTTATGATATTTACAGTTATGATGATTGATTTTTTTATTAAAATTAATTGAAAGAGAAAATCGTCGCGGTGGTTTTCTTTTTTTTTTTTACTTTTTAAAACATTAAAAAAATTATGTCACTCTCTTCGGGGGCCCCTTTTTTAAATAAATAAAATTTTAATGAAACGTAAATGTTTTTAACTTGGGGTATAAACCTAGGAATTTAAATTCAGTTTCAATGAGATAGGCGGCCCGCGGCCCGGGGGTTGGAGACCACTGCCATATATGACAGGACGTTTCCGTGAATTTTGTTAACCTTGGGGTATATAAATACATAAATTTTTATTGATGTATTGCGCGCACTAAGAGATTAATTATATAAATAGAAAGCAAAAAATTAGAATTTAAAAATAATAATAATAAAGTGTACTGTATACTCCTGTCTATTTGCAGGATAATTTATCTTTTTCATTTCTATCGGAAGCATGAAAGCAAGGAGTTTTGATATTTTAACCTTCAAAAAATGATAATCAAGAGAGAGACAGCGTTAAGAAAATGCTGTTACTTTACTACATAGCACAGTCCACAGTTTTAGACTTTGATGAACGAATAATTAACATACTTTCAGTTGCAACTATTTATAAACAATGATGCATCAATCCGAACCATACAAGCAGTTCGTGATAAAAAAAATTGTCAAATTAAAGCAGAATGAATGAACGACAAATGAAACACACTTGGGATGTTGTAATTTCCCCACGTAAACGTACATTTTTCGCCTGGAAATCGTTTCATTATTCAGATATACATCGTTCTTTACATTTAAGGTGTGGTGTGGTGGTGTATTTAATTATGGCAAAGCACACTAGGGCTATCTGCCTAAGGGGAGGGATGCCTTTCGTGGAGGACTTTCTAAGGGAAACTGGCTCGTATACACGTTACACATGGGGAAAACCACGAAAACGCCCATGCAGCCAGCCCGTTCGCGGGATTCGAACCTCGGACCGAACTACCAGTGTTCAGCGTCTTTACCGCTCGGCCGCTGGTGGGCCTCTTTACTTAAAAACGTTGAACTGAAGATCATGTATGGAACAGAAAACATCGAACATATTGACTAGAATTTTATTCTAATATAAATTATGAATAACTTATAATATAATAATAATTATGAATAACGGCTCATACACGTAAAATATGCATTTTCTCCCTAACTAATAAAAATTTATTCACTCAGATATAAAGCGCAACAGGAAATATAGTAAATAGGTTTGAAATTAGTGCCGAAAATACCACAAATTCAGTATTAGAAGTCTCTGCAATACAAAATATATATAATTCGGTATTTCTTTTTAATCTGCTTAAAATACTTTTCTTAACTACTATAATGTCTAAACATACTCTGCGCTTAGATTCCAATATCCCAATTAGTTCAGTCGACTGTCAAAATCCAAAAAGCAATTCCTTCAGATTTTAATCCTTGCTTTATCTGAAATAATATGAAGGTATCTTCTGTAAACTTCCTCCTGTTTGTAATAATAATTATTTAACGAAAGAGCTTAGGGAGAACGGCGAATGTCATTCGCATTTTTGGAATGTTGCCAGATTGGTCCCACAGCCGATCGCTCCGCGACGTGCTAATTGAGGAATCGCAGAAAATTGGAAATTTGAAGATCCTTGCGTTAATGATTAATGTTTTCCTAGATGTTGCTTTTATTAAAGATTAATGGGCTAAAGTTGCGCCTTTTGAGAGAGGATTTCTCTGAGAAATAATTAAGGAAACCAGAATAAACAGAGAGAAAGACGAAAGGAAAGAACGTCTAGTCACGTAAGAGTTTTGAACGAGAAATTATTAAGAGGTAAGCCCACACTCGAGATTTTCTCTTTAATTTTCTCTCTTTTCATTGTTATTTTTAGTAGTGGTGGCTGTACTTTAAAAAGTGTCCATTTTTAATAGGAAATTCAGTCAAATTACAAAATGTTGACAAAAGAATCAAAATAAGAGAAACAAAGTAAAAGAAAATTTTAAACTTTGGAACTTCAGAAAATATAGATAGTTCTGAAAATATAAAACATTTTGGCACATGTTAAATGCACGATTGAATATGTTTTGGATAATGATTTGATATCGTTACAGGTGTAATTATTGAGGTGAATATTTTGAAGATTTTTGCTATAGACATAAACCACTCAATGTTATTAAAAGTCCAAAAAAAAATTAATTCTAAAATTAATTTTATACTTCAAAAGCAGACACAGTGATTGAGCATCCACATTAAGCTAAGTAGCTAAACTTCTGATTATTCACAACTAATATAAAGATACATTTAGGACATTAAGATTAAAGATTGAAGATTAAGAATAAAGATTATGATTGTTGTTGTTGTGACTTACCTCACTTGTCTGATAATAACATCAGAACAAGCCCACGAAATTCATCGCAGCAAGAAGTGCAAGATTGTGCCCGTCGTTGGCAAGAGCCTTCAGCAACATACAGGTAACAGTACGACTTTATTTAGTTCCGCCCCCGTTTCAACCCTCTTAACAATGTTTCAGCTCAAAAGGGACGTTAGTCCCAAGTAAGATATTAGTCTCCAAATGGAATGTAGAGTATTTATTACCTATACACGGTGTTTCACGTTTCAAACTGTTGCCACCAAATATTATATCTAAAGGAATCAAATAATGGAGAATCAGCATGAATGATGCATGTGCATCGCACTGTAAGAAACAACGGTACCTAGAGCCAATAATTCTGAATAACGTAGTCCTTCGCCCGAATATGGGCACCTGGAAGCCACAATTTTGAATTTCAAATTTATTTTATTAACTATTTCATATTTTATAAAATTTTTAATTGGCAAACACAATAATTTCACAGCGAGCAGTGGTAACACTGTACGGAAAACACTGTACTTTTTTATCTTTATCGCGCGAGACTGTCTGTAGGAAAGTCTGAAGATATGCTGCTTTTAAATATTTTGTGAATTTGCTGTTGAATCGAATTTTATGTGGCATACGCGCCAAAAACGTGGCATTTAATAAATAAAGTAAACACACAAATCGTTAATAATGAAAACAGAAAAAAAGTTTTATAAAGTCGTCTTAGTAAGAAAACTGAACACTGATATGATGAACTGAGAAAAAACAGGAAAATGGTATGTTAGCAATTAACGCTGCATTGAGAATTCCAAACGTATACTGACGTTGCTTTTAAAAGATTTGTGTAATTTTGCTGTTGAATTGTGTATGGCGTAAGTGCGAAGAAAATGATGCTTAGTAATAAAGCTAAAAAAAAAAAAAAAAAAAGGTTCGAAGGCGTGAGTGTAACAGCAGACTAGTAGACTACGAGCTCAGCGAGAGTGTAAAAAACATTAACAAACTCTTTTGGGCCATCTGAAATCTTTTAAATCCCCCTTGCCTTTCCTTTGGTATTAAAAGTTAGTGCTACGTTTTGTAACAAGTCTAATACCTCTAAAATGATTAAACCATTGCGCCTGTGTGCAGAATAGTTAGTTATCTTTGATGATTAGTAAAATTATGCTCTCGAAATACACCGGGCTCCTGAAAGTGTAACTAACACCATTTTAAGGGGTAGTTTCTCACTTTTAAAGCCGTTAGTAACTCAAGCAATGTAAAAGAGTTTTTCCAAATTGTCCACCGGCCATATATTATTCTAAACTCTCCCATTAAAACCGACCTCAAAATAGTAAAATATTTCATCACTGCAATTTGAAAGGAGATTTTGGTGCATTTTATGGGATGTACTCATTATTTTGAATTAAATGTAGTGATACATAGTTCTGTTATTCATATAAGGTAACTAAACGTTGTCTTCAATTAACTATCTGACACTAAATATCAAAATATTCTTAAAAATGTCATGAACGAGATAAAGTTACAATATATGCTTGCGTTCTACGGGTTCGTGGATATGGAGTAATTGTTGATAACACTAGATGAAGAACCAAAACACAATTTATTCGCCAGTAAGCCCTATTACACAGGACTGTTCCAAGGACACGTTTACAGTCGTCGAAAAACTACGATAGACATGCTGAAACAATCAGCAACACAGCGTTTAGGCTATAACGGTGAAGACAGCTTCACCGCAGAGCATTTAAGTCCAGCTCTCAACTCGGTCGATCGCTCTCAAACTAATCTCTGAACTCAAAGACACATTACTCTCTCCTCTACAGGCAGGGTATAGATAACTTTAACCTATCTTCGAGAATATTCCTGAGAAAAGCGCTAAAAATTCGTTCTAGAATGCTCTCACTATGGAACGTCTATGACATAATGCCAATTTTGTTGCTAAATATGGAAACACTACCCTGCCACTTACTGGCAACCCTAAGATTGCCATTGACTCAAGCTGCTCCTCCAGCAGACTTCTTTCTTCGCTTCGCTGGAGGAGTTTTGTTTACGAAAAGCTTTGCGGGGAAGTTACGTCACCGCGCAGCCTCTAGGCATTTCGCAACAATATCATTTTTTTGTTCAAAAAATAGAAAGTATATTTGGTGTTATGTACTTCCGTCCTAATTACTTTACAGAATAGGAATCGATGATAACGGTTGATGAAGAAGAATACGGAAGTTGGTCCTTGAGGTTGCTTAGTTACTATAGCCTTCTTTAAACACGAAAGACGCAAATTCGAGTACCAAATGAGGCAGTACTGCTTATATTGTGTACTAAATAAATATTATAAATATGCCACATTTCATACTTTAATTCAAAGAAGACTAATACGCAACTGTTATTTTATTGCAAAGAGCGAATTTATATTTATCAAGAATCGAAGTAATAAAGAAATACACAAAATAAATAAATGATTGAAGTAATAATTAAGTAACACATAAAATAAATATTATTTAACCTTAAACATGGTACTATCTAAGAAATTTTTTCCATTTTCTTAATCACAGGCAGATAAAATCGAGTCTTTCACTAACGCTTTGATGGTTCACCGCAATTGCGGTGAATTAGTATGGATTTTGCTATTTTTTTCCTCTTCATTGTATAGGCTTTATTTATAAAGACAGATTTGAGTTCTAAGGAAAGTTGAAAACTAAGAAAGAAACAAAAGAAAAAACGCTTTGGGAAGGGGAAAAAACACACCACAACGACAAAAAATTATCTCAAAATTTTTCAAAAGAGTAGCCAGGCGAGATTAAAAAAGACCCCATTTTACCCGAAAGTAGGAAAAATTAACCATCGCAAATACAAAACTAACGCGCCGTAAAAATAACCTGTTTATTTTTGCTTGTTCGTTTTCTGTCTTCTCGAAGCTCCTAATCACCTGGATGAGTGATCAAGAAAGTTTTGCTTCCCCTAATGCCTCGCGCAATGCATATCCATCTTTTCTTTTATCTTATCGTGAATGGCAGCACTTCCATTAGCGGGTGATTCGAATGTCCCGCTTAATACTACATAAAAGGAAATAGAGTTTTATTTTATATTTTTGCTATCCTGATATTTGTGTATAGCGTTTGGCATGCTAGTTCTAATATTCAGAATTAATTACAAAAATGCGTCACTCAGGATTAAATTTAAGGCCAATAGTTTTGTTAGAAGCATTAGAAGCGTAGGATTTTCCCTAAATTTATGTTTGAATAAGCATTAGTGTGAAAGCAATCAACATGCGAAATTTAATTACAATGTCTCTCAGGTTTAAAGAATTTTGGATTTAATGGACAGGATGTTTCACAGTGAATTGATTCGTATATTCTGGATGATTTTGTGTAGCTGCACCTATCCATTAAATTATGCAGAAACAAATATTCTTATTTTTTTCATAAGGCATGCTTTCAGTGTTTAAAAATCAGACAACTAATTATTATGTAAGTTTATTCTTATTATTAACCCACAAAAAACACCTTTTCCATCTTCAGGCCTGCTATATTTGTAAATTACAGCACATTGAATGTCGCTTCATTCTAGTCATGATAGATATAATATTTTGTTCCAGATTACTAATAAGATGAGAACTATAATGAATGAAATTAAATATAAACTTCAACCACAGTACTCAGCAATTTACTAAAACTTCTATCAAATTGCAAATTTAAAGTAGTGCTTTTATTCGAAATATATGCTTTTGATAATCAGTATGGAGCACAAGAAAAAAAAGGTTTAAATTATTTAATTAATAAGAACAAGATTTACAAATGTTGTGAAGAGTTCGAGAAATTTCAAAATACTTTATATCTTTTTTCTAGAAAATATGAATAATTTTAACTATTGATTATCAATATCAATACAGTGGAACCTCGAGATACGAGTTTAATTCGTTCCAGGTTTGAGCTCGTATCTAGAAACACACTTTCCCATTGAAAATAACGAAATCCAGTTAATCCGCTCAGCAGCCCAAAAATATCAACATAAAAATCAATTTTTCTAATAAATAACACTGATAAATAATATAACCGTAGTTTACCTTTATGATAGCTTTCCGACAAATGATAGCTTCTGACACCGATCTTTTAACTGTCTCTCGTTAATCCACATCAACAGCTTCTAGTAGTTTTGGATGATGCTTGGAAGTAACGGAAACTCCTTTGGCTACATCAAGTTTCTTAACTTCTTTCTTCTTCAGAAGAGTAACAGATCGTCGATGTCGAAAGGCCGTAAGTCTTCGTCTATTCCGTAACTCTTACACCACGCTTGTTTATCTATGATTTCTTTCTTAATTTCAGCGGCCATGGCTTCCTTATTTTTATTTATTTTTTTTTTTTCAGCATTATCTGAGGCAACAATCGTCTTGAGAGGCATCGTGAAATAATTATTTTTACGTTAAATGTAATAAACAATTAGTTCACATACGCACAAACACGTAGATCAAAGAACACTGAGTAATCTGACGAGGTGATTCCCTGACTCGAGCCCGATCGGGAAATGGCGCCACGCATACCAACCAGCCTGGTTCATTGCTCGTTACTCGAGTCAGTGCTCGTATTTAAAGACAAATCTTTCACTCTTACTTTCCTCGTATCTCGAATTTCTAGTATTTAGAGGTGCTCGTATCTTGAGGTACCACTGTATCTGGAAACAGTACTATTGTCTCGAGTTTATCTTATATAATATATAGTCGAAATACAAGTGGTAATATTTTTAAAGTTTTGTTATTTTTCTTAGAAAGAATTGTTGTGAAGCAGGAAATTACGTAAACTACAACACAAAGAATTAAAAGAATTCAAATTAGGTCATCTACTTGCAAAAAAATCCTACAGAGCAGCGATTCTCAACCGGTGGTATGCGTACCACTGGTGATACGCAACAGAAAAATAGATGGTACGCAAAGAAACAAAGTATTTTTAACTATTAAATTCAAAAATTAAATACTCAGCACTGTTTCAGTTTTATCTCTAGCACTAGTAAATTTATATGATCTGAGCTTTGTTCAACGCCAGTAGCCGCTCATAGACCTTATCAAAATAAGCCGTTTTTATTTTCACAAATATTCTTTTAGCTGTAGACATAAAAATTTTGTCATAACGGATGTTTTCAAAAAGAGAGATAGAAATGGGTGCTTTATTTAATAAGAAATAAAAATAAATTCGTATAAAAAGATAATAGAGGCTTATTAATTCTTTAAGAGTTGATCAATTAATTAGCATGTCTGCACTTTATCTCGCCCCATTTCCGGGCTCATATTGCTCTATTTTATATTAGAATAATTTTTTTACATCGATTTGCTATCTAACGGCAGGTATTTTGTCTTCTTGTTGCTTTGTATTCCTTACTTTTCTACGCGATCTGAGAATAGCGTCGTTTGTTTCTGAAGAACTCGTAATACACTGTGCATTTAAATATCTGTGAAAAAATAATAAAAAAGAAACCTAGATTTTTTAAAATAGAAAAATAGTTAGGATTGACTAAGTGGAAAAGCGATGATTCATAGGTGATGGATCCAGGACGATCTACTAGCACTAAGAACACTGAAAAGAAAAGAAAAATTGTTCATAGAAAATATAATTAAAGTTATTTGTCATTTGAGTTTACTTGAAATGTAGATGAAATGGACCTTCAATCTCAGTGTGTTTGTTGTTTCCGGTGAACTATTATTCAAAGTATGAAATCATCGTTTCTTAAAAGACATCCTGAATCTAAACATGCTAATTTAAAGGATACATCTGATGAATATTTTAAAAGGAAACTATCGGAGTTCAAAAATAGAAAACAAGCAATGAAAGGTTTTTGTTATTTCAAGTGAAAAAACTCTGGAAGCTAGTTACCTAGTAAGCCTAAGAATTGCCCAGACTGGGCAGGCTTAAATTACGAGCAGATTATATATTGGAGAATACCTAATATTACCAGCAGCTAAAGATATTGTTTTAACATTATTCAACGGAAAAACGGCTAAGTAAGTTGAAGAATTCATGAAATGGCAAATTCCTTAAAAGAGACACTTCTTCAAAAGTATTTCGCATTGCAGTTGGATGAAAGTATTGATATAACGAACTTAGTTCAATTATTAGTTTACATATGTTTCGATGAATATAAACGAATTGCCGAAGAGTTTCTAGTATTTTTTGAATCTGTTCATGATAAAACAACTGCAAGTGAAGTTTTCAAAGTAATTGACAATTTTATGTCTGAGAATAATATTCCTTGGAATAACTGATTTGCGGTATGCAGTGAAGGAGCTCGGGCTTTAACAGAAAACATTCCAGTGTTAGTTTTCAAATAAAGTCGTACCTGAAATAAAATTTACTCCCTGCTCCATTCAGCGTGAAGCTTTAGTAGACAAAAGAATCCCCAAAAACCTGAAAATCACTCTGAAAACTTGTTAATTTTATTAAAAGCTGCGGTTTAGATTTAGTAATATTTACGATTTTATGTCAAGTGATGGGCAGTGAACATGAAATGCTTTTGTTACATTTTGATGTAAGTGGTTATTCAGAGGCAAAGTTTTAAACTGTCGTTTTGAACTTCTATCAGGAATTCAAAATTTCATCTGTGATCCAAAATTTGAATTGAAAAAAATGTTGGTTTGTTGAATTATGGTTGGCACGTTTAGCATATTTAGCTGATATTTTTGGAAAGTTAAATAAATTAAATTTAGGATTAGAAGGACAAAGTGTTAATTTGTTTACCACTACAGATAAAATAAATGCAATGATAAAAAAACCCGAGCTAATAATCAAAGAATTTGATCATAACATTTTAAGCATTTTACCCCTTTTAGAAAGGTTTCTAACCGAAAATAATTTGAAAATAAAAGAAGAATTAGCATTCGACATTAAAAATCATTGTTTTTCATTGACAAATAATTTCAACACTTAGTATTTTTCCGAGGATATGGAAAAGACAATTGCATTAGAAATCCATTTTGTTCAAAAGTACTTGAAATTTTATCTCGTGAAGAAAGTGAACAATTGACAGAAATTTCCTGTCAGATTGAAGATTTCAAAAGTAACACACTTGTTAACTTTTGGGTAAACCGAAAAAATGAAATTAAAGACATTTCAAATATAGCTATTAAATTTTTATGGCCTTTTTGAAAAACTTATTATGGCTTTTTTGCAAAACCTATTTATATGAACAAGGATTTTTCTTCCATGTTATACTTGAAAAATACGTACAGAACAAAATTAAAAGTGGATCCTAATTTAAGGTTAAAAAACAAGTGAAATAAAACCAGACATAAAGAAATCGATATCTCTTAAGCAGGCCCGAATTTCACACTAAATTTTAGAATTAAAGTATTATAACTTAAATTTGTATAATTAAAATGGTAATCAATTTTCAATCTAATATTTTTTCATGTCTGTACATGTAATACAAATAGATAATAGGCTGTGCATATGGTAAAATATGTTTTTAATATTTCTGCTGAGAAACTGAAAAATAAACATTGTAAAATGTAATGGTGGTACTAAAGTTTTTCAATTTTTTGTTTATATGGCAGGGTTTGAGAACGGCTGCTATAGAGTACTTATAATGATCTACTATATTGTCGCAAATATGCTTTTTTCACAAAATTATACTAGGATGAATTATTGGGAAACATGGGTGTGTATAATATATTCTGTGCTACTCAAAATATACTCTCATTGCGAAGTACCTGAGCAAGCAATCAGTTGTGTAGATAGATTAACTGGGATACCATTGTACCCATGAAGCAACTGCGTGTTACCTGTGAACAAGTATTTAACCTTTTATAATGCACCACTTGTTTAAAGGACATATAACAGATCGCAATGAGCGCAAATAATCGTCCAATTTATCTCCGTTCAGAGCTTAATGAAGAAACTAAAGCCTCATTTCAGTCCAAATTACAATGATATCTTCCACAGCCTACACTGCTCATATTTGACATACGAAGCATGTGCTACATGCGAGCTGTTGATGCGAAATATAAGTAAGAAAAATCGAAACGTTCAATATAATAAAACTGAACAAAAGTAAAACGAAAGTTTTGCCAATGCAGAAAAGTTCAGTTATGAACAAGAGCTTTAGCCCAAGAAAATAATCCCCTAATTTAGAAAATCATATTAGTTTAATGATCCTAAATATAAAGAGTTATATGCAATATAATGCGCTTCTTCATATAAAAATAATTGAACCTCGGAAAAAAGTACGTAAAATCCAGCAGCAAATGCTTTTATTGTAAATAAAAACACCAAGGCATGGAGAACATTAAATAAAAATTTTAATCTTTTTTAAGATGTCTTAGTAAAATACAATAATTTTTTATTTAGAAAATTCCAAAATATCCATACGAAGAAATGCATGTTTAAGTCGTGAGAGTCTGAAAAATTATATCTAACAAAAAGAAATTAAAGAATCATTACGGACATTATATATTAATTATAATTCATTAAAGAAGTACGTTTATAAAAAATTAAAGCATAATTCGTAAGATTCTCTATAAAAATTGAGAAATAAAACGCATTTAACAGAAAATTAAAGTGGCAAATTAAGTATATGGTTGCAAAGAAGATGTAATTTAGTTCATGAGTAAAGACCGCAAATTACATTAAATAACCAGCTGACCAGTTCAGCGGTAACCAAGTTGAAAACGCTATTAAATCCTGATAGCTCAATCGAATCCTAGTGGACAGGCATTTTTTAGTTTTCAAAATATGTAACATAAATATGAATACTTAAATATGAACCAGTTTCTTCTATAAATTCATATATCACATTCTTTAGGCAGATAGTCATCAAGTGCTTATTTAAATTAAACAAAAGAAACAAAAATACCTTATTCAGTTAACCAAAAGAACACATATACAAAATGGCTCAGAGAACTAGGAATCAAAAAATACATTCAGTTATTTTGAAAAATAAAACTTGAAAAATATTACAGAACTTTGACAAAACTAGGAATTATTGATTTTAAAGAAGCTAAAGACATTACTCATTATAAAAAAATATCTGCCATTTTAATTTCATATAGAGAAACTTCATACAAAAGCTTAAAAACTTGAGTTATTGTAAGTAAACAACTTACCATGAAAATTTTCAGCAGATGAAATGGAGAGGAAGCATTAAAATATTTGCATGTGACATTTTGTTGCATAAATATTCCCGAAAAAGAAGAGACATAGCAGATTAAAAATTATGTTTTTTTTTAAATCTCTATTTACAGTTCTGACACACGAATCTTTCATTTTTGAACGTATTTAACATCTCCTTTTACTGTTTTCAGGTTATTGAAGAATCACATTTCTTTTGAATTTAAACGATGTCCCGGAAGTATATTATATTTACTATAAATAAGGTCTGAGAGGTGAACAGTTTGCTTTTGGCGAAAAATCTTTCCAAATAAAAGATATGTACTTTATCTTTTTTATTATGGGTTGTCATGATTCGTTTCTCACTTAACATCGTTTCGATTTACACACTGTGGAATTAATATGATTTATAAGCTATTTTATGTTTTGGCTTAACATAATACTCACCGCATTTTTTAATAGTTACAATTCGCCAGACGTATCAGACGTATCTGATTTCGGGTTTGATGTATCTTGGAAGAAAAGGAATCAAGGTGGAAAGTGAGAGAGTCGTTTTTTTAATTATAATCAAGAACGTAACCGTTTATTTATGCCATTTTTAGGAACTTTGAAATTTCAGGGCTATACCCGTAATGCTTGGAGAGGTAGGTGAAGCTTCTTACGTAAAAACTTCAGCAAATGAGTATATTTTTAAAAATAATTAACAACCAATAGATATTAAATAGGAATAGAATTTTGATATACGTGTCTTTTTTTGTCTGTATTATTATTTTATTAACCATTACATTTTATTTTCCAAAAATGTCATCTTATTCACAGAATTTTATATAATTCATATTTTGGAAAACAGCGAAAGCTTTCAATAATAGCACCTAGCAGCTCATAACATTATTTGCGTGAATTAAAAAGTATTTCTTGTTCAATCTTTTTTAAATGAGTAACAAATTATGATCCAAAAGCAATGTGAACAGTATCAACGCATTTTTGAAATTATACATACTCTCGGAATATCAAATGTTACAAAATTATAAATTATAAAAATGAATTATAATTATTATTAAAATATAAAGAATATTACATACTAGTAAATCACAAAGAAATATTACTGCATGATAATAAAGGCAAAAAAATCAAACTTGAATTGCTGTAATTTATTTTATAACATTTCCCTCAGAGAAAGCCATAAGAAAACACAATAATAAAAAATTTTTAAATTAACTCGTGAATTTTTGTCATAGGGAAGTCACACTTTTTGTTTCAAATTTTTTATAATCAGTATTAATTTCTATTAGTAGTTCTTACAAAATGGATATTTTAAAAATTTAAAAATAGCATAACTTGAAAAATTGCGTCATTTAAAACCTCTTGGTAACAGGAAATGCATGCCTGTGATCAACGGTAACAGAAATAAAAGCCTCGTTATGACTGTTATGAACAAGATGTTTATTTTTCACATGATCCGTTATTGAAAAGTAGTTGTCAGGGAATACAGGATTTTTAGGTAATAGAATTTTCATTTATAAAATTGGAAAGAATAGGTTACATAAAACCAAGGATTTAATCTTGAATTTTTGGAAGGGCGTATCAATAATAATTTAAAATCAAAAACCTGTTTCTTTGCAAGTGAAACTAAAAGTGTTAAAAATTTGGAGATACTGAAAGAAGCGGATAAAACAATACACGTAATAAAGCACCATTCCGTCTTGGAATGGTCCTATGCGAAAGTTCCTACCCATCGTTCCATATCCTTTTTATGCTTTGCAGTAATCAGATAACCCGATATATCATATCGCAGTTGATGCTCATGGCGAAATACATGTGAGAATGGCGAAAGTAGCCTAACTTTAGCAAAATGTTATAGAAGTATTTGAAAAATACAACAAAAAAATCTTACTGAAATCAAAGGTAAATAATCTTTACAAAAAATGCTTAATTGCTTTAAAAACTGATGTTGGTAATACAAATTCGTTAAATAAAAGTACTAGTTTTTATGAAAGCGAAATGTAAAGTATGAAAACACAAACAGTCCGCGTTTTTGATATAAAATATGACAAATGATTCTGTACCTAATAATGTAACGGAGGACATAAGGAACATGTTAATTGAAATGATGCTTCAAATGTTCATAATTATCAATTTACATCAATTAGATATGTCATTTAAATTGGAATCAAAATTTAAATTATTGGAAATATGTTTATTGTATTAACGTTTTCCAGTTATTTAAATTGTTATAATTTGAAGAATAAAAATTTCATTTCCTGCTGAATAATAATGTATAGGAAACTGATTATTTGACAGGCTACGTGAGAGGTAAATTAAAGATTTTACGTCTGTTTCAGTTGCAGAACTTGCGAGATCGCATGGATGATAATTGTCATGCTAATACAAACGTTAATACCCAAAAAATCTCGAAGGCATTCGAGAAAAGAAATTTTTTAGAATTATGAAACCTTTAAAAGTTAATTTGGAAAATATCCCGAAATTCTCGAAAGGAAACAAATGGTTATTTTTGAAGACATCATATTTTTATGCAGATACTCAAAACGTGTATCGTTATCAAGGAAAAACTGACTCTTAACAACATATAACGCAAACAAATAATTCCAAACATATGATTCGTATCTGCAATGAAGGAATATAAATGGCAGTTGTCTGCGAGTTTATTTCTTTTGCTTTGGATTATGACATTTCGCCGATATCGTATTCAGAGAAAAACGAAACAAATATTGTTTGCCTCCTCATCTTGGCCAAGATCATAAAGTTATCCATAGACTGCATTTCCGTATCTTCAGCTTAGAAAGCCTATCATTTATAATTTCATCCGGAGATTTATGGTAGCAATTCCGATGTCTCACATCAGAGAATCAGCTAGTTGCATTTATACGTATTAATGGACCGCAAAGAAGACTTGAGGATACTTCGTAGTTAATCCTTTCGTGAGAGATTGGCAGATTCAGAAAATTTTAGCGCAAGCATTCATTTTCGCTCTGGCTAGTGTGTCACTGAAGTAAAATCTCGCCATTCATAAATATTTCTAAGTATAGCTAATTTAATAAAACTATTTTCAATGAAGAGCATGCTAATGTTTATTTCGCATGTTGAACCAATAACGAAATTTTCTGGGGAATTTGTCCGGTAGGAAAAAACTGTCTTTACAGAATCCAATAAAAATTACGCATTCTACTCTTCCATAATTATAGCCGCCAACTACTTGAGAATAAACATTATCGATTATATTCGGTAATATTTACTCTTTCTTCATCATAATCTGAACTAATAATTTTCTAAACTAGGCAGTTATCTTAAAAAGGAAAGCCTTTCACCAAACCGGATTTAACATATTTCACGCATATTCAGTTACTGCAGAGCACCCCGGTTTATTCTGCTGGTTTGATCTCTTTCTTACAGATATAAAAAAGCGGAAATTATATCTAATTGCTGCATGAGATTACAGGCTAATTACACAGCTATTTAGAGCAGCAATTCATGTGTTTCATCAGCATCAGAGGCGTTTAAGTTTGTCTCTCGTTTACGCTCATAACCTTTGCCGAGAATCACAAGTTTAATCCTTTAAAATACATCGCCAGTATTTGTATTACTAACTAATAGACATATATACATTCTGCATCCGGATAGTTCCCTTCAGAGAAACAGAGTTCATTATGAGATATATCTTAAATACCTGATATTTACAATGTTACCATATTCATACAAATATCAGCAATACTCATACTGATAGTTTCAGCCATATTCATACTAATAATTTGATTTCTAAACGTATACAATGATTTAAGACTTTACAATTTATTTTAGTAGGAATTGGAGTGCTGCAGCCTTGAGTTTAAGGATTACATGCACTACTCTTATTTTGGACCACTCCTGAAACAGGATATTCTGGCTTACCAGGTTGTTAGTAGTTAGTAGTCGTTGGTAATCGTTAAAAACTAGAAAGCGTTCAGCTCAGAATTACTGCTGATTTCGGTAAAAGAGGCATAGTCTTGCACAAGCAAGACTGCGCAGCTTTACAAACATAGGAATCAATAGAACATAACTGTCTATTCTGCTATCTTTGATCCTATTTTCTCATTTCGGAAAGAAAGCTTTGAACTCTGAATTCAGCTCATATGCCAGTAAAAGTACCCATCGCTTAGTATATTGCAGATATATGGTCCTGAGGTCATTTCTAAAATATCACATAAGGAAGAATTATATAAGTTATACTGATGGCAGTAGGGGTGATGAAGCTCTTTCAGGTATCGAAATTTTTATCAAGCTCGAGAGTGATATTATTAAAATTAGCAAGAGATATTTGAATAGATGTTCGTCTTCTAGATCCATATATTGAGAGCTATAAATTTAGCTTTAAATTGTTGCGTGATTTCCAATCCCAACGAACATGTCATGGAGTGTGGCCGACGGCTGCAGCTCTACTTCACCCGTCTAAATGGAGAAAACTCGATGAAATAAAAATGTAAACATTGCCATAAAAATAAAAATATAGTCTATTGGTGAAAACCACAGGGTATTTTACCAGTCCTTTTTTCATAGAATTTAGCAATTCATGGAAATAGCGGAAAAGGTTGGCTAAGGAGGGATTCCTGGACTTTAGTGCCATTTCTTTTGCGGAGCCTCCATCTAGGGCCAACTTCGAGATCAGTTTGACCTAGAGAATTACCCCTCATCTTGATTAGTATGCTTGCAAACAGTCTGATGCAACACTCCTTGAATCAAGCGGCGTCAACCTGCATTAGCTAAATTCTGCAGCGGCTATCTACGTAAAGAAATATATCTTTCAGATTAGAAACTTTATGCTCTATGTACTAAGTATAGCTCTTCACAAGCCACTCTTTCAAATATTCTTTTGTCTGTGGGCTACTTCATAGACCAAATTTACTGCAGTCCGAAACTGATTCTGGATGGTCTCAGATCTCATGAACTCATGGAATTTGTGTAGTTACTGTCACATAATTAAATTAAGGTCTTAACAGAACATCATTTCTTAAGTTGATATCATGCGCTTACGAACAACTGTCTAAGAAATGGTAGCCCTACAACCATTTTGAAGCACACTGTATAAAATGAGTTTTTAAAGGGGCGTTCTATAACTACAAATATAAGTCGATATAAAATAAAATATTTAGATTTTAAACATGGCTGAAACCTCAAAAAGTTGCTGCTGTCCCTAATTCATTAATATTTTTCAATTTTTACTATAAAATCAAAAGTTAAAAAGCAATTCAGAGTATAACTAGATTGAAGTGCAAAGAAATATGCCATAAATGAATATGATAAATGAATAACATGATTCATGAAATATGCCACATATGAATATATAAATTTTAAGTCTTTCAATGATGACAAATATTCATAACAAAGGTGCATCATAAAATAGAACTATTTTTCCAGTCACGCAGTTATAATAATCCATAGCTCATAAATTTCCCTGCGAATTTGACACCATCTATGTATTAAAAAAAAACTGCATCCATTAACAGTAATTGAAGATGTACAGAATCCAATTTCATGCAGTGATGATTTTGAGAAAGAACTCATTTTTAAGAATTTAAAGATTTTAAATATAATACAGTGTATCAGTTCTAAATAAGAAATTTCCTTTTTGAATTCAGAGAATTCCTTTGATGTATTAAACACTGATTTATATGAATAGTAAATCACAAGTTTACTAAATGAGAAAGTAATTATTATTCTATATGGCACTCAAAAGAACCCAAACGTTTTAAATTACTCAGTAATAGGCAATTACGAAACGAGTTACAAGAGAAAAAATCTTAAAATAAAAGTGTGAAAGCTATTAAAAAACGAAAATGCAACGAAGCTTTTTGCTATTTAAATCTTTAACATCTTTTACCTTACTTACATAAAGCTAGAGTTTTAAATTACAAAAAAGTAAGAAAAGGAAGAGGCTCATAATTTAAATAGAACTCAAGTATAAATTATGTTAAAAGTTTTACAGCTTGTTTTTCCTTTCGAGGATTTCAAGAATGCGTTTAAGCCTTTTTAATTAAAAATGGCTATTTATAGTTCAAATTTTCTTAACGGTAATAGCTGCCTTTCCACTCAAGCAGTTCTGTTGAATTCAGTTTTAAACATTGTTTATTTTCTACGAAATGTAAATGTTTACATATTTAACCATATCCCTATTTATGTCGCTGTATCACTAATTTCTGTGTAGTAATTGACTACCTCCGCATGAAACTAAAATAAGTAGTGTGGCATCGTGTTTACATGCTTAAGGGAAATAAGTTTTTTTTTTTTTTCCAATTTCCAAATTTATTTTCCATTGTGTCTTGCTAGATGATAGGATTAGGAAATATTTCTAAATGAAAAGTTTAAAAACAACGGTATATTTTATGAGAGAACGTAAAAAGTTATTTTTAAAGAAGTTTCAAATCTGTATCTTTAAAATTTAAAAGCATAGGGGTCCATTTATTTTGAACTTCTGGCTCTTACGTGTAATAAATATCTAAATTGTAATTTGAATCTAATATTTTCTTCGATTATCTAATTTTCATTCCCTGCAAATAACCCATAATCTAAAAAAAAAAAAAAAAAAAAAAAAAAAAAAAAAAAAAAAAAGGAATCTTTTAATATTTACAAAATTTTAAGGATTCTGAATTTTCACTAAAATAATTATTAATATTAGTGAAAATCTTAGCTTTTATTCTTTTGTTAAAAATAGAAGAAATAAATTACATATATCAGTATGTTTATATCACGATAACAGTTTTAAAGCAAACTAACACTAACACTAAAGAACCATTCGGATAGTACTTTTCAGTTACAAAATGAATCTGATAGATCTGGATGGAAAAACACTACGAATAATAATAATTAAAATATTTAAAAATACTAAGATTAATTGCATGTCTCGTATTTGTTTTGGGTTATGTTTGCTAATTTTGTTAAAATACAACTAAAAAAATATTCCTTCGACCTTGGTTAAGTATTCTAACTCCAAGTTCCAATTTAAGAAATATACTTATGAAACACTTAAGTTGTATAGATGACTACTAAATAAAAATAAAATAAAAAATTTGAAAGCTTTTAAATTTTATATTACGTCCAAAGAGACGCTTTTTCATTTACACACACATGCAGGTTTTGAGAGCATTTAGGCTAATGTCCCTTTGGGTTAAAAATATTTAAAAATAATGTATCTTTAGAATTCCGACAGACAGTCTCTCGTGCTAAAAATAAAATCGTTACTCCCCCCCGTACAGTGTTGCCACTGCTCACTTTGAAATCGCTGAGTTTGTTAGTAAAAAATTCCTTAACGTTTTACAAAATATGAAACACACTATAAAAAAATTCCAAATTCGAGCTTCCAGATGCCCATATTCGGATGGAGGCCTACGTTATTCAAAATCTGATGGCTCTAGGCACCGTTGTTTTTTCACAGTGCTAGAAACATACATACATTAATGCATACTCTTCATTATTTAATATATTTAAATATAATACAGGGCAATAATATTTGATGGCAACATTTTGAAAAGTAAAACGGACATTTATAGTGAACCAATGCAAAATGCCATTTCGATATTAATAGCCCTTCTGAGCTAACGCTCTTTTGGGCTAATTACCAATAAAAAATTTGATTTATACAATTAAAATTAATATTTATGTTCAGATATACAAAGTGAGCAACTTAAATTATGGGAAGGTAAATATGATGAAACAAAGAACAGTCTTTTAATCCACTAGAATGCCACAATGAATATTATAATTTCTCTTGGGCATCTAAATAATACCAACGATGCCTATCCTGACACATATGATGATCCAAGTTCATTGCGATGGTTTATGTGTGGTATCAAATTTGAAGCTCTCAACAAAATTAAATGAGAAAATCCATAATAAATGCGAAGTAGAGAGTTTTATTTGTTAATATGAAAGCTTTTCAGAAAAAATGATATTATACCGTATTTGGTTACCCCAGTTGCAGCACAATTATAAAAATTTGTATATTTTGCTTTTGCATGAGCTAGTATTTATAAAAAAAAAAGGATAAATTCTGAGTACAAACTAGAGTATCAGTCATATTTTAGAAGCCAGTTTAAAAAATATTAAGAACCTCGTTGATTTGCATTCTTTTGTACAAGAGGCTTGTGTTAAAATTTTGATTTCAGTATTTATATGATATTCATTTAATTTTCAGTAATCTATCACTTTATCGCAGCATTTGACAGAAACATTTCTGTTTTCTATAACGTTAGCTTAATACAGGAAAGCTAACATTCGTCACAGCTAAACACATTTTTCGGGTGAGATATTTTGAAGAAGAACATTGACTCCTGACCGCTGACCGATATTTGAGGCAACATCGGGGGGTTCTGTAGAGTAATTTAAAGGCTTTATTCACTAAATACGCAACAGAATATTATTTTCATAATATATATATATTTCTTAATATATATAAATAGTTACTTTACTTATATATATATACATAGTTTACTTAAAAAGTCGAGTATATCTCGACTTTTTAAGTAATCTTGAAGATAAAATACTTTTTAAAAATAGGCAAAAAAAAAAACTTGGCATAGATTTTGAACAAAACTCTATCGATTTTGAGGGCAATCAGATATAGCTCCTCTTCTTCAGGAGCGAAACCATTTTTGCTTCTGAAGAAGAGAGACCATTTGATCCTAAGAAAAGGAACCTTGTCTGATCACCTTCAAAATCGACATAGTTTTATTTAAAATCTACTTTAAACTAAGGCTGCTGTCATGCCCAATTTAAAATTTTATACCAGCATGTTTCTCTTTAAGACATAATCATGCGGTGTGAAAACAAAAATTCATAAACAGTACAACAGAAATGAGTGAAATTAATACTCTAGCTGCATTCCTACAAAGATTTGTAAGAAACGGAAAACAGAAAAGCAGGATGCTAAATTTAGTTTCAAAATAGTTAAAACGTATGTCAGCAAAATATTAAGTTTGAAAATCATTACGCTTATGCTGGTCTTTATTATTTAATTTTTAAACTACATTCGAGGGCTGTTAGCCAGTGTTCTTTTAGATCTTCAATAATTTTGCTGGTAACAGACTGTTAGCATGTTAATATGACTGAGCTGAGGTAATTTTTGTCGGAGTTTTATACTTTAAAGTTTGACCAAAGATTGCCAATTTGATTTAACTATTTGACCAAATTAGTTAAAACTAATTTGTCTTTGATTACTTCATTTCTTAGTCGCGCCTATTTACACAAGAAGACGCAAATTAGTATGTGAGAAGAAAAATTCTTCAGTGTTATAATTTCTGTCTTTAGAAAATCTTCGGGTTCTAGAAAGTTTCTTCGCAGGGAATCGAACTGCGGACCTCTCAATTACGCGCTGAGATTACAGGCCACCACACCACGTAGGCATGCCAAGAAGGCGGGAGAAATACCTTATAAAATGACTGTTAAATAAAAATCTTTCCAGAATAAATGCAGCTTTATTAAATTTCGTAAATATTTACTGGTAATTACAATAAAACATTATTATACATATGTCAGCATAGAGGTTTCAGAATTCGTGTAATTTCAGATTCGAAACTTAAGATATGAAAAGAAACACTGTGTTATATTTAAAATCGCACATTAAGAAATACAAACAGATGTCAACGGAAGAACATCTAAACGTTAAAAATGAATTTTAATCTAAAATTTGCTATCAGCAATATAAAATTTTGAAGTTTTTAGTCGGTTTTATAGCAATAGGACGTTTCCTCATTCGAAAGGTTTAGTGATATATTAAAAGCCAATGTGCGTACCACTGAAATAATTATTAACATTTAAGCATTAAATTCTAACATATTACTAATATAGATCTTTCATGTTAATCAGATATTCCAATTTACAAAAGTGCTGCAAATCACGCTATAATTATAACTGCCAAGCGCAGTACATTTTTGAAAAAATGTATTTATAAATTAAGATTAACTTCACAGACAAAATTCAGTTAGTTTCCAATTTTTCAAAGTAATGAATATAATTTTTCAACAAAAAGTATTTAACTTTCACTCGAGATGTATTACCTGCTTAATGTACGGTGACGAATTTAAGAAAGTTATACAAAACCTGAAACTAATGTTGTTAATACTAAAAATCATTTTTTCGATAGTTTAAATATGAAATGTGTTACTGATTATTTAAATGTAAAAAAATATTTGATATACTGAGATTCTACGTCTGCTTAATTACCGCTAAATTAATTTCAAATCGAAGACGTGGATATTCTCTACAATTAGCTATTTAGTGTGACAATACGGACAGCTAAGTACCATAAGATCATCAAAACATAAATATTAATTTAGAATTTAGATCAACAATTTATAGCATTTAGAGCATATACAAGCGAAATCTTTGGTATGTGTAGCAGCTATGTAACACAATCCAAGAAAAGTATCTAAAAGAAGAATTACCTGCCACGGCGCGCCAAAGACTTCGTCTGTGTCAGCCTTAATTTACGGTTTTATTTATTGTGCTACTTTCTTGCACAACTGCCATCAATATTTTTCTTTCGTTGACGATGGTTTTTTTTCCTTATATTTTTCTCATTTTTTAAGGGCAATACGTTTGAATGCTTTCGAGAAATATTTAGAAAGTTCTTTTCTCACCCTTTTTCTAAATGTCTGAATTTAGAAAGAACAAAAATAGTCGTAATTATTTAACAGAAATTGTTATGCCACATTTGAAGATTTTTCAGAAGGTTAACATTAGAGTTAACAGTTTTAGAACTCATAAATATTTAACTAAATACGTAAATAAACAAAACCTATTCTACCAAAGCTAATATAACGAATCAAATAAGAAATATTTCAAGAAAAACAGTAGAGTATCTTATGTTAGTTAATCCATGATGTTTTTATTTGAACTGAACTGTTCCTTTTACTTTTCGTTAACTCTCACTAGGATGGAAATGAGATACGGGTATTTAAGAACAGAGTTCTTGGAAGTTAGATAACGTTTATGCAGTGACGCTGACCGTATTATTATTGCCTTGTCCAACTGTGCCATTTACGTGTTTCAACGTTAGCCACTTTGCTAGCCGAATTCAATTACGCGCTTGGTTAGAATGTGAGCCAACGTTTGTTAGGCTACTGCACTGTATGTTTCCAGCATGCAGTTACTTGGAATTTTAAGTTCAGATTTCTGTTATCTGAAGTCCTGCAAGTTGCGAAGATTTAGACTGTAAGCCATTTTGCTTGCGTGCATCTGTTTTGTTTAAAAGTTATACACAAAAAGGTTGTTCAAACCTTCTTCTGAATCAGTTGTTATTTTCACAGGCGGGGCGATAACTAGCCTGAAAGTCTTAGTAAAGTTTAAGAAATTAAGTAAACCGAGCAGTGAAATGCCAAACAACTACGTAAGTTCAAAATCTCTTAAATTTCTCATACAAAACACCTACCCCAACGGAGAACCGAATCTATGCCACATTGAGTTTTAGTTCGAAACTTGTATAAGCCAGCATGATCTTAAATTAATCAAAATGTTTACGAATTATTCATGCTTATATGTATGTATTTATTTTGTGTCAAATTTTGTGAAGTGTTATTTTCTTCTTTTTGCGAAGTGAGTATAGGACACAGAAGTCGTTTTTTAAGGCTTAATGCAATGCCTTGCTTAAACATACGGAGAAAAGTGAACAAACAGAACAGACAAAAGGAACGAGCTTAGATCAGTCAAAATCAAGAGTTGAAAGGCCAGGTTAAATGGATGATAGCGTAAATTTCTGTTTGGAGTTAGCATAAACACATTGGATCAGTCGCTGGTAAAAAATCCGCTTATGAATAATAATTTGTTCATTAAATGAGATATACTTAAAATGTTACGGCAAAGAATGCCTTATGCGAAAGTTAAGATGAGATCGAACGATTGTATCATTAGCTATTAAATTTTAAAGCAAACTCAAATATCACTTTGATCATCAATATCAACCAGTTTGATGATGTGATTATTCTATATGATGAAGTAATACTGGTAACTCTACCATATAATACTTGTAAATATTGTATATACATTTTTGAAATAAAAATGCCTACAAAGCCACCAAATATCCCATGACGTATGAATTTAATTTCAAAATTTAATAATATGCATCTCATCTTTTGAGATGAAGTGCAGATCACAAAATGCCTTATATTTTACTTCAGAAGACAACAGAATACTATTAGTTTATCTTATTACAAGACGCAAGATATATTCAAATTATCATCTTATTCACTAACTGAATAAAAACTTCAAACATCAATACTTTATTTTGTAGTACATAACCTGACCATTGAGCACAACAGACGTTAAGTAAAATGAAAAAAAATTACCCATAGTTGCAGATCAAATTCGATTTGAATACAGTATCTTTATTTTGCAAACACTTATTGCTATTATTATATCTGTTTATTTCAAAAAGCCTTTAAGCTACAATAATCTAGATGATCTAGCTGTGATAATTCGCCTAACCCAGTCACAGAATTTTAGATAAGTTTTATTAAACTTTTAAACGTCATAACTTCTAATAGTGAAAGACGCAGCTTCTAAAACTTCATTCACATACAAGTAGAAATGGCTAATCGTAATTACCTAGTAACCATGCTAAAAAATCTAACCGTCCACAAAAGGTAAGACTATTAGTTTGACTTCTAGTCAAAACAAATAATTTCAAGAAATTTGATTTAGCACTTACACAATTTTCAAATAAAAATAAGAACATTATATCTTCATTTTCAGGAAAAAAAACGAAAATATAGTTTAAATAAAATTAGATTTTAAAACATTTTTCTCCCAGTGATAAAGATCATGACTTATTTTTAATTTCTGAAAAATTTATTGCACGTTTTGTTAATATGATTCTTTTCAGATTGATCAAAAATGGATTTGCCTAAATTTGGCAATTACAAATGAGGTGGTATTTCAAGTCTCTGTGTACCTCACAGATCAAAAATACGTTTCTTTTTGACAATTTCGTCATTTACCATCTACCAAAATAGACAATATTTAACATTTAGATTAATGCCAATTTTTAATGCCGTGTTTTACGTCTTCAGTCGCTAAATGTAACACTAACAGCTTCAAAAATTGAGACAAAGCATCTTCCCACTGGTTGGTACACGGATAGCTAACCCGGAATCCGGAAATATCAGGAATATATAATAATGATAGGAAATTACTATAGTCTATCGTAATATCCGGAAGTTCGATAAGTGAGACGTATGAGTAAGTCGGAGTCTAATTTTGCATATAAATATACATATGGCTTCAAATTAAAGGTGATTAAAAGCTGAGAAAACATTTGTTTAGAAATAAAATATGTAATAGTGAATGCAATTTTATCCACAGTAATTTAAAATAATATTAAAATAAATGTACTGCACAAAAGATGAAATATTTAGATGCCGATAAGATTCATAACATTTAGCAAACTAAACTACGCTTCCATTCATAGCTATGAAGCGAGGAAAAGTGAAGAAATAAAAAAATATCAAACTCAGTTCTTCGTTCTTCTGTGAAGAATAAAACAGCGATTATACTGTTCATACAAACGTAAAATAACTTAATTGTCTGTAACCGCACTTTTAACTTACGTGCGGTTTCTGTAGAGCATTCAGGAAAAATTAGAATGCTTTCATGTATATTATTCCTTTAAAGCTAGTTCTAATATGTAGGTAAAGTTTTGTTTATCAACATTTTTTAGGATACTGACAGTTTCAAACGCAAGTTAAAAACATACAAAAAATGCAAAACTAATGAAAATAATGTACCACGTAAATTTGAATTCGCGTAAGTCAGGATATTATTATTCTTTTGCATACAACGATAAAATTTATTGTTCACTCCCTCCTGAGACTACTTTGTCTTGTTATTAGTCCCACTGTGACTATTTTCCCTTTTCAAAATATAAAATTGTCTCTCAAAGGAGAGTCTTTTATTTTTCCTTGACATTCCCTGATATCTGCTCAACAGCTATTTCAAAAGCAGATGTCAGGAAACATTTCGTTTTATTACTCGATCATGCTATTTCCGGTAATATGCATCAGTGACATTTTAAACTGTCTCATAACTTAACTAGTATATTTAATACTACTTCGTTACATAGAACATATATTTCACATCCGATAAAATATTATTCATATCTTTCATCACTTGAATGTTTATTCTTCGTACTTTTTTACAAAATTTCTTTAAAGTCCTATTTCACAAAAATCCGTCAATTGTAGATGATAATCGTAACTTTATTTATATTGATTATCAGTTTTCAACTTTCATTTAGACTAATGTATTTGCATCGGAATTTTCCATTGATTCATCCTCACTGAAAAGTGCTCAGTGTAACTTGCATCAATTTATACTATCTAAAATTTTGCACTTGAACAAATTGCTTTTTGCAACTGAGAAAAACAGAATTGCACAGTAAGTATGAAATACATTTGAGTTTTTTCCTTTTTCTTTAATACTAAAACGCATAGCAGTTATATATTAAATTTTGTAATTCATCAAAATGCGATGACATTTGGGACTATATTATTAATACTAAACGAAAACGAGACAATGAACACCACACTAAAATAACATTTGCAATGAATAAAAGATAGCTGCAAATAAAATTAGGAAATCTTTCAAATTTTACAATTGCATGCGTATTATATTTTTGCATTAATATTCTTTCTCGTATTTTTTGACACTCTACCTCCTTAAAATGCTGAATGGCTTTAATATTTTATTTTAAACGCGAGTGTAACAATCTTAAAATAAAGCATTACGAAGACGAAAATAGTCTTTCTCACAGAAAAATAGCAACGAGATTCAGCATTTGGCAAACATTTAATGAGAAAATTTAGATTCTTCCCGACATTTTGTATCTCTTAGTTTCTTTTTTAAACCATCCGTAATTTTATGTATCTCATTAGACAGATTCATTTACCATTGCCAGATTTGTTCTCCGGTATTTCTAGTACTGAGGAAGTAATTTTTTCTCCACCGTCTTTCTTTAAGCTGAATCTATTTTTCCTCAAATTTAGTTTCGGAAAGGAAAGAAAGAAAAATAGAAGCGCAGGAGTTGGGAGAGAAATAAAATTCTTCTGTTTCTCTGCCTTGAAGGTTTCGAAACATCGTCTGCAGATTTGTTGTTACTTCCTTGCTATATATATGAAACATTTTTTTTCTCTCGAAACAACATTAGATTTCCTTTTTCTCGCTAGGAATTTCTTTAGTGAGAATTAGTTAATACACGAATAAAAACTACACTTTAGAAATTATTTCACGGGAGCCATTTTCTAACACAAACTGATCATAATTTTGTTTCTTTTTTTACATTTTTCGATCTGAAAATATCTTTATTTTCCCCAGATCCAAAATTTTGCAATAAAAAGTATACTGGAAATCATAAATGCATTTAGCAATCTGATTTTAATAAATAATAATTACAATACATTAATAATAATTACAATACTGTCAAATAATAATTACAATACTTAAATTCCTAAATTTCAGTTTCGACGTTCTTAAGAATTCACTTTAAGAAAATAAAATGTAAACAAACAAATACTAATTTTAACTCAGATGAAAGCATTACGGAAAAAGGGATTGAATTTATTGTTACAAACAACTCCATTACATAAATGATACAAAATTGCTACCAATTATTTTAAAAGTAAGATAAAATTAAGAATTTTTTAAAAATAAAGTACATTCTTTAAAATAAGATATATTTTTTAAACATGATACAAAATTTGTTTTAAGGAATGCAATGCACAGCAGTGTCTTTTAAATCGAATTTCATGGAACCAAGTAGAGTTCCGTAAGAGGATGTAAATGGTTTTGCAAGAAATAACGATTGAATTAATCATATTTTACCGAATTTCTCCACAGAAATAGTAAAGAATCATTTCAAGGAAGAATATCATTAATTTTATATATAATTATATTGCTGTAGATTAATTTCCTGCATTAGTAACTAAAACATATGATGAAGATGATAGTCTGTACAATTACGTAGAAGTGTTGAAAAGACCATATGGCGAGTCAAAAATCTCTGCTCCATATGTTCAATATTAAGGTTACAAAATCTCAGAAAGGTTCGAAAATTTACTATCTGTCTTTCATATACAATAAAAGCTTGATAGGAATCAAGTTCAAATAGACTGTATGGTATTCTTGCGTATACGGTAGACATATTTCCGCTAATATCCTGAAACCTGCCATGAAGCTTTCAGAGTATAAGAGCCTGAAATAAAAGTTTTTAAGTAGAATGTAAGCTACTTTACGTATGGACGTTAAACTATGATATTATCTTTTATGCAGATATAAACTATACTTTGTATTATCCTTTATGGAGAAAAGGTAACACAAGAGGCTTAATACATATTTAAAGAAAGTAACTAATAAGTCAACTAAAATATTAGCAAATCTACAAAGAAATATTCTCTCTTGAAAAACATAACTGGCAGTTATCACCTGGTTATTACTTACCAGCTTACGACACGAATGCATTAATTTTTGGGTAGATGTTTTTTGACAGTAAAAAAAAGTTTTGAAAGCTTTGTAACAGCAAAATGACTCAGAAGAGGACTGATATTTTCTATTCACTGATGACAATAAAGATCGTATTCACTAGAAGTAGTATATTTATAGTTCTAACACTAGTGGTAGTACTTCAAACTGAAAAATGAACTCATTTAAACAAATAAACAGATAAAAGTGCATGAGGCACCAAAAATTTCACTACATAACAGGTATTGCCCTTCTACACTAACTAGCTAGATTATAAAAAAATTGAATTGACTATATGCTATTTTTAAGTAACACTGGACTTGTACATCGGAGTTGTTACATTTAAACATAAGAGGATAATAACATGAAATTAGGCTAAGTTACATAAATAACACAAACTGTTTGGCATACTCATTAAAATACTGGATTATATAAAGACAGTAGAGTTGATATTTTGAAGATCATTGCACTGGAAAGTTTGAATTTTTATGTTATCTGAGAATATCTTTACAGCCAGGATTGTACTGAGCTCAGATCTTTCAATCCAAAGTCCAAAGTTCATAAATAAATGTGATGGTCTCAGCTCTGAAAGTTAGGTGTTTTGAAGTATTATTGAAATTGCTAATGTTGCTCGGAATCAATTACTGGGGTGTATAGACATTGCTCTTTCCGCTTTTTAATTTTGGTCCTAAGGTGTGATCTGGCATAATTCCAGCCCTTAGAGCACTGAGCTTTTGGTGTATTTTCATTATTTTTGGATGTAGATGGCGTTGAGAAATCGTCAGTCGCTTAGAGTTAAGATCTAGTTTGGTAAGTTTCCGAATGTGTGTGTATAGTCACTTGCAAGAGAGCAGAAGAATAGGTAATGTTCTGCATCTCCTTTGAGTCCACAGGTGCAATTGTCGCTATTAGAGAGGTTAATTTTAAGAAAATAATTTGGATAGGGACGTCAGATAATAAGTTGGGAAGGACTTGAAGTTTATGATTTCTGTGCCGAGTTTTGAGAACTGGTGAGTGCGTCGGCCTTTTGTAGCATTATGCCACTTTTTTTTCCACTCGTAACTCAGATGTTTGTTTAGGAGTTGTAGATTTAGGAAGCTTGATGTTGAGGAATCAAAGAGACTTCTGTCTTAAGACCGTGTAGGCAGCACATTAAGAACTGCTTCTTGGAAAACTACAACAACAACAACAACAACAACAAAAAAAAATATTGTATTGGTCACGTTACATACTTATTAACTTTGCATTAATTTCGGTAATCAGAAGCTCTACTTATTCTTTGGCTATGAGAGATCATATGTGAGTTACCTTACAATTCTATTATGATATCGCCTCCGCCAAAAAGAGACATTACGGCTTTTGGATGAGATACTAGCCCTTAAACGAATCCTGACCTTATTAATGTCTAAGATGTCTTGAAGTAAGAAATGGCCTGTGTATACCTGAGATGACGTTATGTGGAATAATTAAATCTATGGAGATACGAGACTGTAGTTGTCCATTTCCAATTACTCTCTACCATTGATATTTTATGCATAATGCTTAAGACTTATTTAACCATCTTTAAATGCATTCTAATCATAAACGTAATTAAAACTAGATCTTAAAATGCATTCACACATTATTTTCCTTATGTGGGTATTCTGGCTGCTATAGATTTCATCTCTTTTGGTGTTTCAAATTAGCATATCTATTTACTCTTCCAGAATCGTATGAAAAATGAACTAATCACGCGATCACTTCATTTATCATACAAACTTATTCACTGATTTCACAGTATACTAATGGAATAAAATGTTTTGAAATATTAGAAAATGAGTAGCAAATTTTCTTTTGCAAAATAGATTCGGATTTTAAATAATTTCTTTTCAATTGGCCAAGAATAACAGCGCGTAAAAATTGAAAATTTCATTATAGAAAGTCAAACTCAAATGTTTTTCGTCCGTAACAAATTACATCTTCTTTAAACCCTATATATTTTGAATATAAAATAAATGCAAATATATTTGCAATCGCTGAGTTCTCCAAAATTAGGATTATCAATACAATTTGAGGTAACATACAGACCGTGCTCGATTGGAAATAAATAAATTAACAATTAGCAATCAAAATTTTGAGATTTGAGTGTTATTTTATTTATTGTATGGATTTGAATTTACTATGATTGTGTTCCTTAAAGATAATATAATTATTATTTTCTCCCATACAAATTCATTTAAATCAATGAGTACGTTTCCTGTAACAAAAGATTAAAACAAATTAAACGTCTAATCACACTGTACAGTTTATGTCGACTAAGATACAAAATGAAATCTCTTAAAACCTAAAATGTACAATAAAAATAAGAAATTCACCTAGAACATGTATTTAAAATTGGCATCTAAATCTTATTTCCACTACTCACCAAATGGAGACTTTTAGTTCTCTTCCGTCTGGGAACCACTTTTAAACTAATTTGAAAACAAAGGTGCTTAAAAAAGATAAAAACTCTTCGAATGATGCAGTGCGCAAATTTTGGCCATCTTGTTCAATGGCAAACTACAAAATTTTGGGCATCATCCAAAATCTTTCTTCTACAGTTAATGAGTAATGCAATTTGAATTCTCTCTGTATAAAGAATTCTGCATTATGCGGTTTAAAACTATGGACTTCTTCAGCAGTTTAAGTCACATAAGCATTCGTTTTCTATTCTAATATTTGCCAGTAATCTATGCAATACTGAGAGCAAATGTATCAGCTGGAATTGTCAGTCTAATAAGTCCGAATGTTTAGGTTTGAAAATTTCGCATACGCTACATATTAAACGTTTTGATCATAAACAAAAAGAAAAATCTAGTTTTTTAATTTAATACTTAAAGAAATAAAGTTCTGTTTAAATAATTTCGTATGGATATTTTTAGTGAGATGCATGCGTATGTAATATATTTTTTAATTTCAGGCTCAGTTAAATTAAATTTCATCTTGACCCATTGTAGATGCTTATAATAAAATCAATAATAACCATTTTTATTTATTAAACAACATTCTAAATACATTATTTGAGAATTTTCCTCTCATTATTTATAAAGAAAATAATATTGAAACAAATTATAAAATATTAAAAAATAGTGAACACTTACTAGTTAGTTATGAAAATCTAGTGTGAGGCTGACTAACAAATTATTAGTTTTGATGAAATATTTATAATTTTTACTGAAGAAACCTTTACTCGTAAAGGGTATTCAAAATATAGACTTCGTACCACCTTTATATTTCTTTATAATAAAAACAAAAGGAAATTGAATCTGAGTAAAAACATTTCTCAAAAAATTCCTATTAATCAATGCGTAGAATTATAATAATAATAAAAATGTGCAACTTGATTTTAAATGTGTAAAATAGTATATAGATAATGATGCAATGAATGAACAAAAATTTAGAACATAACTTACAATGAAAGGATTTCAAACTGCAAAAAATATTTCCAAAGATCTTTCGCCCACCAGCGGCCGAGCGGTAAAGACGCTGAACACTGGTAGTTCGGTCCGAGGTTCGAATCCCGCGAACGGGCTGGCTGCATGGGCGTTTTCGTGGTTTTCCCCATGTGTAACGTGTATACGAGCCAGTTTCCCTTAGAAAATCCTCCACGAAAGGCATCCCTCCCCTTAGGCAGATAGCCCTAGTGTGCTTTGCCATAATTAAATACACCACACACCACCACCAAAGATCTTTCAAAATATAAAACTCCTATTATGGCCTCAAAAAACAAACTTCCCGTTTAGAATTAAAAATAATTGGTTTACTGGGACTTTGCAATAATTACCTCATTTTCAATATTCATACATTTTCCCATCTCATGCATACCTGGTAATACTTAGCACAGTACTAATAAACATATGATGAACTGAATCGTTTTTAAAATACTAGCAATCACATAAACAAACACTTATAAAATGAAATAAGAAAAAGTGGAGACTGTTCTGTTACAATGCACGAACAAAGAATAAACAACAAAATAAAATTAACGTTCAAAACATGAAATTTTATCAGCTGTTAAAATTTGTATAAAACTAGATCGCATATGAAATGAAAACATCAGACATCAACCGAATATTTTAAATGTAAAGAAAATTTCAGCACATATAAAAACTGGCGGAAGTCGTATATGGAACAAATGGAACCTAAAAGATCTCAAAGAAAGCAGTTTACTATTCTCAAAAGGGACAGCAGCTGACCCCCCTTTTGAAAAAAGTAAATAGAATAATGCCAAATACTGAAACCTTGTTTTGTTGTCGTTGATGATGGCACTTCTATTTATAACACATTTCAGAAATATGATTTGTTCACGACAAACAATATACTATCGAACTGAAGATTTAAATGCTTTCTACTTCGAAATTTGCATTTGAAAGAAAAAAGAAGTTACTGATTTTTGAGAGGGAGAACAGTACCACCTCTTTAATTCAATCAATACCTCAGTTCAATCAAGTCAATCAATTCAATTTAATTCTATCAAGTCCATTGTTGACTGAAATATTTCGGACGCATGACGGATCTATTAACACATTGCTTTAAAGATTACTACGCTAGAAATAATATGTATAAAAACTACCCATGAGATCTTCCCTCCAACCTGGCGATCCGTTTAAAGAGAGACTCCAAATTCAATATAGTATTTAAAAAAGAAATCTATTTTACTTAAAGACTGAAGTAATAAATATTTCATGTAAGTTGTGTTTCTTTCACAATATCTTTCGTGTTTTCTACTTTGCAGTGGCTAAAAGAATGCATATATTAAAACCAAATGCCTATACGAAATTTTAATACATTCTATTTTCGGTAAATGACTATCTCGCAGACTTCTGCTCTGATCTCCCCCCCAAAAAAAAGAGAATACAGCAGTTGTCTCTTAAGTTATATTCCCTTGTCCAATTAACATGTCACTGTAGCCTAAAATAGAAATTGTTTTTATTGACTGTTAACATCGTTTGAAGCTATTTGTTTTTTACGCCTACTTACGACTTCAGTCAATATTTCAATCAATATCAATAGATATTACTCTCTTTTTGCTTAGCTTTTTTATTTCTTTCTCTTCTCTTCCCTCGACAATTTGAACGTTTATTTCTCACTGTTGTTTATTTCTCAATAATTTATTTTAACTACTGTTTGATGGCGATTGTACCGTAGCACAAATATCTTCATCTTGTGTAGAATCCAAATGCTTTTATTAAAAGTATGCTTAGCACGCTTTTTTATTATTTTATTTTTATAAATACTTTTATTATTGTCGATGCCACTGATTGTTTTGAATATAATTTTATCTGGCAAGAAACTAAAAATTGCGATATATATGATAAAATTCGTCAGGCATATATAGCGATATGTCAGATCAAGAGAATTATGAATCCAGTAATATTTTGTTTAATAATAAGATTAACAAGGTTAATTATCCGTTTCATGGTTTTTATCGATTCTAATAAGTACGAGTAGTCATTATTAATTAAATTATTTTACCTATGATAATCCTTTTAATTTTTAATCGTTTCACATTGTTAATTTTTATTTTTATTTATCTTTTTACTCGACAAACGACTACATCGGCAGATGATAGGTGAGAGCAGGTCCCGACACCTGGGCAGCTTGCATTGACTAATTACGTATCGTCGAGATCCCGCAACTAACGCAAGACGCCGAAAATAAGACCATATAAGAGCAAAGTATTAGATTACTCTGCATGCGTTGCATAAAGTAAAATACAGAACCGCACTGACAAAAAAAAAAAAAAAAAAAAAAAAAAAAACACCATATATTCCTTATTTTTACTGAGAAAAATTTAAAACCTTTTGGAACATGCATATTAAAAATATAAAGCCTGGCTTAGATTAAGAGCACTATTTGTGATCTGCTTTCAAGATATTCTATTTACCTTAAATCAGGTTTCAAATAAAAAATTAGCCAACAATTTGAGAAAAACACTTATTTAAATACGGTATCGATTAGACGTAATAAACCTTCTACAGTTGTACTGAATTTGGTCTCATAAGCAAAACCTTAATCCGAAGATATTTGAAAGGTCAGAATATTTATTAGCTCTGAATTTTACGAAGTACCAATATAAAATATGCGTGACAGTAAACACAATAAGGTAAAACCAAAGTTAAGAAGTGAGTTACATTTAAATAAAATTTTTAAGTTTAATTTAAACTGAAAGAATTTTAGTGGTAAGTTAGAGATAATAAAATTTTAAATAAATAAAAATGAAGAATATAAGCGGCACGTAAAAGCATTTCCAAGTTTTAATTATCGAATTTCAAGCCTCAGATTAAAAACAAAATTCTGATTAATATTCATTAACTCAATTCATCCTAATGCATGGAAAAAAAGATCAGGGCGAGATTTTGAAGAGGAAACTAATTAATTTTTTAATCATTTTTTTATAATTCTAAAGCAACCTAATTTTGAAGTTAATGGCATTTTAAAATAATTTTCACTTAGTGACTAGATACATTTAAGAATATGAAAATAATTGCTTTTTCTGAGAATTTTATTTTTCGAAAAATTAACTGATAGTTGCGTTTTTATTCAATTGAAATCACGATGAATAACATCAAAGTAGTAGCTGACCGTTATAATTAGATATTTGCAAGAAAAGCGTTTTATGCAAACGACAGCCATATAATATTTATTTAAAAAGTCTTATAAAATATTTATGAATTCAAAATCAATAATATTATAATTATTTTTTTGATGGATTTAAATGCACTCGTATTTATGAGAGAAACAGTTTCCATGTAACAAAGTCATTGTTTTAGTTCAGAAAAAAAAAGCACGAATAGTGAATATTATGTTTTCAAATTGAAACGATTGATTTTATTTTGAACTGAAATGAGTCACGAGGACACCTGCTACCTGAAATCCTTTAACCAGAAGCACAACGTTTCGCTTCTAAGAACATTTAATTTCTACATAAAGTGTTTCTCACTGAATATTTTTATTTGCATTGAAAACCAGCAACCTATAAATTTTGAATGTAAAATTAGTTTTATTCTCTATAATAATAGAAGAGAGACTGGCTATGTTAAAACAATTATAACGTGCTCAAGCATTCACTGTAACTCTCAAAAAAAATATCCAACATAAATAATTAAAGTTCAAACTACAGATTTTTCATAGCTTTACTTATAAGGCATTCTCAATGAGTTTTAACTTAGTATTACTCATTGCTAGTTTACGTAACTCAAGAATAAATTTACAGAATAAATTTGAAATATTATATTAAACTTAAGGAACCAACACTTTGAGCTTTTAACTACACCAAAGTGAAAATGCTCGAGGCAAACTTCGGTAAAGCAGCGAAATATATAAAATTGCAACGATGTTATAATATTCATTAATGTCTTCGGGGCATTTCCTTATAAATGCATAATTCCACCTAGATAAAAGCTTCAATAATTCTCTGAAATGCTATTATTGATATTTATTATTGATATGAATTTGAAGTATCTTTACCGAAGAAATTAGCTTTCGATTCCATAAATTCCATGACAACCACGCACATAAGCAAAAGGAATATCAGTTTCTGTATTTCTAAGCAAACTATCACCGCAATTAAGAAACTCAAGTTTTCAAACGTAAAGCCAAGAAGAATAAATTTTATATTTCAATAATCGTTGGCAAAAACGGATGGATGCTAATGCAAATAAAATCGAAATTTATTCGCATATTAAAAAATAAATTTGGGCATATTGAAAGATTTTTAAAGCCATAAATGATTTTAATATGTAATAGTTATCTATTCATTTGTTGCAAACCAATTTGTACTTTCAAATACATCTTCTTACTCGAGTGCTTTTCATTTAAAAAGAACGAACTGGTTCTTATTCATAGAACTTTGTAATAAAAGAAATGCCTAACTTGAATATCATTCTTGATAGATACTCTGAATGAATTGTAGCTATGTTGAATTGCAAACTAGTAATCGAAACTATGTTAGCTGTTAGTTTGCTTAGAAATACAGAAACTGATATTCGTTTTGCTTATGTGCGTGGTTGTCATGGAATTTATGAAATTGAAAGCTAATTTCTTCGGTAAAGATACTTGAAATTCATATCAATAATAAATATCAATAATAGCATTTCAGAGAATTATTGAAGCTTTTATCTAGGTGGAATGAAGAAAATATTTCATATTATAATGCTGTGTGCACCAAAAGCTTCTTTCCTTCTGTTAACCATAGACTGCAGACATGGAAAAATGGGCGTATGTTATATAAACGATATTTAATCTCTAATTGGAGTATAATATCTGTCTCACACATTATTTTTGCATCCTTTACATTTTCTTAAAATTATTTTTATATTGCTTGGACCACATGCAAGTACATGAAATTAGCATAAGATTATACGGGCACGATTATATGTGCTCGTATTGCTTTTAAAATAAAAGAATGTTGCCATCAAATGTTATCACCATGAATTATTTTTAAACCAGCGGAAGTACCCGATGCCAGTTAAGTTAAACTGAGAGTAATGTATCTATCAACAGAGAGAACAATACCGCTGTAATCTTCCTCTAAAAACAATGCAAAAAATACGATTCATTCTCATACATTTTTCAGTTTGATGCGACATGGAACTCACATAAAAATTTCGATAAAAAAATTAACTAATTTTTTCTCATTATATCAGCAACAATGGCACGCAGTTTTTAATGATTTTCGTCTTTCTAATCAAATGGTCGTAAAAGCTCAAGTTTCATCCAATATTTCACATTTTCAATTTTAGTCGATTGAATGCGGCAAAAATTTGATCATAATTGATCAGAAATCAATAACGCGAACAAACAAACAAACACACAAACAGGCGTTCTTCTTTTTATATAAATATATATATTTTGTGAAACTTACAAATTTTTGATTAACAAACACTACGATTTAAAAACGACCGGTAGAAACACTTTTCGAAATGAAGCATTTTAATCTCCAACGCGGGAAACTGTTGCCACACGGAAAAATGAGTGCGAAAATGAGTGTTTTCAGAGTTTTTAATTAATAGCTCTGCTGATTAAATTCGTACAAAGATGGGAATGGTCGAAATGGCTTCCCATGAGTTTTTGGAATCCGGAATAATGTATTTAATATTTGACAATGCTATTTTTATTTCATTATAAACTTAGGAATTTTTTATTAACGAACTCTATGATTTGAAAGCGAGCAGTGGCAATACTTCTTGAAATAAAGCAGATTTTTATCTCCAGCGTGCGAGACTGTTGCCACTCGGAAAAATGAGGGCGAAAATTAGCGTTTTAAGCGTTTTTAATTAATATCTGTGATTAGCTATTTTTCTTTGGAAAAAAGGTGGACGCCGACCTTTTCCAGGACCCAGAAAAGAATTGTACAATGTTTGGTAATGATAGATATAGTAGTGAATGGGTTAGCGAACAAGCAAACACACACTTTCTTCTTTATATATATAGATAAGTAATACGGTGAATATAACAAAAGTAGACTTATTAAATACACTAGCAATACTTAAAAGTCTATCGGAAATTCTACATATACACTGTTTTTAAATATTTTGTTTTTAAATAAATATAATAAACTTTAAATTTTGTGTGACCTACGTGCAAGGTAAGCAATGTTAAGTATACAAAGTTAAAATAATAGTAATAATAATAGACAAAAAATGTGTCAATCACACCTTACTAAGAAAACTGAACATTTATATGATGAACTGATAAATATTGAAAACGGAATCATGGAACCACTAAACACTGTATCCGGAATTCTAAGCATTCTGCTGCTTTAAAAAATTATGTGATTTTGCTATTGAATTTTATGGGATGTAAGTGAGAAGAAGGTAATGTTTAGTAATAAAACTAAAATGGTAAAAGAAGGTGTGTGGGCCGTCTAGTTAAGAAAGTTAAGTTAATTCTAGTTAAGTGTTTTGGGCATATATTGCAATGAGAAGAATAAAAAGTAGAGCAGTAATATGAATAAAAAGGAAAAGGAAGATTTCTTATTGGGATTCCTCAGAAAATTGTATTTCTGAAAGGTTATGTGAAATATTAACGAATGTATTAATTAAAAATAGTGTTGTTATGGAGGCAAGGAAGATTATAAATGTTATTTTTCTCGTTATATTTCTGGGGATTTTGAATTATTTTTTCTACAAAAGCTTAGTGATAATAAAATAAAGGCTCAAAAGTTCAAATCATATTCATATAAATTTTGAGCTGGATAATAAGAGGCAAGTATTTTCTATATAGACTCATTTTTCATCGTATAAAGACATCTTTCATCGAGCAGGCGAAAAAACTTTTCTAAATATGCGCTTAGTTATCGATAAACAAACAAATAAAATAAATGTCTTTTATTGGAAATGTAGGTCGTCATATCTCAAATAGTTGAGACCGAAAGATCGAGAATTTAGAAATGAGAAAATAAAGATAAGTAGATTCATTTCCAAGCCCCCGATAGGGAGAAAGGAGGACTTATTGCATCCCGCGGACGGATAAATTCTTCGTCGGGTATGCGGTGCAAGCCAAATCGATATCCCTGCGCGTCAAATGGACAGCTTCAGAATGCTCCTAAAGACGCAGTCAATTTTTTTAGACAGTAGAAAAAAGCGAAATAGATTGTATGGATGTATGATTGCAGCAAGAAGTATAAAAGTAAATATTTTGACCAGGCAGAAAAGTTCGATTTTCAGTCCTCCATCACTGAAATGCATATCGATATTATATATTTTGCACTTTTGATAAAGATATTTTTTATGTTATTTTTATTTCACCCTTCTTAATATAGGGGTACATGTTGCTCAAAGAACATGGATGAAATTGCAATTTATTCCTTAGTAACTCTGTTACCTGGCTGCCCCTGCATACCTGTAACTGAATCCGCAAAGATAGAATGGCAGAAACAAAAATCAAATTATACCTAGAATTCTTTATAAGTTCTGTGACTGCCATTCACAAGACTTATAAAGCTGCAGTGGCAATTATTTCTCACATTTTAAGATATTTAAGAATTCTTTTTGGGTTCTAAATCTTACCACATCATTTTCAAACTCTTACAGCGACCAAATCACAGAATAATTTAAAATTTATACTTCATATTTTGTAGTTCAAACGGAGTTATTACTTAAAATAAGCTACTTTGCTATACTGTTGTTTCACACCAGCCTCGTTTCTCAATAAATGTGCAACATCTGCGATCAATGTTAAGTTTAAAAGGGTCACATTTTCTGATATGTTTTCTAGCATATGCATACAAACAGTATATACATACACATATAGTTAAATGTATCCACATCAACAATATGCATACATATATACATATATACGTATATGCATGCATATATGCATAAAAAAGTAATGATAATACATTAATAGGAATCGTATACGGATTTTAGGAACAGCAAAACTAAATTACAAGACAAAAATTTAGTAATGAAACGTATTATGTATTGATATTTTTTTAATTACTATTTAATTTTTTCAATTTTTTACTTGGTTCTTCTGTTTTTAATGATGATAATAATGGTAATATAAGTAAGCTGGTAAGAGAATGATGAATTTTGTGACAACACATCTTACATTTTAATAATTTATTATTATTGTTAAATTCTTGTCACTTTCGTAAGCAGCAGAGCATAGCGTACAGGAAAAAAATGTTTTCAAAAGTAAAGAATACTTCACTTTCATATGTTAAAGAATTACCATAATTTTAACTATACAGTTTATACAACCTAAGTTTTATAGCTGTTCTCTGATCCTTTTATTTTTATTACTCTCCTTTTCACTTCAAACGAAATCTAATTCATTGAGTGAAATACAAAGAAAAGTGAATTTGACAGACATACGAATTATAAACTTTGTGAGTCAAATCATTTCAAACTACTCATTAAGACACGAGCTGCTATCGTCCAGTAATACCTCTTTTTTAATTGACTAAGATAACGACACCTTCGAACAGTTGTTACACTAGACTAAATCTGTCTGCACAATTTCATATTATTTGAACATAATGCATTTTACATATTGTCGACATTCATGTATTTACGATACACATTTATTAAATCAATCTATTTTTGGGAGTGAACAATCATCAGTGTCACGACAAAACCCACAAATTTCTTACATGCATACTAAAATAGCTGGCATAAAAGTTATTTTTAAACTCCGTTCTGCCGCTGGTATGTAAATATTACTTTTCCCCTCAAAAAACTGTGTTCATTTTGAGGATGTAAATAAAAATGAGTCAAGCGAAAGATGAAAGGGAGTAAACTATTTCAGAAGCCAATGTAAACAAAATTAAAAAAAAAATGTCTAGCAACGCACTAGAAGAGAGTGGGTTACGGTCGCCAGAATTCATCTGGGATTTTTTTTTCCCAAAGAAAACCGTGACTAAAAATAGAGCTGTTCCGTTTTAAGGTTATTCTACAGACCTGGTGATATTTTAGACATTTCGTATCGTTCCCTTTTTCCCAGATTAAAAATCGTAACGTTACGGCAAAGAAAAATTTACTTAAAGATTTATGTAAAATCAAACTTTGGACAGGCAGCTAAGCAAATATTTGCGTTATACGTTTTACCTCTCTCTATATCTACGGTATCTCTCTATATCTACGGTATTAAGCTAAAACCTTTCAAAAGATCACGAAAAAATAAGAAGGAATATTGCAGTGAATAATAAATATAAAAGAAATACTGGTATGCTAAAATAACACAAAAATTAAAAAAGACAGAAAAATTTATCAAACATTGAACCTTGCACTGCACGGCATTTCTTAAAATTTCCATTAAAAAGCATTACAACGAAATTATTCAATTTTAAACCCTTTATGTACCACATAATACTACATGATTCTTACAAGGTAAATAAAAAAAATGCAACAACACAACAAAAAGTAAAATAAAGTTACGAATTTACAGATGAAACGTAAGAAAGATGAGAGGAACTGCTTATCGTGAAAAAACACATGGATATGGGGAGGAAATTTAATGTTTAAAGCATTTAACTGAAAAATGAATTATTTTCTTCCGTAAGCTTTGAATAGTGAAAAAACAAATGATCGACATTTTGCACTCCCCGGAAGTCTGTATCAGACAAAGGCTTCTATCATACAGCCCAAATTGCTTCAGATATGAGTTGCAGTTATATCGTGTCGAAATAGAAATGCAATTTTAAAACAGCAGAAAACCACATAGTTACAATTTAACCAATAGAAAAAAGCTGTAGGTAGAATTTTAGATAGGTGATGATTATATTTGCGAAAGAATCGCTCAACTAGTGACCACGTTACCATGTTTAGCCAAATTATTAAGTATGTCCTAGATTAAAAAATATCCTAACAGCAGTGTATATTGATTTTAAAGGAGCAGATGATACGATATGGTGAGAAAAGCTTTATAAAGAACTCCTTGATAAGGGAATTAACGGAAAGATGCTCAAATGGATAAGATCCTTTACAGACCTAAGAATCTATTCAAGTTAAGTATGGAAACTGCTATTCTAAATAAATTACAAACCGACCTTCCACAGGGATCGGTAAGCAGCAGCACCCTATTTAACATCTATATTAATAATGTATTGACGAACTAAAGAGCATTTCAGAGGTCCACTGCTGGCTGTTTGCTGATGACTTGTCATCAAACGTATCTGTTCTCAGGCACCAAAACTTAATGGAAAGCTCATGATAGAGGAAGGACTGAATCAAGCGATGACAGAGCTTTCAAATTCATGTGCTGAAAATGACAAGATAGTAAATTTGGATAAAACTGCACTCTAGTCTGTTTTACTGATCCATCACGCACTCTTGCCCGGAATTGAAGTTTTAAGATCATGTAAATACTGATAAGTTTAACTACTTAGGTGGTATTTTGATAACAAGTTGATTTCAAGACTACATGTAGAGTCCTGTAGTCTACACTTACAGAACGCTTCTGTCTAAAGTTGACTAGATTGAAACGCTTGGCTGGCTTCTTGTGGGGAAGCGCCAGAACAATTCTAAATGTTATTTATAAGATATTCTTATTACCATTGATCCTGCATTACTGTGACCACTCCTAACGGCAGGTGAACAAGTTCTCAAGGAATGGAAAATTTTCAAAATAAAGCAATGAGACTTATGCTGGAGGTGATAAACCTACCCCTATTGAAGCTATGCTACTGCTAACAAAAATTTGCCCATATGAACTATTACTGAAGACAGAGCTCTTATAATAAAAATAAATAACAAATAAAAATTAATCTTACTATAATAATAAATCTAAGCTCTTATAATAAATCTTAGATGAAAAATTACTGCGCAGTGGAGATCGTTTCTGGATTAATTATCGAGATACACTTAGAAATCTCAAGGCCAATCGTGGCTTCCTACAAAATGTTCATAAAATTAGGGAGGAATGTAGTCTAATCGATCGAATACAAGAAAGTATATGCCACCCCAAATCCCCTTTATGTTCCAAATCGAGACACACCTTATCTTGACTGATTCAATCACCAAAAATGAAACATATACAGAGATCTTGAAATGCCTTGTCTTAGAAACCATTAATATTAAATACCTGAATCATAACTGGTGCATGATTATACAGACGGGTCATATAGCGACAAGGTCATATAGCGATATATGCCTGCAGGTTTAGGAGTTTATTCCGGCCTTCTTTCCCTCTATGCCTCTGCTTGGAAAAACCGAAATGTATTCGGTAGTGAAGCGGAGGCTCTTAGAATTGCCTTGAAACAATTATTGGCATTACATTATGAATTCGAGAATGCTGTCCTGCTATCAGATTTAAGAGCAGCAAATCAAGCCATTGGCTCTTTAAAAGCCCTATATCAGCAGAATTTCTTCAGTGCCAAGAATTATTCCGAAGCCTATTGCAGAATCATAAAAAAATTAGAACACAATGGATCCCTGGACATAGTGGCATCTATGGAAATGAAGACGCAAATTTCCTCGGACGCAAATTTCCTATTACAACAGCAAAGTCAATTATGTTATATCACTCAATAAAGCTAAACATAAAATAGTCTATGAAACAAAGTTATCAGTTGAATTTATTGGATAGTGTTAATATGAAACAATGGAAGGCTTAAAATCTCCGTTGCTTGCCAGAATATCCTGATGTAATGCTGTGGCCCTTTTTTGGTTACTTACGGGCCATGATTGCCTGGGCAAACATTTTTAACGAATTGGTCTATTTGCTCAACCATTTTGCCCACTCTGTGATCTTATGGAATCCATAAACAGAGCCCATCTTCGTTCCTGTGTGGCACTTCTTGGTTATGACTTCAAGACTACTCGATATTGGCGTGCTAGAGACTGTTTTAGGCAATGACTTTCGATCACTTCTATTATGTTCTGTCATGGAACTTCTTGTTGCATTTTGCCTCGCCATTAGAAAAAAAAACAAGTATTCAACACCTTATATTAACATCACTTTTCATAAAAATTACTATTAAGTACTCGTTGCACGTTCTTCATTAGACTGGTTGATGCATTCAAATGTTCAGTTTCAAATAATCCTGTACTCATAAAATAAAGCCTTTATTTGGAAAATGATATGATCTTATAAAACATTCATTACGAAATTTAAATAAAGAAATCCATTGGAAATTACTCTATTATTTCTCTGAAACCTTTTCACATAGAAATATTATTCATTAATATGAAAACAGTTAATGGGAATACGAATATGACAACTGACAAGTTACATAACAATTACAGTACAATTACAGTTGGTTAGCATTTTTTCAAATATATTCTAGCGGAATCAGTCAGCTAAAAATCAGTCACTCGCCTACTTAATTTACTACGAAATCTAACAAAACTTATAAAGACTAATTCTACCATTTCTACGTCATTATATACGCAATGATATTTGAGAATATGGCACATTTTTATATAATAAATATTCTAAAAACATACAAAATACCAGAAACATAAGAATAACTTTCAGTTAATGAATATAACAAAGCTCTTACATTATTATTTTTTACTTGACTAAACTTTAAGATAGAATACACTACGTCACGAGTAATTGAAATTATGATCTATTTTTCTCTTGCTCTATTTGTGATCATGTAACCTAATTTGCTTGCATGTCTTTTGATTTGCAGCCAAATAAATGTCACAGAGAAATATGTAGAAATTTGTCATTTCTTTCCATTTCAGTTTGTTCCTGTCGAAAACAAAAGTTTCCTTCCTAAAAATACGCCTCGGCAAATCCTGTTTCGCCACAGGCATTTAAGAAGAAAAATTATGGAAAAAAGAAAAAATGGAAAAAAAAAAAAAAAAGCAGAAAAACTATGGAAAGTTTTCAATCTAAAGCATGGTTAAAATATGGTGTAACTTACAGGAATGCTGAAACGTATCAGCAATAAACCAAGAAAGAAGGCAGTGGGAGTTTTCAGCTAAAAAATGAAACATGATTGTTTAGCTGAACGCGTTAGCAGGATAAAAATGCTTCCAACCAATATATGTCTCGCTGGTAGCAATGGCATGAATAACTCTGATGACCATTGAGTCGTACTGGGTCTGGATGCAGATTCTCTGCAGTAATGTAATACTTGCTACCTATAATGGGATGTCAGAGCTTTCAATGATCTAATTCTGCATTCTTTATTGTATTTTGTATACCTTCATATTTCGAGAGGCACTGTGGAACTGGAACTGGAAGACTTTGATGCTGGCCTCGACTTCAAAGAGTCATCACCATTTCGTAATTTTGCCCAAGTAACAATTGCTTGGTAAAAGAATAAAAGATGCAGAAATCATGAGATCATGCATCATCGCACGGGGCGAAAATAGAGTAATGAAATACATTAAATTGCTAGAATTCATCCTTAGTAAAAAAATAAGTTGCAGACTTCTGAGTTAAGTCGCAAAAGCAGAGCTTGAGGTGGCACGTGACAAAGAGAGCTACGATGATTGGTCCGGTCCCGTAAGTCAGGTAATGCAGCAAAAAAGCTTCTAATTGCATAAACAAGCGAATAACTTCGAAAATAATAGTAGATTCCACTAATTAATAGTCTCTAGTAGTGTAGAAAAATAGTAAAGTCCATAAAAAGTCACTTAAAATTTAATAAAGTCCAGAAAACTTGCACTTCAGGGCGTGGCGAAGCCCGCGCTGAGGCACTGTGATGCCAGATCTAATTAACTGATTTCCAATAAAACCAATACAAAGCAATAAACAAAAAGTATTTAAAAAAACGTGGATTTGTTAATTTATTATTTTTATTCTTGAATCTAAATAGTAAATAAATAATTAAATTTTTATACGTATGTGCTTTAATACATTCGTCTCAAATATGACATGAGGTCTATCGTAAGCAGATGCGTAACTGAGAACAAATCAAAACGATTGTACAATATTTTGAAAAACAGGGCATTGAAATGCCAAGGAACTGAGTATGCTAAAGTAGAAATTAAAATCAAAATTATATAATTCTGTTTTCGACAGATATTTTCAAAATACAGTATCTTTCCTAGAGCTGCTCGACAAATTAAAGGAAACAGATATTAAAATGACTAAAATACAGACATTTTGGAATTTCTTTACAAAATGTAACGATGCAAAGAAGATGAATCTAATAACAGCCCTTAAACATTTCTTTCTCATATTGTAAAATAACAGTGAAATAATAGCTGCTGAAATTTCCAAGAAACTACCGTCAATCACCTTAAGAGATTAAAGACTCAAGTACTTTGCATAAGCCAAAAATAGAACAACTCACTGAAGCTCCTGATTGAGAGCTCTGCTCCTAAATGATCTGAGGGATTTAGAATAAGTGGCCCGTCACTGATAGAAAGAACTATGCTCATCTAAAGTTCCCATGACGTTCTATCTCTTGAGGATTAGAAAGATGGGTAATCTTTTTCCAAGTCCCATTTCTAGTTACTCAGAGTTAAAAAAATCTCACAGATCACTTGAAGATTAAATCTAGCTATCTATATACCAGCTTATGCCACTGTGTTGTATAGGCTATTCAAAATGGAAAACAAATAAAATAATATCATTTTATTATTATGCCTATATTCAATGTACATATCATTTTCCTATCCGAAAATAAAACAAATGTAACTAATTACTCTCACTCTTCATTGTCAGCCATTCCCAAAAATATCCCAGCAACACATTAGTGGAAATACATTTACGTCTTATAAAAAATACTTCCGAATTCCAGGAGCTTGATATTCATTACTTTGTTTAATCTTTATAGGTATATCTCACTTAACAGCATTGCATTTTAAAACATGAATAATGCCTGAAGTACTCACAACTATGCACAACATTAATTTCATTATTCGATTATGAAGATAAATGAATAAATAATTACTTTCCACTCAATTTCTGAGATATTAGATTTTGGGCTAGTACAACGATCTTCTTTTCTCTCTAGTGCCCTATAAATCTCTTGCTATTCCTCCATCCTCCTTGGAACTCGTCCATCTTTTGAATCTGCCAAATTTATTCATTCATTTATTTATTTATTTTTTTGGAGTCAACGTAGAAAAAAGGAAGCAGAATGAGAAATGCTTTTACTTTAGTCTTTTGTTACTTATTATCTTAATTCTATAGTTTCGTTCAAGACAATTTTTAGTTGTTCGTGTCTGTTAGAGGCTGAATCGTTCGAAACTTTGTGCGTAAGAATTATGTTACTGTTCCTCCCCTCCAATATGTTACTGAGATGAAATCACCAATTTTCTGAAGAAAAGAAAAAGAAAATTTTCCGGAATAGTAAATAGCAAATATCATTTACTTATTAATTCGTAATAGAGAATAGAAACTATTCAGAATAATAAATAGCTAATCCGGACTTGTAAATAGCAAATATTATTTGCGATTTACAGTTCATCAGCCACTATACGAAAATAACTCCAGTACTTCATCACATCAGTGCAATGTTCTTTAGATGAATGGGGCATTTTTAATTGAGACCACCAAGATTGCGCCATCAATAGAGCATTTATTTTTGAAAATTACAAATTTTACAATTGGCAAAGGATCTTCTTTTGATAAGTTAGCATGTTCAGTATCGGATTACTGCTTATTTTTACATAAACCACGGCAGAACTCAAAATATCCAAATTCAGTGGAATAGAATGGAATTAGTGGAATTAATGCCTCATAGCTTAAAGAGGCCATAATGTGCCAAACAGATGGTGAATACGTCGTCGAGGCTTAACCCTTCGGCGGTTGCAAGATGAAGCAATTCTTTCTTCCCTAATACGCGCAATATATGTCAGTCGAAAATTTCTAACGTGAGCTGTGTTCGTTTGCGCTCACTGCGATGCGGAATTGGAATGCAAGCTGACTTCGTGGGTAACCGTCAAAAGGTTTACAAGGTATTCTCCCTTTTTCTTAGCATGCCTTCGTAATGTAGTGGTAAGCACACTTGGCGCGTATTAGAGAGCTTCGTGGATTGAGTACCGGAGAGGGCATTGCTCATTTTTCATATCTCCTGTTTCGAAATAATCTAATGTCTCTACAGTGGCACCCGCACAGGAACTCGAACCATGAACATCTCGAATACGCGCCGAGCGTGCTGACCACTACACTACGAAGGCATGCAAAGAAGGTGGGAGAAATACTTTATAGGTTTAATGGAATGAGATGTTAAAAAAAAGAACTTAATTATCTTTTTTCTTTAGCCTTAATATGTGAATACTGTAACGCAAGGGAAGCAATTTTACTTCTTATTTCATTTTATATCATCAAATATTACACAATTAAAGAAATAAACTGCCCTTACTTCTCCTAAAGAAAATGATAACGGAATTCTTGAATGTAAAATAAAAAAATAATTTTTTATTGAAGTAAAAAATTTAATAATAATATAAATAAGGGACATTGGAGTAACAAAATAATAACGTTTTTTTATTATTTAAGTAAGCAAAAAATTAAAAACAAGAAAATAATTCAACAGAAAACTAATTTTACTTTGCCTAGGGGAAAAAGAAAGATGAAACGCCGTAGATAATACAAATTTCTGATATGTGGAGTGCAGATAAATATATATTCGACTATTTTCATTCCAGATAATAAATATTTAGATACCTTACCTAAAATTTAAAATATATCCAATTACCAGATTTTATTAAAATCTGTAGCATTACTTTAAATAATGTAATATGTTTCTTATGTCATTATCTGGTAAAAATCCGTTTGGGTAATATTCTACAAATTCTCACTTCGACGTGTTAAATATTTCTCATAATTAAATTGTACTTTTATCAAATTCAGAATTTTCATGAATACTTTAATGAAAAATTCATAATTTTCATGAGTATTATAGCATTAATATAAAGAGCAGAATACATTTCTATCACTATATATTTATTATGTAACAATGTCACAAAGGTATTTCGGAGAGGGGATATTCTGAGTTCGGAGTTCGGAGAGGGGATATTCTGATATATTTAGATACTGAAGAAAAGATAAAATAAACGAAGAAAAAATAAAATCGTGCTAAAAGTTATTTAACATACAGAAAACGTGTCAATTTTTTAACAAAATCTAATACCCTAACTAAAGAATAATTTTCAGTTAACGATTCTCAGAGAAGGAGGCGCATGATTGAAAAAGCATTAATAATAAGAAATTCTGGTGGAAAATTTAAGAAAAAAGTATCAATAAAGATATGAAAAAAAATTAAAACCCATTACCAAATGCATGAGTTCTTGCATAAGAAAGAACAGCTAAAAAAAAAAGAAGAAGAAGATAAAACAAAAAGTAGAAGAATGATGTTTTCAATTTCCCTATGTGCCCTTTCAAATTTTTAAGCTGAAGTTTTAATTTCTTAATTCCTGTTTAATAATACACTGATCTGTAGAAATACAATCAAATAGTTACAATAAGTAATTAAAATCTATAAAAAAATATACAAGTTAACAAGAAGACAACTGTTTTGAACTTTCATCGGTAGCAAGTAACATTAAAATTCTCAATCAAGAAATCAAAGAGATTTATAGAAATCCTTTATATTGGAAATCCAAAAATATAGCTCAATAAAACTGATAATTTCTTTAGTCAATTTACTTGATACTTTCGAAGTATCATACGGATTTCAAAGACAATTTTGATTACCTGACACTCGTGTAATTCGTGGATTTCAAAGACAATTTTGATTACCTGACACTCGTGACACAATTCACTGATCCTTTCATTTTGATTACCTTGCCCCCTTATTTTTACAAATATTAGTAATAAAATAATTTATACATGTTTCTAGTAGAGTTGTAGAGACATTAGGTTATTTAGAGGCAGGAGACATGAGAAATGCCCTCCCCGAGACTCGCACCTCGGACCTCTCGAATACGCGCCGAACGTGCTGATTATTATGCCATGAAGGCATGCTAAGAAGGTGGGAGAAATACCTTATAGAGTCATTGTGAAATTTTTGGAACATTACATTATTTTGTGGTAATTTTGGTACTACGCTTTTATGGTACTTAACATTTACCATTAACTACTATGGAAAATCTTGCCACCTGCAACAACCTTACGCCGCCCTATATTGATGCTTAAGCCCATAGATTATATCTGACTAATTGCTTGAAAGTCACAGGCACTATAGGTTTGTCGCCACCAGTATTCTTCAATTACGTCTAATTTTAGTAATTAATCTAATTTTACTGCACTTTCTTATATCATTAACATTACGCACTGAACGCCAATGATCATAAATCACTAATCAAAGAACAGGTCACCAATAAGAAACCTGAAACTTACCAGCGACAAACAATTTTGATGGTTATTGTTACCTTTGTTTTATTTTAAAGCTTATTGAAATTTACTCCACTGCCTCATGATGGTTTACGATCTGTCATGCGGTGATCATACTAGAGGAATCGCTAGTGATTAACAGTTTTAATGGACACTGGTGTCCCAAAGCTTTCCCGGGGACTACTGTGCTTTCGTGTAATTTTAATTCACAATCTACAAAAATTTGCTGCATCATAACCTAACGATGACCTATTGGTTTACTCCAACTGACCTGCAAATTGTGGGTAACCGGTGATCTTGACAAGCATTTATGACCGTTGATGACCAAATGTCTTTGATACCTTTGTACTTTAATTAAATTTTAATTCAAATATTTATTTAAATTTACAGCATCACATGTGATTCTCAGCTTGTAGGTCAACTGTAACGAACAATCTTGAAATTCGTCAGTGCTCCAACTTAATTTAAATGCTTACTTAAACTTTTATTACACCTTATGTAAACTCAATTTGCTAAGTTATAATCAAATCGCAGGTCACGTCGCAGGTGAAACTGATGGATATTAGTGACCAATGGCTTTGACGGGCAACTGTCAGCTTCAAATTCTAAACTTACAGTATTTTTTCTTAGTAGTGATTCAAAATGATCCCATGTGTCACAGAGAACCAACAGCTTTGAAAGAATCAGTTTACAGTCAGTCTTATTTTACTTTTGAAACATCTAAATTTACAGCTCTGCCTCAAAATGATAACTCACTGATTAACTTCAAGTGGCCCGCCCGGTCATCAATAACTAGCAGAAATGACAGGTACCAGTGTCCAAGAGCATCGAAGAACACTAATAATTCTTCACATTGGTGAACTATGTATTTAATTCCAGTGATCTATAATAACAGTCTTGATGGTCAAAGCTGTACTCCGATTTAAGTTTAATTTATATTTGTCTTTAAGATTGCAGAAATAGCTTACTCTATTGGTTACTATGAGTTGACCTCAAATGATCTTCACCTTGTACGTTATCAGAGGCAACATCTTAAGTTTTCATTTAATGTCAAATTAAATAACTACTTAACTTACTTCACCATCGCATACCGCTGGCCCACTAGTTGGCTCCACATGACCCTCAACCTATAGTAACTACTAAGGAATGGCTTTGAAGCGTATTTATGTCCTTTGTTTTAATTTTAATTTAAAACTGACTTTACTGCCCGCACCAGTTAGTTACATATGGATTGATCTCCGTGACCCTTCATGTTTATGTTTCTTATGTCATTATCTGGTACAAATCCGTTTGGGTAATATTCTACAAATTCTCACATCGACGTGTTAAATATTGCTCATAATTAAATTGTACTTTTATCAAATTCAGAATTTTCATGAGTACTTTAATGAAAAATTCATAATTTTCATGAGTATTATAGCATTAATATAAAGAGCAGAATACATTTCTATCACTATATATTTATTATGTAACAATGCCACAAAGGTATTTCGAATTACTAATCGTTTACGAGGAGCCTAGATTGAATTGTTTGTACTGTTCTGTCATTCCCATTTAAAGTCTTTACATATTCAGCATTTAAGTTTAGTAATAATGAGTAATAATTAAAAGTAGTAAGAGTTTAGTAATAATTTAGAGTATAATAGAGAAATTAATATATTATTGAATGTAAAGTTATCAAATCGATATAAAGTAACCAAGATTATTATATCTAAATTTTTGAAATCACGTAAATAAGATCTTCAAAAAGGCTAATGAAAGATGCCATTAAATATAATTAATTGTTGTGCTTCCTTTCAAGTGATACTAAAGTATGTACCATCTTGATATATGATATATATATAAATATATGTAAGATAAAAAGTATGAACGCAAACTTCTAATTTTAATTGGCTATAACTCCCTTTTATTTTTCATTTAATTTGGGCATATCCTCTTTCTCTGTCTTAAAAATAGCGCTATAAGTCTAAACTGCGTTATTCAAATTAACTATCCTACGTGAATTCTACGTGAAGCTTAATGCAGATACCTCTTGCCCAATCACTAAATAATTGTAAACCAGAACTTTTTAACTCGAGCTGAAACTTTTTGACACCTTCCCTTCTTCCTCTGAATTGCTGCGACACTTACGCTTACGCTTTCCTCCTGGCAAGACGCTTTGCGGCCATCTTCTTTGTTCACTGAATATATGTTGAGTTAACAAAAATGTAGGGCGCACAAGACGCCCATCCGTATGTGAACCAAATATTGCGAATCCAGAATTGCTTCTTGCAATAATAAATTTATCTTGAATCCGGCCATGTCTGACTTGCCAAGTTTCTCCGCTAGGCATCTCTTACGCCACCACCAAGTTCCAAATCATTCATATCATGACATGTATATTAAAAAAATACGCCATTATTATATTGTGAGTATATATAATAAGAAAATATTCTTAAATGAATGGATTACAGAGACAACAGAAATTAATAAATATCATGTTATATATACTTTCTACAAGCTAGCAGAAATTTAAATGGATGTTAACGCATTTTAAATCCTTTAAATGATAACTAAAATTAGGACTCAAACAATATATATTCATAAAAGACTTCATTAAGCGATCGAAAATTTAATTTAAATATAACGCACAATGATTCCTATAACTGATTCTTAAAATTAGATTTGAAATATTACAATTTATAGCTTTATAAATTATACGTGGTTTTATTTAAAAAAACTATGCGCTGTTTATTTAAATACAAAATTATACAACAGCAAAAAATAACTTTTCGTTTTACGAATGCAAGGAAAGAACGGAAAGGAGACAACAAAAATAATGAAAACGAAGAACGAAAGGAAAGAAGAGCGAAGAACGAACGAACGTTGAAATATTTCTAAGTTTGTAAATTCAATTTCAGTAACATTCATTTTATTGGTTAACTAATAGCATCAGATTGACGTCATATGTCCATTTAAAACAAGCCACTCCCATTTCCTAATTAATTCTGAAGTTGTGCTTAGACATCAAGCTTGCTTCTCCGATTTTAATCAACCCTGGATTACAGTCTTCTATTGTTTTATTAAGTGTTCTCTTTTTGCAAAAGGAAAATCGTCATTTTAATACGATAAAACAATAGAACAACAGAAAATTAATATTCTGTCCCAATAAATTAAGTAATTAGCTAATAACACTTGCTGTTTGAAACAAATTACTTTTATTTCTTTCCACGAAAGATAGAATTTATCAAGTTATCAACGAAATTTGAAATTTTGAAATCATCTTTATGTCTTTATGACCTATAAATGTATTCAAAATTCAAGAATAATTAACTGCAGAATATTTCATTTGCTTAATATTTCATATGCGAATGACAATGAGTAAAATATTTCAAAATTTTCTATTATTTCGTCAGCTTATGAAATTTTGTAAATATAAACTGGGAAAACAGGATTAAATTTTTCAATCTGACGCTAAAGATGGTAAATTAACTTTTCCAAAATATTTCAGGAGGCATTTAAATTTATCGTTGAAAATGTAATTTTTAGAAAGAAAATTTTAAAATAATTAAAAGTCATGTAAATCTTTATTATTTTCGTGCAATTTACTCCTTTCGTATAATTACAACTTTAAATTATTCTTTCATACGCAAATTTATAAATAGCTAATTATTGTATTATGATTCTTATTTAAACTTTCTTATTTAAACTTAATTTATATAAACGTTCTTATAAACTGCAATTTAGAAGATTACTTCATAAAGAGATTTATAATCCTTATAACAAACACCAAGCAATGAGCTGAAGAATTTAAGATTCTTTATGGTTTGCTCTATTTTAAAATTTAAACTCAAAGTAAAGCATGCACTTTAAATCCTAAGTAATTTTCCCCATCTCAGAAATAGCCCATAAGAATTTAATATCATGAAATGTATACATTCCCCATCTATATTTGTTGCCAGGCTAATCTAGAAACAAACTAAAAGTTATACGTTGTATAGAAAAGTAAAATACTATATTTCGCACACATATTTTTATACAGAAACATTAAATATTACAGACAGTTTAACCAAAAAATAAGATAAGAAATAAGTAGTAAAATAATAAACAGTGTAAACTAAACAATAAAAAAAACCTAAAAGAGTTCACATTTTAACTATAGCCCAGAATAACTCTTTTAATGTTTAATATGGTTTATCAGTAGAGATGGCTAGGTGTAACAGCGAAACGTTTTATAAGTGTTTGACGAATAAGCATTTAGACTAATATGAGAATGTTATATATCTTCGATATATTTAAAAAGTTAAAAAATGTATATTGCAATTCTACAAAAATATTAATGCTTTTAATCAGATATAGCATGAATTAAATGCATTTTTATTTAAATCAAGCACAAAAAAAAACAGTATTCTTAAGAGCTAAATCTATTGCTTTAAAATAGTTTATTTTGTTAATTAATAACAAATTAAATCTGAAAGAATAATAACTTACATTTTGCAGAATAGCAACAGACTTAAATGAAAAAGAAAATTTCGAGTCGTATTTCGAGACTAATAGCTCTTTTGGGCTAAGAACATGTTTTTAGTTTCACACAATTTTCTAAAATTTGCATTTTGATACTCTTCTACGCCCCGTCGACCAACCAGCAGCGGAGCAGTAAAGATGTTGAACACTAGTAGTTCAACCTGCAACCGAATTCAGGCGAACGGTATGGTTGCGTAGACATTTTTGTGGTTTTTGCCATGTGTAATGTGGATATAAGGCAGTTTCCCTTAAAAAGACCGACGTGAAGATATCCCTTTTCTTACGTAGATAGCCCTCGCGTGCTCTGCCATACTCAAATAAATCAAACTAAGTTCCATCAAGAGAATTATTTCCTTTGAATTATTTTACAGAAATGCGAAAGCGTCGCATTGTTAAAGCCCATTTTGGTTTAACGAACATATCAGACGAAAACATTTTTATGCACCTTCCCTCCAACTAATGAAGCAAAGAAAATATTAATAAATATTATAACTTAAGTTTCTATCACTTTCTTAGTTACCGTTCATCTTGTAAAATGTTATTTCAGTAAGGATGACGATGGCTATAATTATCAACGTTTCCTACTTAAGAATCCTCAAAACTTAAAACTTTCACAGTTTTCCGAAAGTTTTGCATTTTATGAGGAATAATTTCTTCACATTACTATTTCTCACTTCATAATTAAAATAGTTTTATTTTATATGTCTAGACACTAAAGATTTTTTTGATAAAACGAAAGCACAAAAATATTGAGGCTTTATTGAATGCTGTGGAGTTTTCTAATGATTTTTTCACACAAAGGTTTTTTTTAATATGTGCTATTTTTAATATATGCACTTGCATTCTACTTTCACTATGCAACAACATTATATCTTGTTCAAACATTTATTGGAAATAGAATTATTCAAAAAGCTTACGCCCACCAGCGGCCGAGCGGTAAAGTCGCTGAACACTGGTTCGGTCCGAGGTTCAAATCATGCGAACTGGCTGGCTGCATGAGCGTTTTCGTGGTTTCTCCCATGTGTAAGTGCATACGAGCCAGTTTCCTTTAGAAAGTCCTCCTGAAGGATCCCTCCTCTTAGGCAGATAGTTCTAGTGTACTTTGCTGTAATTAAATAAACCAAGCCAAACCATCAAAAAGCGTACTCATGGGAGTACTAATATTTATATAAACGATTTAGCTTCAAATTTGATTTGGAGTTAAAGGAAGAGGTTTTCAGTTTTTGCAATTAATGCAATTATATTTATGGTTTATTCTTTTTTTCCCTTACTCTTGGGAAAGCATTCAAATGATAAATTTTTTGAAGGAGTTAATCTCTGGATTATCAATATTTAAAAATTACGAATCAACTTGATAAAAGATGCCTGATAATAAATGTTTTATTGTAAGTATACTGGAAGAGAAAAAAGCAGAAGATATAGATAACCATTTTTTACATTTAATCTCACTTCCTTTTAGTATAAAAAATACGATATATATACTAATACTGGTTAAATAATAATTGCATTAATCTTTCTTTTTTAAATCTCTTTTACATAAAATTTAGTTGCTTAACAAGTTTCTATTCCTTTTCTTTTAAAGCATTATTGATAATACTACAGACATTTATGGAACATTTACGTCGTAGCAGTAAATATTTTAATGTTGGACTAACAAAACTCAGCATAAAAAATAATATGGTAAAAATATGACGAAGGTTTTAAAAAATAATTTTGAAAGAAAAGTGGTAAAAATTAAAAAAAGTTTTTCAAATATCTAAATGATTTTTGTAGATTTTCTTTAAAACTTACACACTTATAATATTTCTAGCTCTTAAGAAAAGTTTGATGCAAGAACTTCACAATGTTAGTTTCGAATAAATTTTTTTTATTAAAAGTAAATAAATATTTTTATAAAAATGTAAAAGACATTTTAACTGCGTAAATTTGGCAAACTCTATATAGCGCAGAGATTAATTAATAAAAAAGTGACAATAACAAATGGGCATACATAAAGGCTTTCTCGACCACTTGATATTAACGAATACGCAATTTTTCATTCAGCTTTAGCATTTAAGTTAGTTATGTAAAATAAATTACACTCTGTATATTACTTTTGCTTCTGATATCATTAATTTAATCGTATGAAATAAATGCAGAAATGTTTTCTATGTTTTAACCATGGAGGTAAAAAATACTTCAAAGAAGTTCTGTTTTTTAATACATACATCGACTTAAGTGGAAAAACTCCCCAAGGAGTAATTATTATGTTTCTACCTGTTTATATAAGGAATCAGAACCGAAATGATAAAAGTACCTCATTTTTTAACCGAATATGCACGTTCATATATAATGTAAATTACATTTGGCTAATAGTTAGGCTATTACACGTTAGTATGTAAGCCTGAACTCACAGAAACTCTTCTAAATGCCTTAAAACTTCTTAGAATGTAAATTGGTTTCTGAAGAAAAAAATATGGTAATAAAGGTTTTTTATATATTTGATGTCTAGATAGAATTTTAAATATAAATAGTATGCTACTCCAAAGTTTCATTCAGCGAAATTAGCAATGTTTTTCTTTTCATTTTTGAATTTTAGCAGAAAATACAATTAGATGAAAAATTCTGAAGCATAGATTATACCGAAATTTAACGTAGTGCTTACGACAGACGTAAATATTTAATCTATGTACATCATCATAACAAATATGAAGTTTTCTCTGGCGGTAAAAGATAACGGACTACATATAGCCAAGCAACAAGCATAAAAGAAAGTTTAAAATAAATTTTTCCCATGACTGTCGCCTTCCATTCACAGCAGCGATGGGTAATACCAAGAAAGTAATTTAAATGCGATGTGATTTTTGCTGGAGACTAATCAGAGCATACACACACGTGCAACACAATAAATATCCAACAAACTTATCGATCAACCGGCTATAATTACTGCGTCTAAATGCGCCTTATTTAAATGCAATTTATTCAAAGAAAACCTAAAGGATCTCGAACTATTTTCTGAGAATTTAAGGCTCGACATAGAAAATGCACACCAAGATGATGACAGGCACTGGAAAATAGAGCGCGCGCTTTGCATCTCAATACGCCATGGGTGTTAAGTTCGCCTGCAGCCAGAAAGAAAAGGAGACTTTTATGAAGGAAGTCTAGAAGACTGCTTTTAACTATTGTTTACTTAGCCAAAACTGCCGTAAAGAAGACGGGTTAATGATTAGTTTTAAAATTTTAGATTCAGAAAAGTAAGCAGACAGTCTCTTTGATTCTGACAGAGAATCTCTATCAAGAAACATTTCACCGACTCGCTTTAGGGTTTCTCCTGACATGTTTATTGACTCCGGGCTGCAAGAAACTAGATTTGGATAAACCGTTCGTTGTAAATAACAAGCCTAATAGAAATAGCTTGATTTCTTTATACCGTTTTCATTTCTGAAAATACTTTATCCTGCTGCGTTCTTGGCATTTCAATTTCAAAGCATATGGATTTTAATTTGAATGTTATTTATGCCCAGGAAACCCTGAAAAAGTAAATCCATTAATTTGCTATCCCTAAAGAATTAATTTTATTATATTTTTGTTACTGTAGTTATAAATTGAGATTCTACTTGTCATTATTCTACTTGGCTTTCACATAAACATATAAAAGCTATAAAGGCTTCAAGGCAAGTTATCAGATCAAGAAGAAAGAAAAATATTTAAGCGTTTAGACTAGAAGAGAAACACGCTAATGTGACAATCAAAATCGTAAAAACAACCTTGTATTTAGCGTAGGTATAATGAAACACTCAATCGATTTCGAGGGCAGCTATAGGTCCCTCCTCATCAGGAGAAAAAAATACTTAGAAAGAAGAAAATATCACATTAGCGTGTGTAAGGTGCATTTGCCCCTCGCTCCCTATTTTAACTTCGCTAATTTTTTCTTGTCCTTTATGCTTGATCAGATAGCCTGGCTCAGTAAAAGTAGGCGGCCAGTGCAAGTCTGATTAAAAATCTAGTTATAACCACGTGCAGTGCTGATAAGGACCACGTGTTTCTGTGACTCCTTTATTTTCTTCTTTCTAAGTATTTCTTTCTCCTGATGAGAAGGGACTTTTAGCTGCCCTCGAAATCGATTGAGTGTTTCATTATACCTACGCTAAGTACAAGGTTGTTTTGACGATTTTAATTAAACGTTTATTTGAAGCTTGTTTTATGGAAAGTTGCTTAAATCTATATACACTGCAAAAGTTTGAACGGTACCTAGCTTGCGAACAGACGGAACAGCTGGTCTAATGCATCTAACAATTTACAATTCTAATAACTAAATCTAACAATTCTAATCACTAAATATAGTTTCATTATTAGATATATTCTAATCCCAGCTCCGCTGTATATAAAAAAGGAAAAGGTGTTAGTTCACGGTCTGCGAAAATTGTATGGCGCACTTCGCGATACCTTTCTTAAGCAATAAATAATCTTCTGACAATTATTCTTACGTTTTTCTAGCAGTTAGACTTAAACGCTCTCCTGTCCTTCTTGGTTCGTTTCATAATATTCGCTCAGATCAGAAGCAAAGCAAATTTAATTACAAATGTCATATTTAAATGTAGAAAGTTAATTCTAATCGTAAACAAATATTAAATTTTCGCCACGTTACCTTTGCATCATATTGAGTTCGTGAGCTGTCATAAGCAATTACCAGCTATACCGTATAAAATATTTTACGAAATTAGACATAATTTAGCTGACCAGTTGTTTAGTTTTAAATTAAAGATCTTGCAAATAATTTCAACGTTAGCAAGCAGGACAAGTAGCCTCATCTTATAATTTTGTGTAAGCTGGAGTCACACATTTACTTCACTTTAACATTTTAATTTGTAAGCCACCAGAAGTGAATAAATAAATAATTTGATTTTAATCTGGCTCATGTTTGTGCTAACAGTTATAAAACGTTGTAAACAGACAACCAATAAGTTAAGATACTCTGCTTAGCTTGAATACTTAGTTTAATATTACACCACAGAATTTATAATCTACTTATGCTTAAGCATACATTGTGGTTGAGGAACCGGGGTATTTAACAGTATTTTTCAAATAATTGATATTTGCATACACTGTTTGATTTGTGAGAATTAACTTGACGAAATCTAAGAGGAACCAGAAGTTGAAAAAGCTTAAAATGTTACTGTTAGGAAACTAACAGAATAGTTTCGAAGTAATGGCTTATAATTTTTGCTATACTATATTAAATGTATGAATACAATGAACACACTTAAGTGTACCGTCTCTCTAAGACGGTCATATCTGAAAGTGACCAGCGTTTCTAAGAACATAAAAAAATATATCGGTATTTAACATCCCCTCTCTAAGATGACCACGATATAGAAGACAAAATAATCTGCAACAGTGTATGGTCATCTTCAAACATTCTCGAGGAAACTTTCTTCCTAAACAGACAACCTCTGAAAGTGACTAGCATTTCTGCAAACATAAATGAACGCTTTCTAAAGCGAATAACTCCATAAAATACCAAATTCACCCAGAAGCAACAGCGGTCGCTTTATTTATTCATTATATTTTATTGCGGTCACTCAGTCTAATACATACACATATTGCATTAATATATTATATGCAGACTGCAGCCTATTACGTATGCATATTGCATTATTATATTATATGCATACTGTAGTCTATTACATATGCATATTGCATTATTATATTATATGCATACTACAGTCTATTACATGTGCATAGTAAATTCTCTTTTATAAAATACTCTGTTTAGTTAATACTTAAAGTACACTGATATAAAGGAGATAGAGCAAAGCTAAAGGAATAAAAATATAAATTAAAAAGCATTTAGAAAGCATGGTATTACCTTTTAAACAATTCAAAAATATTCAAATAGTATTAATTAGAAATGTGTTGCTATAGGAATAAGATATAGGATATAAAAGATATAAGAAAATAATAATGATCACCGATTCCAGATAATGATCACCGATTCGAGCTCGTCTTATAAGACAGACCTATGCTAAAACTATAAAAAATTTGACCAAAACGTTATATCACGTCTTATCTTATAATATATATAATTGATTTTTAGTCTGCTTTAGAATTAAAAATAAGAAGAAAATCAAACACGAACGTTTGGATATTCGTAAATGAGAGAGGAAATGCTCTTAAAAAGCTTTCCAAAGATCTTGCTTTGGATCAACTTACCAATTTTGAAAGTGGTTTTACAACAATGAATGTGTTAAAATTAAAATACAGAAGTAGGATAACAAACGAACATCCGAATAACTGCATGAATTTAACCATAACATTGTATGTTCCAGAATACAATAAACTCGCAGATGTGCAGTGTCAGGTTTCATATTCAAATACGCTTTTCCTGTCTTTATTTTGCTTCTTATTGAACTTTTAATAAATTACAATCTCTTCTTTAATATATTATGCTACACATTTTTATAGTTTGTACACTATATACATTTCTAATTGAAATATTAAAAGTGCAATATACTATAATAGTGACTCGCGAAAATTGTTTAAATTATAAATTGGTTTGAGTCAAGTTAAAGCTTGGCCACCACTGGTTTATATTAATTATATTTATTTACCTTTTTCTCAATTATATAATTAATTTTGCTGAATTTTACGAAACATGAGTATATATAAAGTAAAGATATATAGAATAAAGGCTATATAGTTAGTTCTCTTAGTATTGAAATTTTAAGGAATTAATTATGTGAACTTTCTGAAAAAAAGAATGGAAACAAAATCATGGTTTTTAAAGTAATGAATAAAATGTTTTTAAGAAAACTCTTTTCCAGTACAAACAATGCAAACTTTGTTTAGATGGTATGCTTTCTAACAGATTTTAACTATGACGCACAGATTTTATTAGTATAGATATAAAGATAAAATAATAATGACTAAAAAAAGCTTTTATCTTTTATAGTCTCCGAGAAAAAATGTATTGGAATGCTACAAATATTCACACAAAATGAACCAAGCTGCTTAAAATTTTATATGTTTAGAGGAAAAGATATAGTTAAGGCAATGAAAATCTAAGAGATAATAAAAATCTCGATAAATAGGTTAAAGTGACTTATCGTGTTAATTATTTTACGATGTTTTATATTTCAGATCTGTCACATTTTGGCTTTTACTAGACGATTAAACATTTAGCATAAGCATGCAATCTATTTCAGAGTGAGGACCATTTTGAATCACAATATTAGAAATGGTGTTTTAGGTAATTAAAACACTGTTTTTAAATACGGGAGCGTTCTGAAGAATTTTAAGAGAACAAATCGTTTCTGCGATTAAACCTGTCCATTTTAAACCTATTTTAATGACCAAAAGGATAGAAATTTGAGAAATAGTTATTATTTAAAAAGAACTCAAATAGAATTTCAAAAATATTTCATAAAATTTTAAATCATACAAAATATGAAATATTAATAGACAAATGTGCTCTTTTTTAAAGATGGCAAGAATGCATATTATTGGAATGCGTGATATCCTGTGAAAATATTTTCGAATACAGCAAATCAGAAGTTTCAAGACAGACATTAGCTAACTTAACGCTTTTAAAGTATGAAAAATCTCCGAAATGAATAACTTAAAAACGTTATTTTGAGTTCTTCGTCATATTTTATGTATTTAAAACAAAAAAAAAAAAAAAAAAATGCAACTCTTCGTGAACTCAAAATGAATAAAATGTAAGGAATCATAAATATTTAACTAAAGTCATATATTAATATTAAAGCTGAAAATCTTTATAGAATAAATCAGCTTTTAAAAATTTCTAACGAAATTTATACTGCAGATGCATTGTGTATTGCGTTCTGTATTTACGATAAATCAAGGTTGTCAAAATTTGCACTTTGAATTTAATGATTTTTGCAATTCGAAGATATATTTAGACATACTTGTTTTGAAACCATATTTTTTTAGTTTTAAAATAACTGCCAACATTAAAACAGTAAGTTCTTACGTTCATAAAAATTATGGAGAGCTTGAGTTTATGCATTTCATAAGTATCATGAATAAATATTACAAAACGTTTATTTACAGCTATAAGATATTTTTTAGTTTAATTCTCATCTGGATGAAAAGAGTCATTGCTCTGATACGTCATCAAACACGCTAGACATGCGATAAGCATAATTTATCCAGCAAAAGGTGACCACTAAACTTCAGAATATAATAAAAGATTCTGCATGTGCAAATCTACATAATGCATAAAGGTTATCTTCCTAAGAAAGTAACTATTTTGTATCGCACGTTTAGAGGTAACAACCTTTAAGCGGGTGTGGATTTTGACTTCATTTAAAATTATCCTGTAATGCTAACTCAGAAAGATTCTAGTCATCTATATTTCTATATAGATGCATATCTGAAGTATACTGCGCAATTATAATAATTGCAACTATTCTATATAGCGGATGAAATTCGTAATTAACAAATGAGTTATTTAAGTAGGTGTTTTCCTTTTTAATTCCCAGTAATGAATACCTTTACAATTTAAGATTATTTCTTGAATGTTTTGTCGGCCAAAAATACATAGTTCTTTTCTAAACTTGATTTTCAAACCATTCAAATGATTAATTAAATTTTAAATGAAGCCTTAATTATGAGGCAAAAAGACAAACTACAAAAAAATCATAAATGCATGCTTTTTCGGCGTAGTTCCCATGACATTCAGTTCACGTATTCTAGTTTTTCGGAAGTGAATGGGTACCCCATAAAAACAATTTATTTGTTTTGGCCCCTCGAAAACAGCGGTTTTCCTCGCTTCGAAAAGTTTTGCCTTCCACCGCCTCTTTTAGCTCTCAGTACGCATTAAATTCAAGGCAGGAAACGGGCGTGTTAGACATTTAGATTTCATATCCTAGATTGTTGTAACCGTGAAATGGGTAGGAAGCTGTCGAGCACTATCATGTAGTAACAATACACTTGACGTCAGAAGTCTTAATGCTTGACTGGAAATTGGAAGGTGCATTTAAGGCAAATATGCATAAGAAGTACTTGCCACATCTATTTTCCTTTTAATTCAGTGTTAAATATCGCTCCATTTGCCTCCCAAAGAGAGTGACCACGACATTTTTTTATGATGGAATGGGCTTTCCCAGATAAATGACGCTACTTTTAAATTTTCTATACCACTCGTACATATGCTACAGGGACAGATACATAAATCATTGCGCTTTCATTCTGCTGTGAATTTCATTTGATTTGACTCAAAAATGACTGCTGTGAATTCCAATCAGTTTGATCGTAATGACTCAAAATAAACAAAGAAAAAAAGGAAAACAAACAGACAAAAAAGAAAAGAAAAGAAAATCGTCAGATACTGCTCTTCCCGACGCATATTGACAACGTGGTCGCCATTATTGTACTGAGGCCGCTTTCTGCTTCAGTTATGCAGCATCGTATCGGCCATCTGCTTCAGTTATGCAGCATCGTATCGGCCATCTGCTTCAGTTATGCAGCATCGTATCGGCCATTTCTTGACCAACGAGAATAATTCCTAGCAGCTAAAATATCAATCATACCATTTTTCGAAATTTTATTTCACTTAAAAGTTTTTCATTTAAATCACCCTGTGTATATACTGTAGGTCATATTACTTTACCATTACGGCCTATGATGAAAATTGAGGGTTTTATAGGTCTTTTCATTTAGTAAATGTTTTGGCATTTTGAGTTCAGTTAGCTGAATACGAAATTATAATAAATTACTTTTAAAGCAACTAAGAAAATCAAATTAATAATATTATTTGCCATCTGTCGTTGTCCACCTGAAATACCTAAAATTTACATTATACACAAGGAAATAATGCCGCGGAAGCACTTACTTCTAATTTTCATCTGGTAATACATTATTACCCACACTGCTTTGCCATCTTGATATGCAGAGAAATTTTATGGTATATGTTAATTTGTTCCGATAAGTTTCTCAGTATGAAATTATTAAATGCAGTTTTATTAGATGAATCTTAAATTATAATCAATTACTTCAAAAAAAAAACGTAATTGAAAAAAAAAAACATTGCCACTGGCTGTTATCCATGTGAAACATTCAGCCCTAACAATTATATTTTATATAGAGATCTGTAATATGCAGTACCTAGCAGGCAACCATTTTCTCACTAGTAACTGAAAATCTGAGTTGAAATTCATTTATTGTCTCCGTCACTGGCTACCATAACAAAAAATAACAATTTATTTATTTATGGAGCGCAACTAAACATAAAAATAAAGTGTTAGCACAAATAAATGCTCATACATTCTCTTTATGAAGAAACAGTAAATTCTGACAAACATAAATTATGAACTCCATCTGAAAACGATTTTATGATATAGCAGTATCTCGGTCAGTGCGTGATTGAAATTTTACCTCACAGTATCAAGTAACTGTATTCACTGAAAGAAATTTCTGCTTGAATGTACTTCGAAGGAAGAAAATTCAGAGAAAATTATTGAAAATATCCTGAACTTATTGTCCCCTGAAAGATAGTTAAGAATATTCTTGATAATATCCAAATCAGAGATAAGTGTTTGTTAGACGCAAAGTGCTCAGTAAATTTTAGGAAGAATTGTTTATTTCTGCCTGATGCGAAAATAGGCCTGACATTATGTGACGTAAATTGAATTTAATTAAATATTGAAACTGAAATCAAGATAAAGGTGCGCATTAACGTAATTGATATACAGGGGTCTTTCAAAATTCGAAGTTATTTACTTTGAGATGACATAGGTAAACTTCAATATGAATCCTACTAAGATACGAAAACAGGCCGAAAGCACCACTTCGCAGGAGATGGATACACACACAGTAAGATCACAGTATAGAATGTAGTGTAAAGCGTTTTATTGGGTGAAACTTAAGAGCTGGTAGACGCAGAATACGATTGCGCAAGAGGAGGAATTGAAAGTTCCGATTTTTCGCAGGGTTACATGCCTGACACCAATGCTGCATAGATTACAAAGCCTTATCGAAGAAACATAGATTTTCGCAATAGCTATTCTTGCCATGAGATTCGTGCTAGAAGTAGTGGGAGTTTCATACACTATGACCTTGAAGGTTCTCTATAGGAAACAATCACTGCAAGATAAATCAAGCGAACACAGAACAATGAGACGTGTCCACCCTACGCTATAATGCCATCTATCGATTTTCGATCCTCGTTTAATATCGAATACGGCTCATCTCGACGTTCTCTTAACTTCCCTCCAAGTTTGCACATGGAGTTTTGAGACATCCTGTACATATGATAGAAAGAAAATGTATTTGATGTAATGTATGAAAGAAAATGTATTCTAATGACAGAAAAAGTTCAATCAAACAATACAAACCTTTTAAAAGCATTTTAAAAATTCTTAATAATTCCATTAAAATCCCAACTTTAAAATTTAAATAATATTCCGGTTATGAATAATACTTGAAAATTTTTAAGTTATTACAAAACTAATTTTAGTATTTAAGACAGAAACTTAGAAAGGGTAAAATGTTGAAGCAGTTGGTCAATTTAATTTATCAAAAACATTAAAATATATTAAATATTGCGCCAAACTACAAATTAAATTCACCATTTACGATAATTCATTTTTCTACTCTGAATTGTTTTGATCAGAGGTCCCGCTAGTAAAACAAATGAATACTGATAATACCACTCAGGATTATATTTGATGCCAAAGGTTTACTGTTCGGGAGAGGTTATAGAATTTCAGCATTTGCAACCAAATAAATTCGTATGCCTCTAGAAATTCTTTGATTACCATTTTATAACTCATTTCTTGTCGAATGATGCTAAACCATACGGTTTATATACTCATAAGGATTTTATTAAAGCACAAAATTAGAGTGAGTAATATCGACCGAAATGTTTTAGTTAATTGTTCAATTAAAACAAATATCAGTTCCAAACTCAAGATTCATAACACACTTGAAGATTTATCATGTTTGCTTATTATGTTTATGACGCAAGAATTTGCGTTCTGTAAATGTATACACATTAATGTTGCTTTAAATTTAAATGTCTGAATATAGTATTTGCGATGGGAAACATAGTTGTAGGAAAAAATATTACGTATCTTCGCATAAATGATAATAATATTCCCCGCGTAATAAGTAATTTATAACCAAATTAATATCTTGAGTTTAAATGCAGAAGTTCAAAGATTAAGCTTTGTAGCAACAGACTTCAATACAAAATTTTACAGTGCATTACTTTTATAAATATTTGCGTTTTATTCATAATACTGTTCCATAATTATTCGAAATTCGTAACAACTGCTTCAATAATTGTAAAATCTCTTATTTTAATAATAAAATGTTATATTATTTACAAGATGCGATCTCATACAAATTTAAATATAATTTAAAAAGTAATATGGGGGGAAATATCCATAGTTGCATATTAATATATTTTTCTAATGCCTGTTGTTTTAATATTTATTTTATAGTTAACAAATTCCACTAATTCTTTTCCCTTAAAAGACGTTCTTCTGGCTCTTTCCAGAAAACGTTTGACCATCGAATAATCTGAAAAAAAATATTCGAAATTGCTCCTATTGGTTGCAATAAACTGGAATTTATTCCTTAATATAAATAATTTGAGATAAATCTATTAAATTAAAAATTTAGTAATAAACAGGCCAAGTAAGCAGGAAAAGAATTTTAACAGAAAATAATTCGGAAGTAAATCTTCAATTAAATCAATTCGCAAACCAACTCAGTAATTCTGTTGCAGTGATAGTGGTATGAATTAGTTCCTTTCCGAGACGGAAGTGCTCTCCTGGAAATCTTTAGACTTCATTAAGAATGGGGATTTCGAGAAACGGAAATCTTTGGAAGTCCTAGAAATAGTATTATCGGTTCTAATGAACTCATTTACAAGCTGTATTTTATATAAAATTAATACAATGAAGTACACATCCCCGTAGTACAATGAAGTATACAGGAAGTTTTCATCATTAAATCGCAATTAAACTAATTATTACTTTTAATATAGATACGTGTTCTCAATATGTGGACTAAAGCACTCTGATTGAATAAAACTGTCTTCCGATAAAAGATTTTGCTCATATTATCCAAGCAATATAGACTGAATTGTAATACTATTGCTATGACGAATTGCATTTTGGCTGATCTGGAATTCCAAATGTAAATCATTACTATATATGCCTAAAATACCTTATTACAGGATGATTCATTTCCAGTCGCCTCAGGACATGTAATCTATCATTGGAAACTTTACCTAGTTCTGTTTAAAGATCAAATAAAAGTAAATTTCAATCTCATGCGTGCAAAAGGCACATCGAAATCAGCGCTTGTCATGATATATTTGCTCATTGTATGATGATCGCATATGCTCATTACCAATTCTGGCGAATCTCTCCACCAACACGAAATCACGTGATATGTGACTGCACGAGGCAATCTATAGTAGTAGCTGTGAATTTAGCAATTACAGTAGTTGGGAGGCAGTAATTCATGGACAACAATTGTCAATTGAAAATTCGCCAGGAATTTCATTAGTATTTATCCAACCTGAAATGACATGGAAGATTTGCAGTTCAGTGGAATAATATACGTATTCCCTTTAGCCATGAGTTGGGGATAGTTAGAAAATGCATAGTAAATGAGTGTATATTATTCAACGAAATATCTCTCCAAAGTTTCCTACGCCTTCAATGTATTTATCATGTATGAATCAAATTCCTTACACGCATAAATTTTAATGTTTGGTCATTAATCTTCTGTGCATATATTTTGTTCAGGAAATTTGTCTTTGAATTTATTCCATAATATTTGGAATGATCCTAACGTGATTCTTATGATTCTTTTATTTAGTTATTTACATACTATGTCTTTGCTTCGTCAAATTAATTTCAGATTAATAAAGTTTATAAAACACTTCTTGTTGAATTCTTCTTATTCTTGAATGTTTTGTTCTTTTGATTTGTTTGTTTAGTCAAATATAACACGCAACAGCTGTTTTTCATTTTAATATGTTCTTACAGATAACTTTCAAACTATTGTCTGCTTACATACATGACAATAATATACTCTACAAAAAAAAATTGAAAACTCCCACACTTATTTAAAATATAAATGAATTATTTAGTTAGAAGTATTCACTTAAAATAAGGGTTACCTGACAGAGTTTACGTCTTTATTTACGCTCGTAATTACACTGCAGTGACATCTATTTTTCTAACTGTGAAACCTGTGTTTAGTTATTAGACTGCCAAAACATCAAATGTACAGTTTTTTAGTGCTGTTTTAACTAATATATTAAAATACATTCTGTAGGTCTAGAAATAGATATTTGAAAACGTTTCGGTTCTTATTTTAATAATCAAAATAAAATGAACCCAACATTTATTTTCCATTCTAACATCTTTACAGAGAACATTTTCCATTTCTACTTTCAATAGTTCAATTATACTTCGCGTTATATTATAAGAAATATAAATATAGCAAAACTGACTTTCTGGTACGAGCATGCCAGATGAAACAAAATGCGTATGGCAAAATTCTAAGGGTTATAATACGGGAATGGCTTTTTAAAAATAGCAAAATATTATAGTATAAACCTCAAAATAAAAAAAAAAGTTTCATTTACAACAAAGAAGAAAAACTGGATTTAAAAATATTTATGTAATTTGCTTTTGTAATACCAAGCTTATATACAAAAAATAACTTTTTATTGCTTTAAAAACTGTTTCAATACTTTTGTTATAAAGAAAATTGTACATAATTCCTGCTTATTTATTTATATGTATGTAAGTACTATAGTCGTTTCCTAGATCCGTTCTTCAATATTCAAGGTCAGTTTTAAGAAGCATTTTTACCCAGCTTAAGAAGCACATTGTCACAAAGAAATATTTTCTTTCTTAATAATTCAATTCAAACACCCAAATACCTTACTTTAGGATTACCAAGGAAGGCAGAAAAAGGATACACTATAAATTTTAAATGCAGCTAAAATATACTTTTATATTGTTTTATTTAATAGGAGGGCCATCCAGGAAGTAGATTACGTTTCCGTCTGTGTCCGCTAGGGGCGGGGCTAGCGCGGCCATCTTGGGGTCAGAGCGTTGCGCAGCTCAGTCTGCATCTAGCCGTGCTAGTGAGAGGTTCGTGCTGTGCTCCGTTCAGATACTGTGACGGTTTGAAATGTCTGCGTTAATTGAAAATCCCGCGAGCTGCGAGGTGCGCTCAGTAATAAGGTTTCTGACTGCAAAAAACTGTAAACCGATAGAAATCTATCGGCAGCTTCGTGAAGTGTATGGGGACAACATTATCACTGAAGGTGGAGTGCGTCAGTGGGTCATAAGATTTCAAAATGGCCGAACCAATGTTCACGACGAAGATCGAAGTAGGAGACCCAGCATAGTGACCGCCGAACTTCTCGAAAAAGTCGATGCTAAAGTCCGTGAAAATCGAAATTTCACAATAACGGAACTTTCTTTGAGTTTTCCACAAATTTCGCGAAGTTTGTTGCACGAAATCATCAGCGAAAAGCTTGGTTACCACAAGTTTTGTGCAAGATGGATTCCAAAAATCTTGACAGAGGACCACAAAAATCAGCGAATGGCTGCAGCGTTGAACTTTTTGGACGCTTACCATAAGGATGGTGACTCTTTACTCGATCGCATCGTTACTGGTGACGAAACATGGGTGAAACATGTGAACTGTGAAACGAAATTGCAATCAATGCAGTGGGGGCACACAAGTTCTCCCCAAAAACCCAAGAAATGCATGCAAACAATGTCGGCAAGGAAGATGATGGCGACTGTTTTTTGGGACAGAAAAGGTGTAATTTTGGTGGACTTCCTGGAAAGAGGCACTACAATAAACTCTCAAAGGTATTGCCAAACTCTCCAAAAACTCAGAAGAGCAATTCAAAACAAGCGCAGAGGAATGTTGAGCTCTAAGATCTTGTTGACTCACGACAACGCCCGGCCCCACACGGCAAATGTCACTCGTAAAGTTCTTGAATCTTTTAAGTGGGAGTTGTTTCCTCATCCGCCGTACAGTCCCGACCTGGCACCGAGCGACTTCCACCTATTCCCAGCAATGAAGAAGTGGCTGGCTATGCAGCGTTTTGATGACGACGCACAGCTGCAAGAAGAGGTAACGAAGTGGTTGAAGGCGCAGGCGGCCGAATTTTTCGACGAAGGAATTTCCAAGCTCGTACATCGCTACGATAAATGCCTTAATTTGTATGGTGACTATGTAGAAAAGTAGTATTTGAGTGTGGCTTTCATCTGTATATAATAAAATTTGTTTCCTATACTTTGTTTATTTTTTTATTCCAAAACGTAATCTACTTTCTGGATAGCCCTCGTATTACTAGTACTTATTGTGCGTTATTTACAAATTAAACTTTCCATATGTTATACGACTGTCGCATTATACAGGGTTTTCAGAAAAGATAGTTACCAATATTATTTTATTAAATACTGATTCTTGACACGTACAACTAAATGCCTAACAACAACTAAATGCCTACAACTAAATGCCAACTGATTTTAGAAACAGAGATCTAGACATTTATGCACGAGATAATGTGGAGATTTTTATGAAAATGTATTGTTGCAGTTGACTGGTTTGCTTGGATGTCATCAAACGAAAGGATAGTAATTTTTTTAGCGGTGCCGAAACAGTAGATAAACAAAAATGTCCTAATAACAAGTCCTTTCCCTTTTGGTAAGAAAGAAACACTCTTGTCGTGTTATTGAGAGAAACAGCTGTAGAGATGAGGGGGTTTGGTTCGAAGGAAAAAGTTGTTTTAAAAGAAAATTATTCTTTTCATGTGGCTGTCGAAATAGCTGTCTTAGAGAATTCCGAAATATTTAAAAAAATTATTGTAGAGCGTTAGAGATAAGTATTAGGATTGGAAAAAAGTTTAAGGTTTTTAAGTACTACAGCATTTTGTTGCTGAATTGCCTTTGAAGTGATAAAGAAATAAAATGTTGACCGACTGTCGACTAAACATATTATTCCTTCACAATCATTTCTATTAATCTCCTGCTATGCGGAGAATGTAAAAATACATTATTTGCCTTTTCTTGGGGTGAAATGAAGAAAAGTATAGTGCATAATTGTAATTGCTGAACTGGTTTAGAAAAAGTGGTGTGACAGACTTTTTGACCAATATAAGATCATGTGAGGCGTTGTTGTGTCAGAAGTACGTTCTAATTAATAATAAATTCAGGAAGAGAATGGGAAAAAGTGTCGAATAGAGATGAAAACAAAAGAGCGAATAAGGGAGAAGAAAGCTAAGTTAGGTTATTTAAGGAGTTTTATTGAAATGAAGAAGAAACAAAAAGCGTGTGTGTGTGCGTGATTATGGCAAAGCCTCGAGGGCTATCTGCCTAAGGGAAGGGATGCCTTCGTGGAGGACTTTCTAAGGGAAACTGGCTCGTATACACGTTACACATGGGGAAAACCACGAAAGCGCCCATGTAGCTAGCCCGTTCGCGGGATTCGAACCTCGGACCGAACTACCAGTGTTCAGCGACTTTACCGCTCGGCCGCTGGTGGACCTGAAGAAACAAAAAGAAAAAGAAGCATGAAAGTTTAATGGGACAGAAAGGTGTGGAAGTAATGGGGAAAGAGACAAAAGAAATGCTGTGATGAACCGCAAGAATGTGCAAGATGAAAGAAAAATTTACTGAATTGTACCGACCTCGTGTAGAATGATCACTTGAATTGAACTGTTATTTAGCATATGTTTATAACTTTCGAGATAGTTAAATAACATAATATGGAAGGCTTGAAAGATAAACGATGTTTTATAATAAGAACGACGGTGTATTGACAATGGATCGACCCTTAGGTAAGCTGAACTGATTGTTACATGAAAAGCTATGTTGAAATACTTGATATACTTGTGCGTTGAAATACTGTTTGATACTGTTGTTGATTCGATACAATTCAATATTTGTAGACTGAAATGCAGATGCAAACTTTCTCTTCCGACTATGATGATGTTTCGACGATACGTGTGATGCGTTCCTGTCTGTGATTTGTTAACGTGACGATATACCGATTATAGTAGGCCTTGAATGATAATCAACAGAAACTTGTCTGTTACTTAATGAGTGATGGAAGAATGGAATATAAAATTGTCATTTCCCGATTTAGAAGACTGTGATGATAGTGTGTCTTATTCAGGAATTGTTTCCCGAAAGACTTCCGTGCCTTCAGATGCTGTCTGCTGCTATGAAAGATTAGTTTCCGACCACTTTGGGAATCACTAAACTTTGATGCGCTTTAAATTAGACATTCCGCCGGTTAGAGTCAATTCTCTCATCATTTGTATGCCGTATTCTGGACTCAGTGTCATTCCAATGATTTTATATCACATCAGATACTGACCTATGTTTAATACAGAATCCTAAGGAAATATTAAAATGAATATTTGTACATTTATATGCTTATGTTGTTCATCTGTCTACCATTGTTTCTAGAACTGTTCAAGAACCCCGCAATATTTTTTATCATTTTAAACTTGATTTTCCAGCCAAATCTTTTTACTCCACAACAAAACAGTTTCAGTAATGTGCGTGACAAAATTCTCTTAATATATGTTTTAATTTTATACGGATCGGTATAAATGTCAGAATTTATTTTTAGAGAGTAAACTTTTCATAGTCAGCGAAATAATTATGAAGTTTTTCTTTAGGAAAATACAAAAGTTCCGTAATTTTAAATCCTAATCCGCATTATGCGCATTTAATATTCTATTTACATTATTTATTTTATGTGCATTATTTATTTTCATTTTTTTTTGCATATTATTACAATGCACAATTATTATTAATATTTTCATGGTCCCAATAGTAAATGTATTAACGAATGCAGCTTAGAACCATTTATAGCCAAATTAAGCAATTTTTGTTTTATGCCTTCTCCTTTAATTCGTAGAGAAACATTGAATGTTATCAGTAATAGGTACCTGAGAGAGATAAAAATTAAATTATTCTTGGATATCTGAAAACAATTTTACATAAAATTCGACCAGCCATACGAATCTATTAAGCAAAGAATAACTTCCTGTATCTTTATACTAATGGCAGGAAAACTGTTTTTAGAATTATAATCCAATACACGATGCATTCTTTTATATCCTTTTCACATCGTAACACATTTAAACCTATATTAGAGCAGAAATTGCAGGCTTTCACAAAGCTGCCGCGCTGCCATTGGAAATACGGCTATCAAGGCTTTTGAATCGCCTTTTTTGTATTGGTTTCTTAGTTTATTTATCTTCACAAGCTTTTTCCAGATTTTCTACAACGAATCCTTATTTCTAGAAAGTTTCTTTTTCTCTAGTGCAATCATATATCGATTGCCATTTTTCTTTGTTCGCAGCGTCAACATAGCTTTGTACTTCTTGTGTCAGTGAGGTTCTTTTACTGTGCTGTTTGCACAGTAAACAGATATTACCCATATTTCAGTTACAAGATAACGTGTTTTAATCCGATTGTGAATAAGTTTAAAGCTAATACACGATAACCCGGATGCATTATAATAATCCTTTTAAACGAATCCAATAGCCACGAAAATTTTTGGACTGCAGATGAAGATTTAAATACATATTACTTTTGATCGTATTAAAAATTGTACTGATCTAACAACATTGAGTAAAATTTTATACAAAATCATGACTAATGTTTTAAAAAACATACACGAATTTACAAGAGTAAACAGAATAACTTCAGAAACGTTAAACTGAACGAATGTGGTGAAATTACGAGAAAATATGGGGAACATATCACTATTTGAAAACTGTGTCGTTAACACAAAATAAATAAAGTGTGTTTTCGTGTTTTATTCTGAGATCATGTCAATTTTGTGGAATCTTAAAACTGGGGCGAAGTCGATGGAGGACTTAGGAAAAGATCGAGTTTATCTATCGCCATTGCTAGTCAGAATTTCTAGAATTTTCAGTTCAATTTTGTTACTTTTCATGAAATACTTGAATGTATTAATTTCAAAATGGTTAATGTTGGCTGTATAATTTACGTTATATGACACTGTTATACACGTATCATTAATAATTTAATTATCTTGTATTGTCTGTCAGCAGAATATTGACAACCTAATATTGCAGATTTAAGAGTATTCAGTTCACATAAATTTCATTTACTCAATTCTTTCAAAAGAAATCGACCTGATTTTTTTCTGAATCGAACGAATTGGTAAAATATTTAAAGCATTCTAGTTTTCTCCCGTTTACACATAAAATGATACATTTCGCATATTTTTACTACTCCTACAATGCTTTTAAAAATTATTATTCCAGTTTATATATTTTTGATGCCATATTTTGTATTTAAACTTACTGCAAAAGATATTACTCATAGAACTGCATAATGATAATTACAAACAGGCATATATACAATATTACTACAAGAGCTTCAACTTTTATCTAACTTGCAGAGATTGAACCGGGATAATACTTTCCTTATTAAAAGAGTTAGTAACGGAATAGCTGCATTTAAAAAACAAACATGCACCTCACAAGAATTTAATTCTGTGCTTTTTATGAAAACAGAGTTAGTTATTTCACAACAGAAAAGTTAATGCACTACGTTGAATGATTAAAAAAAAGCCTGTAATCTAATCACTAGGAGCAATTAATACGGCACAAATAATTAATAAGTTAGAAGAATATTCAATTAAATTAACTCCACTTATTACTAAATCTAAGCTCGTCTGGTTAATATGAATTTTAGTACACTTTTAGTTTTTCAACTATATAAATCAACATCGCGAAAGTTTTCACGTCGAATGAAATTTTCCTGCCCATTGTTAAGTGAAGAACTGATTACGTTTGCAGTAAATAGAATTAATGCACTACAATAATGCATTTATTTCACAGAAGCGAAATCCTGTTATATCATATTTAAGAAGTTTATTTCAGAATAAAATTATACTGTGGTATTTCAAAAGCATCATATCAGAAGCTATACGTTGATTGGATTGACTTGCTTATTATTTGTGTTTGAGTCCATTATTAACATTCTCTTTCAGTTACGTATTCAAGACAATCAATAATTTTTATAATTTGAATTCTCTCTTCTAAACGGATCATCATCAGGCTTTTAACTTTCAGTCTCATGAAATAAATTTAGATATATGCATTTATAGCAATATAAAAGAGGGAATTTTATCATTTTCAAATAATACGATAAAAATAAAAATGTGTTCTTATTTCGGTGAAAGAACACATAAAGAAGACTTCTTAAACATTTTAATCAGGCTTGTTTCTCTGTTTTGTTTTTCGTCTAGGTCAACTATCGAAATCCCCTTTCGATTTACTTCTACAAAGTTGTTTTCCCGAAATTTTGAACACATTTGTAGTTTTCACTATGTATAATCTTTCGCAGCATGCGCCTTAAAATTCAATATAGAGTTATTCATTTAATATTAAAGTGATTTCTTTTACTATCACGTAATTTCTTTTACTATCACGCTAAATTACTGCACTACTGGGTAGATGGTAAAACAGTCTTCAAATGAAATTTGTTTTTATAATTTTCTAATTTCTAAATTTATAATTGGATTTTCTAATGTAGTTCTCATATTTTTTCCAAAATTGATCAATGGGTTGTTATCATTTATAACAATGCAGTTAAAAGTGATGAATGTCTTTAATCAAATTTTGTAAAGAGAAATTCAAATAAATTGAATGTAATTTAGCATAATCAATATTTTTGATTAAAAAAAAGGGCAGATCAGAAAACGTTCAAAGAAAAATGACGTCATCTACTACTTCGTTGTTATGGCGAAGACAGAATAATTTTCACAGGGAAACAATACTCTTCTTTTTTTAATTACTTATTTTTATAGTTTGAGATATGTAAAATAAAATTAAAATATGTAAATAAACCTTTACATACTTTCTTTTTTAAATTAGATAAAAAACACAGTCTAGAGCAGATATTTAATAAAACTCTAGAGATTTTCGGGGCAAACGGAAACAGATTCTCTGATTCTCTTGCGCAGAAGCGAAAAAACGCTTTTGAAACATGAGAGCAGCAACGATGATTTTCATATTGAAAAAAATATGCAAAGCAAATCGAGTACGAATGTAGCGCCACCTGTCAAGGGAAACAGCAATGAAACATGAAAAGCTAAGATATTTTAATTCCGAAAGAAGCATTAAGAAGGACTGGATTTTAATTAATGTCATTAACTAAATAATTTTGGCAGAACAAGAGTCAAAACTATGATCCAACAACAATGATTTCTATGATTTTTTTTTTAAACTTTTCTAAAAAATATTATTATTTCGCCTCCTCAAACATAAGATTATATTGCGTTTCGAACACATTATTTGGGGTATATAAACGGTCGTTGCTCTTTCCGTTTTGCAAAATTAATTTTACTTGTGAGGAAGAGGAACATTTGTTTGATCACCCACGAAATCGATAAGAGTTTAATTCAAAATCTACGCCAAACTATTTTTTTTTCTTTTTAATCCTCATTTTCAATTTAAATTGGTGTATTCCTTTGATTTCATTTCGTGGCTTTTTTAAATGCGCTGTAAAGCAAAATTATTCTTTCAGTTGCACGAATTAATAATATATTTTGGAAAATATTTCTGGTAAAAAAAGGCTGTTTCGATCTTAATTATGTTTAATATCAGTTTTAATCAAATGAAATGCGGTCTCATTATTTAATAGCATTAGAAAGATCACATTTCTTCGATCTGGATTTTTAACGTAGAGCTCAGATCTAATAGAGTTCAATTTCTGCGTTTTCTACTAAGCAATTTTTGTTACACTAATTATAGAAATAATATTTAATTAAAAATTTTACTGTATATTTTATTTTATAGAGAAATAATGTCTATATAACTAGTAATAAAATTTTAAAAAATTAAAACAAATATTTAAAAAAAAGTTTATCTACTTAACTGATAAAAAACATTTTTCTATGTAATCAAAATCGTAAAAACAACCTTGTATTTAGCGTAAGTATAATGAAACACTTAATCGATTTCGAGGGCAGCTAAAGGTCCCTCCTCATCAGGAGAATCATTCCTTTCTCCTGATGAGGAGGGACCTTTAGCTGCCCTCGAAATTGATTGAATGTTTCATTATACTTACGCTAAATACAAGGTTGATTTTACGATTCTGATTGTCAAATTAGCGTGTTTCTCTTCTAGTTTAACTTTTCTATGTATTTTACACTTATGCAGATATAATTTCTACTTAGCTTAGAGTAAAAAATATATCATAGCTATGACTTACATAGTTACGAAATGCATTAATGATTGCAGGAGAAAGGAAACATGCTTGGCTGTTCAATTTAATGTAATCAGATTAGTAACGAAATAACAATTACAAAAGGTTCTCAGACAGCTATTAAATTGAATGAAGAGCATGGTGGAATAACCAGTGTTATAAGGTTGGTAATTTCATCTCGCTGTTCGTTAACCACTATGTATTACATATTATTGTTTCATAAATGATGTCCCATAAAATATATATAATTTGAAATTTCACAAAAAATAGAACACTAGCGTAAAAATTATCAAAAATATATTTTTTTCTTTAATAAATTGTCAATTTGTGTAGATTTATGCGTACAGCTAGTTCCTTTTAAACTATGCTATGAAATTTACCCTCAAGAAAAAAAAATTTTGTGACCCATGATAATCAAATACTTATCAGTGAGAATATTTACAAAAGAATAACAGCAATGTTTTTATACCAAACATCCAAATTAATCAAAATTATTCCTTTTTTTGTCCAAAAGGCGTTAGCCTAGAAGGGCTATTAATTTCGTTTCGGCACGTTGGTTCGTTGATTCACTACAGATGTCGGGTCACTTTTCAAATTGTTGCCACCAAATATTATCGCCCTATGTTATATTTAAAGACATTATATAATGAAGAATCTGCATAAATGTATGTATGCTTCTCGCATTGTGATAAAAAAGGGTTCCTAGTGCCATCTAATTCTGAATAACGGAATCTTTCACTAAATATCGGAAGCCGTAATTTGGAATTTGAATTTTTTTTTAAATTAACAGGAGCTTCCCATGTAACACATACTATCACATGGGGTTACAGAAGTAAGTATGAAACACAATACAAAATAAAAAGTAAGAGAAAATGAAAACAAAATTAAGAAGAATTACAAAATTTTACAATGAATTGACAAAAATGTTTAAAGGCACTTCTGTCAGAAATAAATTGGTAAAATTCTGGAGGCTATATTACAAATTTTGTTCTAGTTTCAAGACTTTTCATTCGCTCTTATATTTAGGACACAGAAGAAGCGCATGTTCAACATTCTCCTCGTCACCGACACTATAATCACAGAAAGTCTCTGGGCTCAACTTAAATCTGCTCAGATAACTTTTGAAATTTCCGTGGACAGTAAGAAATTGGGTTAATTTATAGTTTGTGAATAAGTGATGACATGACAATCTCATTTTGATGAAAGGGAAAAATCTCTTAGTTAAGCTCCTTTTATTTGCTAATGAATTCATGGTTCCACGGCTGCACAATACTTTCAAACATGACCTTCTTTTATGAAAGGAATTACGGATGTTCAATTTCACGCTTGGTGGCAGTCTTAGCAAGGCAATCGGTCCGTTCATTCAGAGCAACACCTGTATTGACCACGAACAAATGCAAATGCAACCGATATATTTTTATTTTTCAGGTTTTTAAGTTGTTTGGAATCTCGATGATGGTTTTATTACAGAAAAAAATACATTTTAGGGTCTCCAAAGATGATAGGTAATCAGTACAAATGAGATCTGAAACAACACTATTTTGTGCAGACATCCATTTGATGGCGAAATCTATTTGATGGCACAAGAGTTTAGATTTAAAAAGGATATATTCATCTATAATTCTAAATTGAAATTCAAGACCATGTTTGAAGACAACAAATGCGAGACCAACTTTGCTGCCATCAGTATAACAAATCACAGGAGAAACACTACGATTTTATTTCTAAATTGAATTATATTAACAGTATCTCTTTCTGAAGGATGAGAGAGATGAGATGGAGGTACATTGAGAGACAGCAGAAGCAGATATATTTTCCCTACAGGCAATATAATAAAGACTGGCAATGTCAATTGGAGGTAAGCCAGAAATTGCATTTACAGACTACTCATAATTACTAATGGTACAATATCCACATACGACCCGCATAAGTATTCACCTTTGAATGCGTCGTAGATATTTATAATTTATCTTCCTCTTAAGCGACATACCCCAAACTCTAGAGCCATACATAATGAAAAATGCAATTCCTTGTTTATAGATGAGTGCATGAACGTTGTAATTTATATTGTACGTGTTGCATACAATACGAGTTTATCCACGCTTTAATTTATTCGCGCATTTCTCTGATAAATAAGTTTACTATTACAATATCAGAGTTATAAGTTTACTATTACAATAATATTACTATTACAATAACTATAATTATCCACTTAAAGTAAGTCAAACCTTTCCAAATTTGAAAACTACAATACTCCAGCGTCAGTCCAAAAAGTTGAACAGAGGCAATCGATATTTTTCTGCAAAGGCATGTTGTAATAGTCAGCTTATTTATTTATTAATCTCTGATATTGTAATAGTATCTGATATCATAATAATCTTTATTTATTAATCTCTGATAAATAAGATATTTAGTGTTAATTGTCGCTTCCAAGAAAATTTATAGTCAAGAAAAAAACCCAATATATTTCATTTGCTTTACCGCAGTCAAAGGCGTGCAATCGAAAAATAACTAAAATGCGTTATAACAAATGCTTCGCTTTTCAAAAATCATAACTCTGACTTTATTAGGATTAAAGTCCCATTTAAAACCTTTTGTGATATTGATGTTGAATTGAATTTTATGGTTCAAGTGCAAAAAACATAATATGTAATAAATAAAGGTAACACACAAAGCGTTAAAAACGTCCCTTTGGGCGTATTTTTTTATTTATGTTTTCATGTATTTTGTACCTTTTTATGTCTATTAAATAAATCAAATATACCAGATAAAATTATAACATTTTAACGAGGTTGGATTGGATTATTTTTTTACACTAAACAATGTGAATGATATTTGCATAGAGGGGTTTGCTTTCGGGCAGGGTATTTCAAAAGATCTAGCAAATATTTGCCTTATACACTGTAGACGACATGAAACCCTTGTGTAGCTTGTCTCTTCAATTGAAGAAATAGAATCTGGGATGTTTACGAGTACCAGTACCTCGAGGGGGGGTTACTAATACAGTTCTACAATGATTTTAAACTATGTATAACTCTCAACGCGAACAGGATATAGAAAAACACGAATGTTGATGTTCGCTTAGCTAGTTCTTATTTGCATTGGCCATTTCAGATAATTTTGTTACCATACTGATGAAACACATGTTCATGTAACAATTAGTGCAATCATAATTGCATATAAGTGTCATATGCAATTATGATAATAGTTGCGACACAATTACGTTAATAAATTAAAAATTAATTTTATGTTTATATTTTTATATAAAGAATTAAATTAGCATTAAAAATTATCTTAATGTGTATAAATTTAAAAAAAAATCTGGAAAACTCTTGAACAGAACTAAGCAAAGATATGATTTAATCTGAAGGCTAACTATAATTATCCACTTAAAGTAAGTCAAACCTTTCCAAATTTGAAAACTACAATACTCCAGCGTCAGTCCAAAAAGTTGAACAGAGGCAATCGATATTTTTCTGCAAAGGCATGTTGTAATAGTCAGCTGTCTACCAGGCCATTGGAATCAAGACAAACTATATCCTTCTGTGTCAAGACCAAATGTGTACACAGGATCTCGTGAAATATAGTTTAAAGTAAGGAAACGAAAGATTTTCATTTCAGAATACAGCACGTTCCCATTCATACTCAGAACATAAGAGTCAGAATTAACAGAAATAAGTTTGATAATCATCCTGAAGAGTCAAAGTTCAGTTAAATGCTGATTACACACATATTTCATCTTGATAGGGTCAGAAACTTGATATCTTTCTGCCAATTTCCGTGAATATGATAATTCTTCATTGCATTGTCGAGACGAAGCATCATCTTTAAACGCTTAAATATGAAGGTGTTCATAAAAAGCCTTAGCGACTGCTAAACTGTTTTAAGAAGATTTGGAGGTTTACGTACGAAATGCATAACACGCCCATTAGAGCTGTATTTAGCTGCAACGTTTTTTGTTTTACATGGAACTGCTTGTATAATTGGAGAATATATTTCTTGAAAACAGAATTTTCGTAAAGGCGGTGAAAGTTGGGATATAAAGCAGCCAGCAAAATCTCCAGATTTAAAGTGGATGGAAAGTCTTTGAGCTCAAAGGTAGATTTGAGTGTAAACATTTCAAGACTTTTAAAAGTTGATTTATCGGTAACATGAAGCTCGATGCTCAATGGGTAGAAGAGATGAGAAGATTATGGGTAGAATGATTGTTTTTATTACTTTTCCCAGGTAGAACTTCAATTCTAGCCAAGAGTCTATTTTAACCAGAATATTATCTAAAATCAATTTAGAAATATAACTGGGCCTTTTATTAGGAAGCAATGATTACTAATGCTCTTTCCAAACTTTGAATCGTTCTCTTTTAAATTTAAATGTTCTATTTAAAAATGAACGGAGAAATAATATTGACTTTAAAGGAATAGTAACTGCTCTGGATAATGAAAATAAAGTGAGTTTTCTATGAATATGAGAATCATAATTCGTGTGTGGCTTCGCTAATGCAGTTGAAGTAATTAGTATCTGCAAATAAGTCACGTTGGCGGCGATCAGAATTCTACTTTTAAATGTTCTCTTTTAAATTTAAATGTTCTATTTAAAAAAAACGGAGAAATAATATTGACTTTAAAGGAATAGTAACTGCTCTGGATAATGAAAATAAAGTGAGTTTTCTATGAATATGAGAATCATAATTCGTGGCTTCGCTAATGCAGTTGAAGTAATTAGTATCTGCAAATAAGTCACGTTGGCGGCGATCAGAATTCTACTTTTAAATGTTCTCTTTTAAATTTAAATGTTCTATTTAAAAAAAACGGAGAAATAATATTGACTTTAAAGGAATAGTAACTGCTCTGGATAATGAAAATAAAGTGAGTTTTCTATGAATATGAGAATCATAATTCGTGGCTTCGCTAATGCAGTTGAAGTAATTAGTATCTGCAAATAAGTCACGTTGGCGGCGATCAGAATTCTACTTTTAAATGTTCTCTTTTAAATTTAAATGTTCTATTTAAAAAAAAACGGAGAAATAATATTGACTTTAAAGGAATAGTAACTGCTCTGGATAATGAAAATAAAGTGAGTTTTCTATGAATATGAGAATCATAATTCGTGGCTTCGCTAATGCAGTTGAAGTAATTAGTATCTGCAAATAAGTCACGTTGGCGGCGATCAGAATTCTACTTTTAAATGTTCTCTTTTAAATTTAAATGTTCTATTTAAAAAAAAACGGAGAAATAATATTGAATTTAAAGGAATAGTAACTGCTCTGGATAATGAAAATAAAGTGAGTTTTCTATGAATATGAGAATCATAATTCGTGGCTTCGCTAATGCAGTTGAAGTAATTAGTATCTGCAAATAAGTCACGTTGGCGGCGATCAGAATTCTACTTTTAAATGTTCTCTTTTAAATTTAAATGTTCTATTTAAAAAAAAACGGAGAAATAATATTGACTTTAAAGGAATAGTAAATGCTCTGGATAATGAAAATAAAGTGAGTTTTCTATGAATATGAGAATCATAATTCGTGGCTTCGCTAATGCAGTTGAAGTAATTAGTATCTGCAAATAAGTCACGTTGGCGGCGATCAGAATTCTACTTTTAAATGTTCTCTTTTAAATTTAAATGTTGTATTTAAAAAAAAAACGGAGAAATAATATTGACTTTAAAGGAATAGTAACTGCTCTGGATAATGAAAATAAAGTGAGTTTTCTATGAATATGAGAATCATAATTCGTGGCTTCGCTAATGCAGTTGAAGTAATTAGTATCTGCAAATAAGTCACGTTGGCGGCGATCAGAATTCTACTTTTAAATGTTCTCTTTTAAATTTAAATGTTCTATTTAAAAAAAACGGAGAAATAATATTGACTTTAAAGGAATAGTAACTGCTCTGGATAATGAAAATAAAGTGAGTTTTCTATGAATATGAGAATCATAATTCGTGGCTTCGCTAATGCAGTTGAAGTAATTAGTATCTGCAAATAAGTCACGTTGGCGGCGATCAGAATTCTACTTTTAAATGTTCTCTTTTAAATTTAAATGTTCTATTTAAAAAAAAACGGAGAAATAATATTGACTTTAAAGGAATAGTAACTGCTCTGGATAATGAAAATAAAGTGAGTTTTCTATGAATATGAGAATCATAATTCGTGGCTTCGCTAATGCAGTTGAAGTAATTAGTATCTGCAAATAAGTCACGTTGGCGGCGATCAGAATTCTACTTTTAAATGTTCTCTTTTAAATTTAAATGTTCTATTTAAAAAAAACGGAGAAATAATATTGACTTTAAAGGAATAGTAACTGCTCTGGATAATGAAAATAAAGTGAGTTTTCTATGAATATGAGAATCATAATTCGTGGCTTCGCTAATGCAGTTGAAGTAATTAGTATCTGCAAATAAGTCACGTTGGCGGCGATCAGAATTCTACTTTTAAATGTTCTCTTTTAAATTTAAATGTTCTATTTAAAAAAAAACGGAGAAATAATATTGACTTTAAAGGAATAGTAACTGCTCTGGATAATGAAAATAAAGTGAGTTTTCTATGAATATGAGAATCATAATTCGTGGCTTCGCTAATGCAGTTGAAGTAATTAGTATCTGCAAATAAGTCACGTTGGCGGCGATCAGAATTCTACTTTTAAATGTTCTCTTTTAAATTTAAATGTTCTATTTAAAAAAAACGGAGAAATAATATTGACTTTAAAGGAATAGTAACTGCTCTGGATAATGAAAATAAAGTGAGTTTTCTATGAATATGAGAATCATAATTCGTGGCTTCGCTAATGCAGTTGAAGTAATTAGTATCTGCAAATAAGTCACGTTGGCGGCGATCAGAATTCTACTTTTAAATGTTCTCTTTTAAATTTAAATGTTCTATTTAAAAAAAAACGGAGAAATAATATTGACTTTAAAGGAATAGTAACTGCTCTGGATAATGAAAATAAAGTGAGTTTTCTATGAATATGAGAATCATAATTCGTGGCTTCGCTAATGCAGTTGAAGTAATTAGTATCTGCAAATAAGTCACGTTGGCGGCGATCAGAATTCTACTTTTAAATGTTCTCTTTTAAATTTAAATGTTCTATTTAAAAAAAAACGGAGAAATAATATTGACTTTAAAGGAATAGTAACTGCTCTGGATAATGAAAATAAAGTGAGTTTTCTATGAATATGAGAATCATAATTCGTGGCTTCGCTAATGCAGTTGAAGTAATTAGTATCTGCAAATAAGTCACGTTGGCGGCGATCAGAATTCTACTTTTAAATGTTCTCTTTTAAATTTAAATGTTCTATTTAAAAAAAAACGGAGAAATAATATTGACTTTAAAGGAATAGTAACTGCTCTGGATAATGAAAATAAAGTGAGTTTTCTATGAATATGAGAATCATAATTCGTGGCTTCGCTAATGCAGTTGAAGTAATTAGTATCTGCAAATAAGTCACGTTGGCGGCGATCAGAATTCTACTTTTAAATGTTCTCTTTTAAATTTAAATGTTCTATTTAAAAAAAACGGAGAAATAATATTGACTTTAAAGGAATAGTAACTGCTCTGGATAATGAAAATAAAGTGAGTTTTCTATGAATATGAGAATCATAATTCGTGGCTTCGCTAATGCAGTTGAAGTAATTAGTATCTGCAAATAAGTCACGTTGGCGGCGATCAGAATTCTACTTTTAAATGTTCTCTTTTAAATTTAAATGTTCTATTTAAAAAAAAACGGAGAAATAATATTGACTTTAAAGGAATAGTAACTGCTCTGGATAATGAAAATAAAGTGAGTTTTTTATGAATATGAGAATCATAATTCGTGGCTTCGCTAATGCAGTTGAAGTAATTAGTATCTGCAAATAAGTCACGTTGGCGGCGATCAGAATTCTACTTTTAAATGTTCTCTTTTAAATTTAAATGTTCTATTTAAAAAAAAACGGAGAAATAATATTGACTTTAAAGGAATAGTAACTGCTCTGGATAATGAAAATAAAGTGAGTTTTCTATGAATATGAGAATCATAATTCGTGGCTTCGCTAATGCAGTTGAAGTAATTAGTATCTGCAAATAAGTCACGTTGGCGGCGATCAGAATTCTACTTTTAAATGTTCTCTTTTAAATTTAAATGTTCTATTTAAAAAAAAACGGAGAAATAATATTGACTTTAAAGGAATAGTAACTGCTCTGGATAATGAAAATAAAGTGAGTTTTCTATGAATATGAGAATCATAATTCGTGGCTTCGCTAATGCAGTTGAAGTAATTAGTATCTGCAAATAAGTCACGTTGGCGGCGATCAGAATTCTACTTTTAAATGTTCTCTTTTAAATTTAAATGTTCTATTTAAAAAAAAACGGAGAAATAATATTGACTTTAAAGGAATAGTAACTGCTCTGGATAATGAAAATAAAGTGAGTTTTCTATGAATATGAGAATCATAATTCGTGGCTTCGCTAATGCAGTTGAAGTAATTAGTATCTGCAAATAAGTCACGTTGGCGGCGATCAGAATTCTACTTTTAAATGTTCTCTTTTAAATTTAAATGTTCTATTTAAAAAAAAACGGAGAAATAATATTGACTTTAAAGGAATAGTAACTGCTCTGGATAATGAAAATAAAGTGAGTTTTCTATGAATATGAGAATCATAATTCGTGGCTTCGCTAATGCAGTTGAAGTAATTAGTATCTGCAAATAAGTCACGTTGGCGGCGATCAGAATTCTACTTTTAAATGTTCTCTTTTAAATTTAAATGTTCTATTTAAAAAAAAACGGAGAAATAATATTGACTTTAAAGGAATAGTAACTGCTCTGGATAATGAAAATAAAGTGAGTTTTCTATGAATATGAGAATCATAATTCGTGGCTTCGCTAATGCAGTTGAAGTAATTAGTATCTGCAAATAAGTCACGTTGGCGGCGATCAGAATTCTACTTTTAAATGTTCTCTTTTAAATTTAAATGTTCTATTTAAAAAAAAACGGAGAAATAATATTGACTTTAAAGGAATAGTAACTGCTCTGGATAATGAAAATAAAGTGAGTTTTCTATGAATATGAGAATCATAATTCGTGGCTTCGCTAATGCAGTTGAAGTAATTAGTATCTGCAAATAAGTCACGTTGGCGGCGATCAGAATTCTACTTTTAAATGTTCTCTTTTAAATTTAAATGTTCTATTTAAAAAAAAACGGAGAAATAATATTGACTTTAAAGGAATAGTAACTGCTCTGGATAATGAAAATAAAGTGAGTTTTCTATGAATATGAGAATCATAATTCGTGGCTTCGCTAATGCAGTTGAAGTAATTAGTATCTGCAAATAAGTCACGTTGGCGGCGATCAGAATTCTACTTTTAAATGTTCTCTTTTAAATTTAAATGTTCTATTTAAAAAAAAACGGAGAAATAATATTGACTTTAAAGGAATAGTAACTGCTCTGGATAATGAAAATAAAGTGAGTTTTCTATGAATATGAGAATCATAATTCGTGGCTTCGCTAATGCAGTTGAAGTAATTAGTATCTGCAAATAAGTCACGTTGGCGGCGATCAGAATTCTACTTTTAAATGTTCTCTTTTAAATTTAAATGTTCTATTTAAAAAAAACGGAGAAATAATATTGACTTTAAAGGAATAGTAACTGCTCTGGATAATGAAAATAAAGTGAGTTTTCTATGAATATGAGAATCATAATTCGTGGCTTCGCTAATGCAGTTGAAGTAATTAGTATCTGCAAATAAGTCACGTTGGCGGCGATCAGAATTCTACTTTTAAATGTTCTCTTTTAAATTTAAATGTTCTATTTAAAAAAAAACGGAGAAATAATATTGACTTTAAAGGAATAGTAACTGCTCTGGATAATGAAAATAAAGTGAGTTTTCTATGAATATGAGAATCATAATTCGTGGCTTCGCTAATGCAGTTGAAGTAATTAGTATCTGCAAATAAGTCACGTTGGCGGCGATCAGAATTCTACTTTTAAATGTTCTCTTTTAAATTTAAATGTTCTATTTAAAAAAAAACGGAGAAATAATATTGACTTTAAAGGAATAGTAACTGCTCTGGATAATGAAAATAAAGTGAGTTTTCTATGAATATGAGAATCATAATTCGTGGCTTCGCTAATGCAGTTGAAGTAATTAGTATCTGCAAATAAGTCACGTTGGCGGCGATCAGAATTCTACTTTTAAATGTTCTCTTTTAAATTTAAATGTTCTATTTAAAAAAAAACGGAGAAATAATATTGACTTTAAAGGAATAGTAACTGCTCTGGATAATGAAAATAAAGTGAGTTTTCTATGAATATGAGAATCATAATTCGTGGCTTCGCTAATGCAGTTGAAGTAATTAGTATCTGCAAATAAGTCACGTTGGCGGCGATCAGAATTCTACTTTTAAATGTTCTCTTTTAAATTTAAATGTTCTATTTAAAAAAAAACGGAGAAATAATATTGACTTTAAAGGAATAGTAACTGCTCTGGATAATGAAAATAAAGTGAGTTTTCTATGAATATGAGAATCATAATTCGTGGCTTCGCTAATGCAGTTGAAGTAATTAGTATCTGCAAATAAGTCACGTTGGCGGCGATCAGAATTCTACTTTTAAATGTTCTCTTTTAAATTTAAATGTTCTATTTAAAAAAAAACGGAGAAATAATATTGACTTTAAAGGAATAGTAACTGCTCTGGATAATGAAAATAAAGTGAGTTTTCTATGAATATGAGAATCATAATTCGTGGCTTCGCTAATGCAGTTGAAGTAATTAGTATCTGCAAATAAGTCACGTTGGCGGCGATCAGAATTCTACTTTTAAATGTTCTCTTTTAAATTTAAATGTTCTATTTAAAAAAAAACGGAGAAATAATATTGACTTTAAAGGAATAGTAACTGCTCTGGATAATGAAAATAAAGTGAGTTTTCTATGAATATGAGAATCATAATTCGTGGCTTCGCTAATGCAGTTGAAGTAATTAGTATCTGCAAATAAGTCACGTTGGCGGCGATCAGAATTCTACTTTTAAATGTTCTCTTTTAAATTTAAATGTTCTATTTAAAAAAAAACGGAGAAATAATATTGACTTTAAAGGAATAGTAACTGCTCTGGATAATGAAAATAAAGTGAGTTTTCTATGAATATGAGAATCATAATTCGTGGCTTCGCTAATGCAGTTGAAGTAATTAGTATCTGCAAATAAGTCACGTTGGCGGCGATCAGAATTCTACTTTTAAATGTTCTCTTTTAAATTTAAATGTTCTATTTAAAAAAAAACGGAGAAATAATATTGACTTTAAAGGAATAGTAACTGCTCTGGATAATGAAAATAAAGTGAGTTTTCTATGAATATGAGAATCATAATTCGTGGCTTCGCTAATGCAGTTGAAGTAATTAGTATCTGCAAATAAGTCACGTTGGCGGCGATCAGAATTCTACTTTTAAATGTTCTCTTTTAAATTTAAATGTTCTATTTAAAAAAAAACGGAGAAATAATATTGACTTTAAAGGAATAGTAACTGCTCTGGATAATGAAAATAAAGTGAGTTTTCTATGAATATGAGAATCATAATTCGTGGCTTCGCTAATGCAGTTGAAGTAATTAGTATCTGCAAATAAGTCACGTTGGCGGCGATCAGAATTAAGACCGCAGACACAAAGCCGCAACCTGCATCGGACTTGAGGCTTCGCCTACACGTCTCTTGCAGTACCCCATTAACAGGCCTAAATATGTTCTAATTACTGTGATGACTTTCAGCTTTGCTGTGGCAACTAACTGTTCACCAAGTAATGTGCATGTTCGCTTTCAGTGTTCGAGTACCAATAAAACCGTCAGAGGTTGATATATTTGTTATGAGCATGACTCTGATGGTTTTTGATATTCATGCTGCAGCGTGCATAATGTATCCGTTGCAAAACTTTGGTGGATATGAATTGAAAAGAAAACACTGTCGTAAAAATGAAAGCAAAAACATGCCAGGAAAATGAAATCGGAACACTGCTGCCCCACCGGAGTTTCATAGACACAATCGATCGTTCCATCCTAGACTTAACCGCTGCTATTTTTAACGCTGGAAGTAAAATAATATAAACAAAACGGTAGGGACTGGACTGGCGTTTAGTTAAGTATCAAATTTTGAGGGTCACACAGTGTTCTGCTAGCTAGAAGTAAACAGTTTTGTTCGTTGCTATCAGTAAAACATTTGACATTTCTCAAACAATTTGACCAGGTACATATGAAAAAAAAATAAATAAATTCTTCGAATTGAATGTACTTTTCAATTTATTCCTTCACTTCCAGAATGTTTATTCAGGAATGATTTCAGCAGCGTTCGAAAATCGCTATCGCTCTTTACTTTTCGCACTAAGATTTGATGCAAAGTTTTATATCTTTTCATGCTTTGAATACACTTCTGAAATTGTGTGACATTGAAAGTATTAAATGAAATTAATCAAGAAAATCTGTTAACAGTTAACACAACTACTTAATGGCAGGGTGTCGTAAACAATAGTAACAATGATATGGCTTAAGCTGAATAAACTAACTGTTACATGCTTCTATGGTTATAATAACTCTTGGCCATTTACATTAATACTCTTATTCTAATTACAATATTCTAAATATAATAACAATTTTACTGTAATTATAACAATTATATTCTTTACTTATAGCAGCATCTTTAATTATAATAACATAATAGTTACGTTACCGGCAAAGTATGAAACGCCGGCATTCTATATAATGCCTTGGCATTGAATATAATGCCGGACGATTTTAGGCAAAGTATGAAATAAGAGAATTATTACATACTTTACTAAGGCATTCTATAGAATGAAAAACGCTCTTTAGACAATGTATGAAAAAAAATGTTATGATAAGGCTATTATTCAAAAGACGTTCATTCCTCTAAAATACAAATATTTTATTTAATCAATATTTTAAAAAATTAATGAAATAGTTCCATTAAAAAACTGTTCTTTGAAATATGTAAAAAAAAAGATAGTGAAGTGATCTTGATACAGCGTAATAAATTTGTACTTTCTATCTGGCAGAGACTGGAAATCGATAAGATCTACTTGACAACGGAAGTTCAATTCAGAAACAACCATAAATTTCACATCAGTGCTCTTTTTAATACCTTCTTAATTTTTCTGGCAGGCTCACATAGGTGGTTGTTACAGTTCAATATCATTACGTGTAACGTTTTTGTAATTGGTTAAAAATTCTTTCGCTATTCTCTCACGTCGTTCCTGTGCAGTACTCAAATGAGTTTTCATGAATGACAGAAGATAACTCAGCGTCCGTGACGCAATGCTGCATAGTACTGATGCTTTCTTTAATAGGATAAATGAATGCACTTTTCCACAAACATCGCAGCCTAGCTATTCGGCTGCCAGTAGTCCCGTAGTTCCTTCTTAGTAGTCATTTTGGCCTTTTTACATAATTTATTAATTTCTGGTAAGTAGTTTCGGTTCTTCGAAACGAATGGGAAATGTATATTATACTTTGCCGGTTTGTCATTTGACATTCCATAGAATGCCTAGGACATGTGTGAAATATAAATCGTTTCATACATTGCTGGCTAGTTTTAGGCATTCTGTAGAATGCCGGATTTCACACTTTGCCGGTAACAGTTATAATAAAATGACTAACATCTTCTCCAGTTGTAATACAACAGTACAAGAATTAGAATATTTCAATTTAAAAAAACATTTTTATCGCATTTGAACACTTTTATTAATCCGAAATAAATTTCAATAAAATAAATTCATTCTAGCCTTTTGATTGTAGTATAATTTTAAATAATATAGAAGATATAGCATGTCATTTTAGGTATATATACAATGATTCATTTTTACCTCTAGATCACAGGAAACACAATAATACCATTCTTAGCACTTCATATACTTGGATACATCTCGCTTACATATATTGCCACTTTCATGGTAATTACAAATCTATAAAATCTTTGCTTACAGAAAAATGCATTTAAACGTTTAGAGATTTTCAGAAAACTGAATTATGATTTCTATGCAATAATTTCGAGTAATCAGCACAGAATAAGTGTCTCTTTCATTCAACATAGATTAAGACACTGAAAAAAGATACTTAAGTTAAAATAAAAAAAAAAAAAAAATGAACATTCGTGAGTTTGCATGGTGCTGCTCATGTTTGATGAACTGTACTTCATTAACAAAATATCATAGATTCGAAGTCGAAATTATTACAAAGTTAGACATATAAATTGGTAAGAAATAAACTCAGGTTTGTAATATGTTATTTCTCTCAATATTCATTTCTAGTAAACTAAAATTCAACACTCTTTTCCAAGTACTCTATTAAGAAATGAGTCATTCTATATGTGCTTTAATAGGAACTACACTCATGTTCAAAATTAAGACAATTTACACATTATGTCGAATTTCTAATGGACAAATTTCTAATGAACAGAACAGATTTCTAATTAAATTTAGAATGAATATACATTTATAACAGTGAAAACGATGCATCATTCAAAAGTCATTTTAGTATGTACGCATGTTTATCAGTAAAGCTCATAATGCAGGGAGGTCCAACATCCACGTTGTGATATCGAACTGAAAATGAATCTATTATGGAATATGGTTCCTTTTCACTTCAAACAGGTCGCACAGCGCGAAGGCATATTGGACAGGAAACAGTTGAGGAGTCCCTGTGGTAATCAATCCCACTCCTAAAACAAGGTACTTTTAACTGCAGAATAGTTTCGGAAAGGGATGGCGAGATGAAATTGCCCTCTCAATAGGTCCCAGACACATTCTATAGCTTCAAGATCAGGAGATCTGGCTGGCCAATCCATGTGGCGAATATCTTCACTTTACAGGTAATTGTCGTACAGCTGAGCCATATATGAACGAGAGTTGTCGTCCATTAACAGGAAGCAGGACCAACTGCGTCCTGAAAAACTGAATATATGGTTCTGAAATCATATCTCTATACATCACAGCAGTCAGACAGTCATTGTCAAACAGATGCAGGGGTATGCGGCCGTCCAACATAAGGCCTGCCCAAATCATTACGCCTCCACCACCTTCATAACATTTTCCCTGATCAGGGATGAATAATATCACATTCCAGAAACAGGTACGCCGAGAATCAATATCCAGGTTGTATCTCCAGGCTGTATCTAAAAAGCATGGTGCTCCACTGAAGTGTGGTATAAGGCGGCGTATGCTCTCTGCACTATGGTAAACGTGCTCTTTTGTGTACTGCAGTGAGCTGGACGCAAACTTCGGGTCTTCTGGCATACAGCTCTTTCTCATGAAGCCTTCAAGCAACTGTAGAACGTGAAACTCGCCTTCCAGTGTCAGCATCACGTGAAAGCTATGAAATTGCAAGAGTCCTATGTCGCCGCGCTAAAAATGCCAAACAAAGATCCTCCTCCATCGCTGTGGATTTTGGTCGACCTTGTTCAGGTCTTCTTGATAGGGATCCAGTGTCCTGAAACTGTTTCTACAAATTTCAGGCGACAATGGGAGTTACACTGCGCTCCGTGGCCACCTGCGCTTGTGACTGGCCGGCCTCCGGTCCCTTACGTCATCCATACCTTCTTGGCAATTCATTTTACCTGATACTTTACAAAATTTACCCAACTCTTGCGAGAAACATAGCGAATGTCGTGAAGGAGTACGAGCCGAAATCTGCTCCTGCGTTTATATTCATTCCACATTTACAGTTCCTCAGATACACACGTGAACGCTTACATGACTCTGAATATTTGCATCATTTGGAAGCATAATTAGTAACATTGGTTCACTACTCTTCGTAAAAATAGACCTAATTTGGAGATTCTCTTCATTTTGCACACTAATATATTTACATAACTATCCTGTATCAACTAACTCTTGGAAATATGGAACATTTTGGTTGCATATTCGGTGACAAATAATAAAAAATCTAAAACATAATTTTCAACTTATACAATAGAACAATGGAAATACATTAGCCATACTGCCATAAATATGTTACATGTGATTTACAAGATTTATGTACACTGAAATTCATTTCGTATTGAATTGCATTTTTAAAATAACCTTGGTATTTTTCCAACTTGCATAGCTGCCAACCTTGAAATATAAAAAACGGGAGGTTCTCGAGGAAAAAAGGCAGGAACTTCCGGCGTGTTTTCGCCCTGCGCCTGCGATGCGATTTCAAAAGAGCTCCAAAATTCACTTTATATTACGGTTATTGAATTATTTATATAATTTTGTTGTAAAATACATTAATATTTAATTAGGTCTTCTAAATATTTTGCCCAATTTTATTTATATATTTCTTTCAGTTTTCCGCAAGAAAATTCTTAAGTAGGGAAGAAAAGCTTTTATTTATCTTATAAGCTTTTCTTCCTTTTCTTAATATCTTTTTATTTATCTTTAAGTCTTACGGTAAAAACAACAAGAATTTAACAATTTAAAGAAATACTAAAATATTATTGATACAGATGGCGCAGGTAGAATAGCGAAGCATTTTATAGGATTTTAAACGAATATGCATTTAGACTAACATAAGAACTTTATATAATCTTCTATATATTTAAAAAATTAATTAAATTATTTTTTTAATTAATGAGATTAAGAGTAAAAAAATATTTTTAAGAATTGTATCTATTGCCTTTAAATAGTTTAGTTTCTTAATTAATAACAGATAGTTTAAATATAAAACAGCGATATATATTACGTTTTTCTGAAAGGCAACATACGCGAATGTATAGTAAAACCACGCATTAAAATGAAACAAATCGGCTCAACATCGCGTTTCCAGATCCCTCTTGGGATAATAATTAATGTACATACTATTGTGAGAATAAACTTAGCAATGTACAATTTCTTGATTAAAAAAACTTAAATACAAATATAACTGATTATTGGTTCATTATCGATTAAATGTCGGTCGAACCTTCATAAAAATTCTACAGATGTCCGCAGTAGATTAAAACAATTCCACTTTGAGAAGAAAAATTATACTAAAATTTACGAAGGAGAAGAAGGATAGAATTACAGAAATTTAAATTTCATGAATTCAATGCATTTTATTTACTGTTGAACAACATTTTTCTTCATAAAGGCTAAAAATTAAAAATTTGGGAATTTCATAGTCTATCAAGTGAGTGGAAGAATCAATGAAACATATGGAGAAGTGGAAGCTTTTGAAGATAGCATATACTCTGTCTTACAAATCCACAAAAACCACTGGCAAACTTATTTCATTTTCTTTAATATTTGGCTAAAGCTTTCATATTTAATCTGTCTGTTATTATCAAGCAATTCTTAATTTTTTTCCTTTAATTATAAAAGAAATTTCTTTCCATCACTGTAAACATAATGTCACTATTTTCCAGCTGCTGTGCTTACAACTTCCCTTGGAGTATATTAGTTTGTTAGTAGAGTCTTAGCGTTTGCCTACCTGCTTACATCTGCAAAACCCTTTAAATTATTTTCATGTTTTAGGGAACACCTGTATTAGCATTACAAATAAACAATTATATATTACGTTTATTTAATTAGAATAACTTGATAAGAGTAAATTGAGATTAATTATTACATATAAATGGCTTGTTTATCACTTTCTTTCCGGAACCTCTGCTAATTTCTAGCGTTGAGTGGAACCCTTGTTAGGAAACGCTTGCATATTTTTCCAATGAATTCTTGAATTCTTACTAGTATATTAAAAGTAACAACAAGGAAAAAAGGAAATACTTGGCTATTTGAGAACAATTTTAACTCTGTATTAAGCTATCAGATTAAAAAAAAAAACTATTTTTTGCTTTCATTAATGATGTAATTGCCATTATAGTAATTGGAATTTAAAATTACGGATGAATTAATACAATTGAAATTGATTTTGTTTGAACGTTTATTTTTTAATTCAATTACTCAAATTATTAAAACAATATGAGTAAAATTTATTTCTTTAACTGATAAATATAATCTAATTAACAAAAAAAATGATGTATTTACCCGAAAAAGCATCAGACAGAGCGTTGCGTGATCAAACATCATCTGTTTCCTTCAGAAGCAAAGTTTTGCAAAATGGAAGGAGCGACGACCGTTTTTATACCGAAAGCAAAGCAAGCACGCTGTGCGCTTGCTTCTTATTTAATCGCAAATGGCTAAGGTACCAATAGTATCACTATCTACAGGTTAAAAACCGCAATGATTGTACGTCTGGATCAACTCATCATGTTCAACGGTAAAAGGATACACAGCCATCTACCAAGGAAATTAATCTTATTTTTCCTGTTTCATTACTATTTTTTGCAACAAATGGCACTATATTTTTACTCGCTTTGCTTGCAACTTTCGGTATAAAAAATAACAAGTAAATAACAAAATAAAATAACAAAAACAATCAATTTGGCTTTCATCAAAACCATAGCACTTATATGCAAATCTTACATGTTGTTTGATGTATAGCTAATGCCTTCACTAAAAACAAAATGCCAATCAAGGCATGCCTTTTAGATTTTGGAAAAGCATTTAACTGGGTCTAGCAGCACGGCCTAATATTTAAATTAGATTAAATAAATTTTGCAACAATTATACCACATTTATCAGATCTTAGCTAAAATGTATTACTTATCAAGTACGACTTGAAAATGCATATTCCAACAGAAAGTATATTTTCTTCAAAGCTCAATTTTAGGACCAATCCTTTTTAATATAAGAGACATGCCGATCCTTTATAGCAGCGAAACACGCTGAAGACACAGTATTAATTGCTATGCCTTCAGCGTCCGACCACAATATGCTGTTAACAACCTTCAGTTCAGCCTAAATACCATCTCAAATTGGTAAGTTTTTGGAGAATAAAACTAAAAGCTTCAAAACACTGTATCATATTTTTCTCTGCCGAAAATACCGGAATTATCAATGTGTAAATACTGGCATTAGTATAAACAATGAAGTTCTTCCAATAGTTAGTTCGACAAAAATACCTTGGAATGTATCTTGACCAAGAACTTACATTTAAAGACCAAGTTAATTAAGCTTTACAAAAATCAAATTCTGCTTTCATTGGCAGTTTCCATTCCTTGTCTATACGATAGTGTATTTGTAGTTAACGTCAACGGAGCTCTACAACTACAGGTAAAAATCCTAATTAGTTGTTAAGTCTGAAGAATAATGATGGTTCTACTGTTTACGGTCTCATTTTGCAAACGTTTTGTGCTCCTTAAGGAGGAGAGGGATGTGTCGAGTGATACCCCTCAGAGTCAAGAGAGTTTTGCTCAATCTCTAAGCCAAAATAAAATTTCCTCTTTGCATAATTTTAAATACTATCAAACGTCTTTTCATAATATGCAATAAACGTATGAGAGGTTTCTGCAAGAATGTACTGTTATAAATTAATTCAGATTGCTAGTTCGATTCGAGTATAATAAAATTTGAAGAACTAAGTTCACTGTAACACAGAATTTCTAATTTTAGAATCAAATTAAATTTGCCAAAAAAGTTTAAAATCATTCATTGGAAAAGATATTCAATTCAAAAAATGTTATAACACGTCTTTACTACCGATTCAAACACACAATTGATCAATTATGTGTTTGAATAATGGTTAATACCTATTAAGCATTATTCAAACACATAAATTAAGCACACAAACATTATGAAACAATTTCAATACGAATGGGGACGCTAGTGCATTTGTAAGGCTTTTTACACTATATTACGTTTTTAATCCTATGTGTAAAAGGAAAATGAGTTTCAAAGCTTAATGGATTTTGGAGGAAAGATTGTGTATTAGAGATAAAATGCAGTTTTGTGTTGGATTATACATCCTGATTAGAATAAATAACATTTGTAAATATTTGAAAAGTACTTAAAACTTTTAGTAAATGAAGCTGCATTACTTTGTCTAATATCATAAAAATGTTATTTTAATTTTAACCAACGAAAATAATTTGAAGGGCGTTCATTTATTAATTTAAAATAGAGTATAAGAGATAATCAATGATTTCAAACATATGCCTTTGGTTTATTAATTATACATTCAGTAATTATTAAAACAAGCATCTCTGCATTTTTGAAACTTTTCCTGCACTTAATTTGTTAAGAAATCTCTGTGATTAAAATAATTTTCGCAAGAGATGTTCTTCCTTTATGAAGTAAAAATAAGGGCAATTTCAAATGGTGATTTGAAGGGGATAACCAATTTCCCGAACATTGTTTATCTTTTAAAATTTGCATTTTTTATTTATGTACAGGGATATATTGAATTTGCTTTGAACTCCTGAAACTTCCGGAGTCTGCCAATAAAGAAAAATTATTAATTTTTACTCTATTATTTATACATTAAAAATAAAAAACAGGGTTACCAGTGATAACAGATGCAAGATTGCAGTTGTTTCCTATACTCATTTGTGTTTCTGAAATGATTCGATTAATTAATTGTTCTTCGAAGCTATCATTCTTCGAAGTTTTCGCTCAGCCTAAAATTAAACATCGTATGATAAATTGTGGTGTTGTATGAGTAATCATTTTGTTTTAGTAACAATAATATAAGTAGTTAAAATAATGTGAGTAGTGTAAAATTAATCAGTATTTTATAATTTGCAATCAAGACATACGCCTAAAAATATCTTATCTTAAAAATAATGTCGATACTCTAAACTGTATTTATCCTATGTGTCTAAAACAGCATCTTCGATAAACACACGGCTAGATATTTAATTATGTATTGAATTAAAAGAATTCAGTTCACAAAAGGAAAATCTGCAATTCGGCTTATAGCTTTAAATTTCTTCACATGAAAAATACTAAAGTATTTTAGCAAACAAATATTTTTTTCTCAGTAATACTGTATACATTTAATTTTAAACTTATACTGATTGTAAGCAACTACAGGAATTTGAAAACAATAATAAATAAAACATAATTAACCATAACTTCACAATCAAAAAGTGCTTTCGAAATACAAAAAGTTAGAAATAAATAAATAAAGCAGACTACAATAGGCTAAATATTGTATCTTAAGATAATTCATGAAGTCATGTTTAGGATTCAATACCATTATTCTTACAAATAGCTGATTCGATGTACACAGCATCAGTGCACTTGTTTGCGATCAGAGAAGGATTTTAAAAACAAGAAATAAGATATACAAATATAAATCCATTAAATTTTGTTTGCACATTAAATCAAGGAGTTATATACGTATATAAGCCCATTAAATTTTGTTGCTATTACCTTAAATTGCTATTTTCTCAAACTGTGAAACCGAATATCATGTTAAAAGGTGGATTTATTGGAAAGTTTTCCAAATCGATTTGTAGTATTTTAATTGCATGAGAGTAAAGCAACATTCCAGTTTATATTAGCAAGCAAAGGAGATGTCTAATAGTTAAAGTTATTAACCATTATATCACCACGAACACAGTTTAAACAAACTAAATACACTGGGGGAGAATTGAAGGGACAATTACAAAATGTATTTAATGTTAACCCAGTGAAACGTATTTGATTAGTAGCTTAAGATCAACGTTATCACGTAGTTCAATGACATTCACCTTCGCTACATAGGAATATGAAGTTTTTGCACCCGTTCTTTTAGCGCATTCGGAAACGAGTGCAAAAAACTGCTTCAAACATTTTAATTTCAAAAACTGCATCAGTAGCCGGATAAAAGTTCCGAGTGTGAAAGGTCGAACGTGTCATTGAGAAGACATCTAATGGATTGGGAAAAAATGCGTGCGGTTGGAAGAATGGAAGCAGGATAAGCACGGATACAAGTTTGTAAAAACGTAAAGGCAGCCAAAAACGTCTCGTCAAAAATCTGGAAACGGTTTAACGATACTCGTGATGTATGCAGGCAAGCAGGTCAAGGTCGAAAACGTGCCGTCACAGACTCTTAAGACTGTTATTTTGAAAAGATTACTAAGAGAAATAGACAGTCGACGTCAACCCAGATTGGAAGGGGTTCGCTGTAGCTACGTAAACTCGACAACACAAATATACCGTGAATAACAGGATGCACAAATGATGTCTGTGTACAAGGAGATTCATGATTTGTGTCCCGTTACTTCAAGTTGCCTGGTTGTTCTTGTTTGAGATCATCCTGGTTTGGCTACATCCGAGCTCTCTTTGCTTATTTTATTTACGAGTCTTTTTTTTTTTTTTTTCAGACACAGAGAGTGACTCCAGACGTGATACAATCTGGTGGGAGCAAAGCACCACAGGCAATAAGCCGTAAAACATCTCTTGAAGCCACTGATTAGACCACTGAAAGCCACTGAAAGGTGGCGGAATCATGGTAGGGCGGGCATAATTTTGAATGCCCACACTGACCTACACACTTTTAACCAGAGCAACTATTAATGCTGAAATATACAGAAATGAAGTATTTGATACTTAAATAAAATCTTTTAGGGATGTAGTCGAGAGTAACTTCCTCGTAATGGATCTCGTCGCCATCGAGCTGGACTAATGTCTGAATATCTTGAGGGTGAGGGAATCCAGCGGATAACTGGGCTCATCATATTCTTAGGATTTAGATCCAGTAGAATAGGTGGGACGCGCTAGCATACCGATTTGCATCACTGCAGTCGCCGCCTAATAACATTCGCTATGAGCGGTACGATGCAATTCATCGCGAATGCATTTTGTTCCCGCAAGAACTCCAGGGTTATCTAATAATACACAGCATGGGAAATCGTCGATTTTCCATATTCTATATTGTAAAGCTTTGTATTCCTGTCAAGCGTAACTACACACTTTATTAATGTTTCCTATGTGTCACTAAAACATTGTGAGACCAACGTTTTCCTGTGTCACGATATTTCACATTTCATATGTTCTTACTTAATTTTGTTTTTATTTTTTTTGCAGAAATAGGCAATTTTGTGTTTTGGAAATATGTCAAGCATAACCAAATAAAGATCCTGAATACGTTCGATGTTTTTAGCTGCGAAAGCATTCACTTTATATGATTTTTTTTCAATGGTTTTTTTTCCTTTGAATTTCATCTACAAATTATAAGAAGCTCTCAGCTGCCTTCAACTGCGCAAGAACTGCATATGCATATGCAGAAAGCGAAGTGCTTAGTTTATATACCAATCGAAGTAGACTTCAAAGTGATACTGGACTAAAATAGAATACATAATAATAAGACCATCCTTCAGCGATGATCCACTTAAACGTAACATGTATAACCTTTTAAGCAGTATAACATCATTTATAATGAAACAATTTAGAACTATTTTAGATACCATTCATTTTACCATTCATTCTTGCAAATAACGTTGTAAGTATTATGTTAATTTTATTAACAGTTAAATTCTGAGTTAAACTTCTTTTCTGTCAAATTCTTTTCTTCAACTTCCGGCCAGAACGTAGTTTTGGAATCACGTCTGAATACATAATGAGGAAGAGCGGGATTTAATCGCGAAGTTCTACTTACTGAGTGAGAGAGAATCGGAGTTTCTGATTTGCGCGCGTCCGCCTTATTGGCTACTCTCTCTCAAAGTTGTTATTACGCTCGGCCGTACTCAGGCCCTTGATAGCTTCATATTTAACTAGCGTTAAGGGGCCAACTCGGTTATAATCTTGATAGCTTCGGATATATCTCTTTAGTTTAGATTAGTTTTAATTTGCTCCTAGCCTCTTAAGTTCAAGCCCAATTGTCGGCTTTTACTGTACACTCCAAGATGGAGTTTTGTTAAATCTTATCTGAATAATAAAGAGTTATGTACCCTTTCATCTTGTTGTTTTTTATTGCACGAACTCAAGCGATTATTCTCTTACTTAAGATTCTTCACGTTCAACAGTAACTTAGCATTTACAAAGTGAGGAACCCTACAGCGTATTAAAAACCATTTTGTACTAAAAATTCATATAAACCCCAAACGAAAACTACCAGCTGAAATTTCTCTCTACCAGAAATTTAACGCACGGTATTTTGCACACATAACAAGAACTAATTGCTTTAAAATACTTATCATGTATATGACGAAAAGGTGAGTTATGCATGTGTATTTGTCAATATTATTTAAAGGCATTTAATTTGTTTTTAAAGAAGTAAACTACTTTATTAGAGCTCTATGAAGTTTCAGTTGCGAAGACTCTTATTCATCAGAGAATACACAGCGTGCCCATATTAACAATATTTGTAGGATTTAGCCACTACTTTAACTTAGACGTCGCTCACAAAATCAGACCCTGAAGATTCCAGGTGAGTCTTTGTCTCTATTTAATTTCCATTAGTTTCCCTGAAATGCAAAATAACTACAGAAATGTAGCAAGAAAATAATATATTTATTGAAAATTTCCTCGTGCATAGTAGAAAAATCAATATAAGTTTCTTCTTACACAATAGAAAATAAAAAGTGCATAAATGTATCCACTGTTAAACTTGAGCGAAACAATTTAAAGGGAATTTGAAAAACTGCCTTACTTTCACAGAACTTAAACCCTCTAAATAAATTCTCATATATATATAATCTAAGTCAGACAGCAAGTTCATAACTCTCTGTTACAACAGGTAAAACAAGAGTCCGCTAATTTGTTGCTGCCACTTTTAAGCACCTGTTGAAGACGTGCAAGACAAAGTATCTTACTCACAGGCATAAAGAACAGGCATAATCTCATTCAGTCTTTCTCTTTGCGTACTGGCTGCGTAAATGCAAAAAAATGAAACACCCTGCAATCAAATTTGAATTTTTAAATTTCAGTTTTGAATTCCGAGTTTAGGTGAAGTAGTAAAATAATAGGGAACAAACAGTTTAAAGAAAAAGGGTTAGAAATTGCAACTCTACACAACTATTTATAAGAAATCTTACATAAATTTGAACTATAATGATGCGTTAAGATGCAGTGATAAAATATGGAAAAAACAATTTAATTAAAACAAGTTTGAAACTAAAACTCTGCACAGTTGTTCATAAAATTAGCTACCAAAATTGTCAGATATAAGCTGTATTGCTTTTACAACTCGAAAAATACGTTAATTTGTTGCTGATGTTAATGTACATTAATTTACTGGAAAGAATTAGATTTCATAATTTTTACATTAATTTACTGGAAAGAATCTGATTTCAAAATTTGTACATTAATTTACTGCAAAGAATTAGATTTAATAATTTTTATATTAATTTGCTGAAAAGAATCTGATTTCATAATTAGTACATTAATTTACTGGAAAGAATTAGACTTCATAATTTGTACATTAATTTACTGGAAAGAATCTGATTTCAAAATTTATGCATTGATTTTTGAAGAAAATTTGATTTCAAATCTGAAGTACATATAATTCTCTTATAATTTACATTTGAAATTTAATCAAATTTATTTTTGAACACTATGGAAAATATAAACTTAATTTGGAAGAGTAAACAATTTTCTATATAAATTACTTTTAATAATATACACCATTTATACACCATTTTCACCAGATTAATGAAAAATTAGGATATATCTTCTTTTACTGATTACTGAGAAATTGTCTTCCTAGTGCAAAGTACAGGTTTTCGAAAAAAGTAATGACTAAACGCAAAACCGATTTCAGTTGTTCAGTCACTTTAATACCAAGAAACTATTTTTCACAGACATAAATTCTAGATAAATTCAAATGCATTTGCTAAATGTACACGCCAGATAGACATGTTACATTTCTTTTATTTTCTTATAAGAAAAAAAAAATAGTTCGTGATATTAGGCTTTTCCCCGAGATTTATCAGGTAGAAACTGCTATCTGAGTTTCCAATAAGCAACAAAGCCTTCCGCTGAAATTAACCGCATTGATCGTCGATAAAGAAGCAGAAAAAATGAACCACCCCATCAGCAGGAATACCGAGGGGTCCGGGAGGTTTCCCTTATCGATCCGGCACTACCTCGGGTCAAGGTCTAGGAAGCGTTCCAAATTTTCTGTGGTGACACTCCTGCAGAATCAATCATGAGATTTCTCATTCGGTACTAGACACTTTCTAACTTCAAGCTATGATCTCCGGATTTCATGAATGGGGAATTTCCGGAATGAACCACACACGAGATTTAAAAATAGCATTCTTTCATTTCGTATGCGAGTTAAGTAGCATTTTTGTGGTTACAAAAATACAGGTAAGATTTCTGATCCAGATTTCTCCTAAATAACAATGAAGATCTAAAATTCTAGATAATACTTCGATGGAATAAATTATATCGCTTTGGAATCCCTGCTGTCTGCTTTAATTTTAATGATGTAGAAAAAATTACGAAAGTCAGTTATCGCAGTTCTAAATTTAATTAAACTTTCTTCTTACCTATTTCTCGGCACTTTTTTACAGATTCCTTTTAGACACTACATTACTAAATATGATCAAGTTTGAGTTCTGCTGTATATGTGGAGTAAACGAATTATTCTATATATGGTCATTTTTTACATTAGAATCATACGTTTCATTCAAATTCAATACACCGGGTTTGATTCTGCAAAACAAAGGATAAATGTTTCTGTTTTCGCAGCACAACACGCACATTTCCTAAAATAAGGTAAAAGCCTCTCGAAGTGTGAAAAACTATATCAAAAATATAGAATTTGCTTTAAAACTAGATACATTAATAGATATATTAGATTTGCTAAGGAGTTTTTTTCCTCTCATTTAAGTTTGATAAGAAGGCATTTGAAAATTATAAATAAATAATACAGTATTTTTAATAATGAATCCACTGCTCGGAACCCGATATTCAAAAGATAGGTATTTTATGAGCAATTTTGTTTACCATTCAGAAGTATCAAATATTATTATGAAGCACACTAACGCGCTCAGTTGTACTTGCCAACTCACAGTTACAATATCAAAAATTTGATATAGACACCACATGACTGCTTGTACAGTCTATTGAATTATAAACATTTTCTGATGCACTTTATTTAAATTTATTTCCTCGAATTATTCTACTTTAATTAAACGATTTCTCAAAGCGAGTTCAAAATGACATAAAAACCTGCAAGTTTTCAAATTAAATACCTCAGTTAATTTTTATCGTACAGAAATCAAACTTCTTATAATTTTACTTTTTCATAACGATTAAAATATTTGCCAAATATAAATACAGGACTTAGAAGACTGCATTCAAAGATATATTTTGCTACTTGTCAAAAATTAATTTTTTTAAAAATGTAACATTGCCAAAAGCATGAATATTTTCGTAACTTAAAACACTTCCGTAATTGGAAGTATATAACTACGATCAATGATTACGAAAATAAAGCCGATATATATATATACGTTTGGTTCTACCGATTGCAATAGAAACAATAAAAAAGGGAGATGCAGAACTAGATGTTACTGCAGTCCCATATACAGCATTTCCACTAACTGTGGCGAATTGTTTCTGAGTTATGCGAGATACATACATCCGCACATACAATGTGTACGTACATACTTATTGTTGTCACAAAAATACATTTTGATTCTATTTTAGAATCCGTTTTGGAATAAAGAGTCCTTTATTCTGACCGCGCGTACAGACATCACGCAATAAATAGTCAAATCATCATCAACAAATAGTCAAAATGTGTTCGGGAACGGTCAAAATGGATCTTTATATACGCTGAACAGTCATCTGTGCATATTCGGATATATACTTTGGTACAGAAATATTGCATAACGCAATGCAAATCTTCTTAAGATATTTAAATAATTGTTAATGTTTTCACTAAGCAAACTTCATGTCTTGGTAAAATATAAGTTATTTCCATTTCATTCTCAAAATTCTCTTGATGCATACATATTCCGCATGCGATGTAATGAAAATATGCGTAAATACTTCTTATATAGTTAACGCTTTTATTTAGTAAACAGTGCAAAAATCTCCACTGTGTTAATTTATGACGGAATAATTATCATAGGAAATTTTATCCCTACCATTTAGTATTGCTCCTTTAAAAAGCTCATTTCAAATTAATGATTTAATGCTTGGAATTTTGAATTTCTGTGAACTATTTCTTAAAATAGCAGGTTTGTCACAAGAATCGGAATACAAAGATAAAATTGAATTTTCATTTTCTTTTTATCTTTCCACAATGAAAACAATTACCATGACTAGCTAAAGTTAAGTGTGTTATAACCAGACAACACATTAAATATTCTATCAAACTGTAAGTTCTCTAGCATCAGTTTTGTCGCTTTCATGACAGCCATATATAAATGTAATTCCTGTTTCAGATTAAAGGCTTCTTCAACAGAGTTTTTATTAAAGATTTCTGGTAAAAATATCTCACAGTATTCATAATTTTGAGATTATAATAAGCTAACTGATAAGAAAGATATAAATTTAAAATGAACATAAAACTAGTTAGTAAAATGAAGATAAAAATGTTCCTGAAAGCAACAAAATATCAAACTAAAAAAAATTGATAAAAAGTATAGATAAAATTACATTTTAATCAACTCTATTAATCTGATGAGCTCTGATCATTATGCCCTCTTACATAAGTATATGCAATAACTTGAACAGCTGCAAATTATTATGTTCATGTTACGCTGTTTTGATTTTATCTTCGGCTGAATGCTCAAGATGATAAAGTTGCAGCTTTTCACACGTGTACTTAAGTCTTCAGTCTCAAACTCGTATCATAGTATGTTTTCAGCATTTAAAAAAAAAAAAAAAAAAAAAAAAAAACCTGTTGCTGATGTGCCGTCAAATTATCAGATCTTGTATAGCTTTTTAGCATATAATAGACCTGGAATGTTTCGATGATTAGGCATTTTGACTCACATGGATAATACCTTGAAAGGAAGCTAAATCGAGCGGCGTCCAGTCTGATACAGAGTGCATTTTACAGCGCTGAAACATCTTAAGGCTCATCGATTGGCAATCTATTTTATCATTATCTGTAACGGACACAAAATACTAAAGGAAAATAATAACACACTTTCAAGTTATCAAGAAGCCGCTAAATGAAAACAATCTCGTCGAGGATCTGATAATATCTTACAGCTTCATTTCTACATGCAATGGTTAAAATTCTTATCTTGTCTTGGATAAATACTTATAATCCATTAATAAGCGGGTAAACATGTGTACAAAATCTACATGTGCAGAGTTCTTATTCGAACTTTATTGATTTTACTTTGAGATGTCATTTATCAAATGCATCTAAATTTAGGTTCAAATCTAATTTTAGAATTGGAAGCAAAAATATAATGCGTAGAGCAGTGGGAAATTTTACAGATTTGCTAATTATAAGAACATTCGAATAAAAATTAAATTAATTTCAATACAGAATTCAAATGACTTATTGAGCAAAATGTTATTATTAGATATTTAAGCTGTTTATTTTACCTTAATTATTTGACATAAAAAGTACACTATTACAAAAAAGATGATACTTACTTTGCTGAAGAATTTTTATTTTGTTTAAATTGAATTTGAGATCAAAGAACTAATTATTTTTATTTTATTATTTCGTTTTATTAATCAGAAGACAAAAAAGCGTGAAAGAGTTTTATATTACGATTATTTTACTACTGGGAAAAGAAATTTAATTAATTCATGGTAATAATTTTGCATACTAATATCTTTCACTTTAGATGGAAGAGATTGTTAGAAAGACTGTCCTCATTATCAGACTTTTCATATTTATTATTCATTATCATATACCTTCTTCGGAATAAGTATTATAAAGAAACTTTAAACTGTCGATAATATTTATTTTAATCTTCTTCTACGGACATACGATCACAAAGGTTTCACAAAGGTTTATCAAAGGAATTTATTTCAGATGCCAAAAAAACCTAAAAAATATAGTTCTAAATGGATGTATGCAAAATTATTGGTGCTTTCAATGAACGAATTTCAAAACGTTATATAAATTTTTATCGGCTTTCAACCTACAATACATTCACCGTTATAATCTATAAACCTTTTATCATCTATCGAGCAACAATTCTATTCACATCTTCAAAAGCTCCCCTCCTCTACTCCTGAAGAAAATTTACATTCCATTCTCATACATTTTCGTGCTTCTGTTCTCTGAAGAAAGTATGGTAATAAGAGAAAAACGTGGTATTCTATTGTAACAGTAGCGAATGGATGTGAGGAGAGGATGCGGTCACGCTTCGACTGAATGATCTCCTTTAACTTCCTCTGAATTCGAAGAGGTGTGGGGGATCTTGTATATCGCGACAGAATACTACTGCAACATAATTTACCAGCGGTAAGACCTTTTATGTCAAGGTATTGGGAAGATAGTCCATGTAGGGAAAGTACACAGTGTTTTTTTTTAAACTGATTCTACTCAGAGCCATCTGTAGCTCGATCTCCAGGCAACACAAGATTTCGTAAAAATACTAATGACGGCATGAAAAAAAAATAGTTCTAAAAGTTGCCGAAAAGGGAAACTATAGCGCAGTTATAGTCTACAAAGGTGACAGGTGAGAGCAGGTCCGGACACCAGGACGGCTTACATAGATTAGTCGGGTATCGTCCGGAACCCGCAACTATCTGAAGCTACACTCCGAAAACAATACAAGGGCAAAGTACATGGCCATACAAGGGCAAAATATAGATTTTTCTGCATGCGAAATTAAACATTTTCCTGGCTACATCGCATGTTAACACATTGCTACACATACTCGCTACAATATACATTTCATAATACGCATTGCGTTGATCATTGCACTGTACTTAAGGCACATTTACAACTCAATTCTACACTTAATACACTATACTTTGCAAAATATTACACTGAACATTATTCTTGAACACTGAACATTATTATAGTCTACACAACTAAATGTATTGTAAATAAAATTTGAAAATCGAAATGGGCGGTTATGTAAACAACAGCAACTTTCAGTCTCTCAATTTACCTCAGCGTTACTAGTGAAATTTATTTATCTTCATTAATGGAAAGCAACCGTCGAGTTTAAAGGCTCTCTATCAATTGATGCATTGAAATGCATAATTCAAAAGTTTGATGAAACAGATCCTTAAGAATTCGGTTTGTTAGAGTGTGGAAACAGGTATTAGAACACACAGTTACCGATGTCACGATGTCTCGATTGCATTCTGTAGAGGCATTAGATTATTTCGAAGTAAGAGAAATGAAAAATGAACAATGCTCTCGACAGGACTCGAACCACACACCTCTCGAATACGCGTCGAGCGTGCTGACCACTACACCACGAAGACGGGAGAAATACCTTATATACTTTCCCTTTTAAAGGGCGGCTGGGGATTAGGGAACCCAGTCGTGGAGATCCTGGTGGTGGAGAAACATAATCTACCACCATTTTTAGTTCGGGCGCCGCTGTAGAGACATCAGGATTTTTTGAAACAGGAGAACATGAAAAATGAGCAATGTCCTTGTCGGGACTCGAATTACGGACCTCTCGAATGCGCGCCGTGCGTGCTGACCGCTACACCACGAAGGTATGCTAAGAAGGAGGAGAAAATACCTTATAAGTCATTGACGACACCCTTGAAACCATAGCTGGTAGTAACAGTGCCCTGGGAATAGGGTGACAACTGGATTCGAATCTTTCAGCAATATGGCAAATCTTGCGCAAAGTTCTTCACTTCTATCTGTACAAAACAAGCCGCTTGCAAGAATTACATATAACGATTATGATAAACGGGGGGCTTTTTCTCTGACATTTTTTGCCAAGCTGGATGATTGGACATGAAGAATTCTGTGGGGATATGAGGCCCATTTTCATCTAAATGGAACTATTAGTACTCACAGTTTTCGAATTTGGGCATCCGAATAATTTCATGTAATTCAGGAAATACCAATGCATTCAACAAAAGTCACTCTTGTGTGGATTCATAGCAAATTTTATCAGAGAACCAATTTTTTTCGGAGAACATTATTCTAATGGGACCACCATACATCCGTACACGCAAAAATATCATGATATACTGAATAGTTCTGCCATTCCACGACTTCAGCATAGGAATTTACTGCATGAGGTAACTTTTATGCAAGATAGAGGGCCACCGCACATTTTCTATTGGTAAAGCGGCTGTTCCCTTCACAGAGGAAAGGGTCATAAGTCGTTTTTTATCATTTGCATGGCCGCCTCGCTCCTTGAATCTAACCCGATGTGACTTTTTGTTTGGGGTTATTTGAAGTTCAGAGTCTGTCTTGGTCGAATCCCGACCTCCAAGATGATATGTGTTCAGCATCTGTTGATATGTGATAGTTTACGTTCTGGCATCGAGAATGTTTTGCATAGTATGCATGGTGTGATCCACAAGAGCACTGTCACATTGCAAGAGGTTTATGCCCTCGCCGAGGATGCGCTTTTATTGAACAAAGGGCTATGATACACTGAAATATCATCTTTGTAACCCTTTGGGGTAGTTCATATACTGCATTAGAGTGGTGTTGCAGTATGATTTCATTTTTGTTATTGATTTGTTTAATTCTCAGCTGTGTACAGCGCAACCTTTTCCTCTATCGGTAACTTTATGAATTAATTTTTTTCAAGAAACTTTTTTTCACGTATAAATATTAAACCTCCTACAAAATTTGGTAGCATTTCCCAGCTGATAGATCGAGCTACAGATGGCTCTAAGCAGTGCCAGTTTTAAAAAAATACGCTGTATATATTTCTAATTAATACCTGTTTCGGTTGTGGCCTCTCCCATAAGACCATTCCGCTGGAATCCCACAGGACATTTTACGGAACGATTGTGGGCTTAATCTTTTCTCTGCAATAGATCGTGGACATTTGCTTGATCTATAAACAGTCTGAACGCATTTGACATTCTTGTAAACAATCTCTTTCTCATCGCGAGTTATTGTTTAGCTCACATTTTTGATGCATTCTGCCGGGCAAGCTTTCGAACACAACAACTTAGTCACATTTCCCTGTTTCTTTCTAATAATTCATTCGGTATCCATGCACATTCATCGGTGCAGGTACCAACTCATCGGTGCAGACTCCAAATGAATCGTGGGAACTTTTACTAAGTGAATAAATGTTGCTGAAAATCGTCAGTTATACAGATATTTATATTGCATCTATTTCTGGCAACTTTCAAAGAGAGAGAGATGCTCGTCACACAACTCTAATTGAAATTTGCTCTTTTATAGGTCTTTTATATTTTTGTGACATAAGTCATTTCATGTAAATGTGCGGGATCTGTGGGCCACAGACGTAACCGGTTTGGAACTCTTACACAAAACTATGTCCTACACACGTTTTCGTTTTTAATCAAGATGTTTGATTTGATGACACAGGAACTTGCGTCGTCAAGAAAGAATCAGATAAACTTGATCCTATAAGAGAGTTTTTTAAAGATTTTATGAATAACTGCCAGAAATATTACACTGTCGGTGACCTCATAACAGTTGACGAACAGCTTGAAGCTTTCCGAGGAAGATGTTCTTTCAGGCAGTTTATTCCTAATAAACCTGAATAATAATATAATATAATATAATGAATTCCTAATAAATTCTATTATTAATATAATACGTTTTATTATTCCTTTAAAATATTTATTTCATAAAAATATAAAAATATAATTTTAATTTTTATAATTTGCATATTTTTTAAGTTTGATCATAATATTTTTGGATAAATGTAACACTTTTACCTGAAGAGTAACAATTTTTCCTTCAAAAAACACGAGCCGGGTCTTTGACCCAGGGCGCGCGCTCGTGTAACTGAAAAGAGCGCGCGCGCTGCCGGGTTAAAAACACCCAAGCGATTCTGTGATATTTATTCTAACTTTTCTGAGAAAATAAATACTATTACAATTTTAAAAGTAGGTTGGAACAAAGCTTAATTTCTTCAGTAAAGGCACTTTGCAAATTGTTCACTATACGGCGCTATTACGCTCCAGAACATTTTTGCTTTCAATTTAGTATTTTTATGTTCTAAAATGTGTTTCATTTTATAATGAATGTAAGTCCCCATGGTTCCGTAAAAATAAAGCATTAATGTATCAGTCCCATAGATTAGAATATCTCAGTTTGTAGAACATTATCTCTACATATAATAAAGAAAGAGTCAGTGTGTTTCGTTCGTGCTGCGCGTAAGCTAATAGACCCAGGGATACGAAAGTTTTGGGCAACAGGTTTTGATTCATTGCTTTGAATACTGAACTGGTAACTGTTTTCTCTTGAAAATATGAAATTTATTGCTTTTTTCATTGTAATGTTTTTATATTATGTTTTACTTATATATAATTTTAATTAGATAAAAAGTTTTGCATGATTTTTTTAGGAAAACAAGTTTTTAATTTCCTTTATACCATTTAAATTCTTAAGATTTTGCAACGGGAAGTTGGTTAATTTATTTATTAGGATAATTAATATTTGTATCAAGAGATATTGCTTATTTCATTGTAATTTTGTTATATGTAATATATATTTTTTAAAAATTTGTGTGGGTTTTTTCATGAGGTTGTTCTGAAGAGTAAAATTCTGTGCAGTTTTTAAATTCAACGTTTGGTGTTCCCTTTAGGCATTTTTCCGGTACATGTAAAAGCCAGACGAAGACTGGCCGCGCAGCTGCTAGTTTATTATATTTTAAAATTTTCAATAATTTATATGAATATATATATAATGGATGAATAATTTATTGGTATAGAGAGATTTTAATGGCTATTAATAAGCATTATTTACCTGATTTCAATCAGATTGTAAAGTTTCATTCTGTTACTCTAACTAGCTATTATGGTTTAGAAATTTATTGTTACTTCTCCTTTCCGTTTCCTCACCAGTATGAAAATCAGGTGTGAACGTATTTAAGGTGAAATTTTCGGATTGTAAGACAGAGCGTATTTGTGCCTCTTGAAGCCATGTTACCAGGTTTCTACTAGCTCAGACAAGACTGTATTATTCAGCTTTGAGTTATAGCTGTCGTCATTTTAATTGTTATCCCAATCGGAAGTTTTTGAGCCAACTTCATGTTAAATCAATTGTGTACTACTAAGCTTAGTTTAAATTTGAATTTGACTGTTACATTAAGTTATACCTTAAGTGGTGGATGATTTGTAAGCACGAGAAGTGCGTTATGTTCAAGTTCTGATTTAATACAAATATTTGTGTTTAAATCTTCTTAAGAATTTACAGTCCTTTTCAGACACAGCAATAATTTGTTCTTAGTCTGTTAAGAGTTTGGACTTAGTTTAGTTTACACAAGAACACCAAATTCTATGAGATTTATGGAGAAACTAGAAAAGTTACACTTTTAGATGATTAAAGATTTAGTACTGGATAAAGGAGCACTCAGTGTTAACTTTATATAAAATAACATGAAACTAGCAGTTACAAAAAACTCCTTGAAAACCATACGTAGAAGTATGGAAATTTTTGTAATTAACTTATTTAACTGCAACAAAACTTTTACTAGTTCTTTGGGACATTTTACTCTACTTCAAATATATAAAAATTACATTTTCAATTTAATGTTTAAACTCTTCTCTATCTTATTTCTAGAAAATTTCCTACCCTTGTATTGTTAAGAGATTTAAATTTAGAACTACAGTGTAGTAAAATCTCTCTTAACTGGCATCAACAGAACTTTACCGATTCCATATGATTTTTTCGGATAATTGAATATATCATTTCAAAAGTGACATGTTCATGTTTTGTGTGATTCCATCTGAAAACGTTGCAGCATACGCAGTATGCTGGTCGGTGTTTTGATCTATCAGCCAGTATTAAACAAATAATATCAAAAATCACACATATTATACAAATTAAACACAAACACAGTATTTTATATTTCGAAAAATAAAATTAAACATTTTAACTTAACCATATATATTATTACATCAAAGTTACAAAATTGTTAATGTGATGACATGTAACTTTTTATATGTCATCACATTAACAATGTTTGCCTGTTTACGAGATTGTCGGTGGAGTTTTAAACATTCACCGTGTATATAATGAAGGTTTATAACATCGTTGTTCTCACATTGTTCTAAGATTGTTAACGAACGAAGGCGACAGACGAACATTGCTCTGCACATCTTATGAAATTCAACAATTTTTCATTAGCTTACTCCTTTTGTAACTCTTTCATTTGGCATGCTCTCTTCATCATTCTCCTGATCCTCCTCATCATTTTGCCTTCTCAGCGTATGTCGGATTATCTCGTGATATCTTGAAGAGAGTCTGCATTTTCTACATCTATCCAAGCCTGCACTTCCTCTTCACTAACACTAACCTCCTTCGAACATAAAACTAAATACAAAATGCTAGACACGGGCGCAAGGCGTGTTTTAAAATCAAGATAAATCTTCGTCACTCGACTCGTGATCTGCGAACTTAACTCTAGACCATAATTTAAGCGAATACTGGCATACAGAAATGCTTCAACATTTTCCCAGAGAAGGGCCAAAGTAAATATGGAGTTTTTTAATGTGAATTATCTCTGAAAGTCACCGTTTCACTTCCTTAAAAGTTCAGTTTCAGTTTCAGTGTCCTGTTAGAGTCAGGTTTTAGTGCCCCATAGAATTCAACTCGAGTAAAAATTAACAGCAAAAGTATTTCACATCTTCTGGCAAATCTTCAGGGGTTGGTGAATCAACAAACGTAAGAATCAGCCTATTTGAACTGGTAAATGCACAAATATATGTATATGAACTAAAAATTAAAAAATAACATCAAATTAAATCAATTTGCATTTATCAATGCAACACTGAAATAAAAAAACTTTTCAAAATTTAAACAAATTAGACTGAATATAAAACTTTGTGAACCAAATAATACGAAACATCAACAACCATTTATTTAAGGTATTTGTTATAACAAAGCAAGTTTCGTAAGAAAACTCAATACATAAAATTAATACTGTTACGAATTTGGTATTTAAAAAAGCTAATGTTAGTTCAATTATAAATTAAATGGTTTTATTTCTCGCGCAGTGCAGCGCGTGACGAATATTAAAAGAAAGCTAAGCCGGAAAAATTAAAAATACAAGAGCGCGTGCGTTAAATAAATAAATATCTCTTTTTGATTTCGAGAAAGTACTGGAAAATTCTAGCGCGTGATTTTAAAATCTTATAAAAGTAGGAAAACATCTCAGTTTGTAGTAGTTGCTTAGTTTGTTGTTGTTTAGAAAACTGCCGTTGTTGATTATAGCGAATTCGCGGATTAGCGTTCTTTAGCTGTTTTGAATTACGTTCTATTGTACATTTAAGTAGTTAAAAGATAACTACTGTGAGATATTGTGATACTGCATGATAATTTGAGAAATTTTAAGCATTTCTGTTGTGATAATAATAAATTTTTGTTCATTTTTCATCGGACTTGTGCATTCATTTCATAACGAACCCGTACGCACACAACAATTTTTGGTGTCAGAAGTGGGATTTGAATGCCAATAACAAGAGCGATGGAAGAGCAATTAAGGCATTTAATATCAGCCTTTGCCTCATTTAAAGAAGAAATGAAATTGGGCCAGGAATCCCTCAAGGAAGAAATAAAAGCGGCACAGGAACAAATGAAGTTGGGCCAGGAATCCGTTAAAGGAGAAATGAAATTGGGCCAGGAATCCGTTAAGGAAGAGATGAAATCTCTTAAAAATGAGATGAAAGCAGGTCAGGACGAAATGAAAAGAGAAATTACCTGCGTAATAGAAAATAAATTTGAGGCTATGGAAGGCAGAATAGACGCGGTTGAAACTAAAGTTGGACAAATAGAAGAAAGAGTTTCTTCGGTAAAAGAACAAGTAGAAGAAAGAATTTCTTCTGTAAAAGAACATATAGAAGAGAGAGTTTCTGCCGTCGAACAACAAATTGATGATAGGGTTTCTGCTGCCGTCGCCAAAGAAGTTGACAGCCTAAAGAAGTGCATAGCGACGGTAGGAAACAATTCTGAAGGTTTCAAATTTTTATCGATGCCTGCTCGTTCTGTTCTGAAACTATCTACATATGATGGGAAGACCTCCTGGCAGGTGTATAGGACACAATTTTCTATCGTTGCGGATGCGAATGGATGGGATTCTCAAGCTAAGGCCTGTCATCTCGCCGCTTCTCTAAGAGCCGACGCAGCGGATATCCTTCAGACTCTTCCCGAAAACAAAAGGTTAGATTTCGAAGCTCTGTCCGGCGCCTTGGAGTTGCGCTTTGGGGAGAAGTGTTTAAAGGACTACAGCAGGCTTCAATTAAAATCCCGTCAACAGAAGCCCACCGAATCACTCCAGGAACTCGCCACGGATGTTGAAAGGCTGTCCCACCTCGCATTTACGGAGTGCCCGAGAGAAACGAGGGAAATTCTGTCGCTGCAATATTTCATCGATGGCATCCGGGACCCTGAAATACAGAAAGCACTGCGAATGGCAGATGTAAAGAATGTAAAAAGCGCTCTGTTGTACGCCGTGAAATTGGAGGCAGCCCAGCAAGCAACTCTTAGGGATCGCTACCCAGTCAGAGCTGTGCGAGTCCACGACCCAGGGGACCAATTGATGGCTCGTTTAGATGATTTATCCAGACAAGTCGATGCTTTGATACGGAGTAGCAGTGAGAACAAAGTGGCTGTAAGATGTTGGAGATGTGGTTCTGAAGGTCACCTACGACGGCATTGCAGAACACCCCAGGGCACGGATAATGAAACGGATGAGTTGACAAGACCAGTGAATGCTTTAAGACGGAATAGTGGTGAAACAAAACCGACCCTAAAGTGCTGGAATTGCGGTGTTGAAGGTCACCTACGAAGGAACTGCAGAACTCCCCAGAGCACGGAAAATAAGGCATACGATTTAAACAGACAATTAAATGCCACGGGAAGGAAAAGGACTGACAAGAAACCAAAGTGCTGGAACTGTGGAGCTGAAGGCCACGTACGAAAGAATTGCAGAACACCCCAGGGTACGAAAATTGAGACAATTTCTGAGCAACGACGCAGGAAACAAATTAATGACCATATCAAGGAATGGAGGTTGCCAGATAATGAAAAACCCTGTTTTAAAGCGCTTAAGATCTGTATAGTGAGTGGCAACAATAACGGACTATCCATCAATGGGAATATCGATGGAGTTCCTTGCAATATGATCATTGACACGGGAGCTAATGTTACCATCATTAGGAAAGATTTAGCTGAACAGTTTAAAGATAAACTTATTTGGACGCCATCCTGTGTTACCCTTCAGACTGCGTCTGGTGACAAGATCGACATAATTGGGAAGTTAAACGTAAACATCACGTTTGGAAGTGCCGCCTACCATCACACGGCATATGTGGCGGATATTACAGATCCATGCATACTCGGATTGGACTTTTTAAGGAAATACAATTTTTCCTTAGATTTCAAAAACAATAAGCTGCTTTCAGCATCTGATGGCATGACTATCCATCCTCAAAAGGGATCCTCGCCTGGAAATGTCGACGCCTTGTCCGAAAGATCGAGCTCGGGAAGCTGCCGAAATCATACCAGGGTCGAAAAGAAACTCAAGACTACCAGCTATTCTCCATCCCAGAAGCTCTTCTGTCGAGACCTTCGTCTGCCTTGTGACCGCCTGTTTAGTCGCCCTACGGATGCGCCTTCATCGCCTGAGGAACACATCCAAGAAGCCCAGGCCCGGTTTGAGGGGATGCACCGTTCTGCACGAAAGCGAGTCAACTTGGCGACGGAGAAAATGAAGACCAGATGCGACACAAGAGCTACTAGACAGAGATCCAACAAAGGAGACAAGGTGTGGTTGTGGACCCGATTCAACGAAAAGGACTGAGTCCTAAATTACAGTCACCTTCGGATGGTCCATATACAGTGCTGAACACGAATGACGTCGTGGTTCGGATCTGTGAGTCTTCGAACTCTTACGACAGGTCAGCTAATTACTATGGCCATAGTATGTAATGTAAATAATTGTAAATAGTATCAGACCATGGTCCTTTTTTTTATAAATGTGTATTTAGTATTTGATTTGTATTTAGTAATTGATTTGCATTTAGTATTTGATTTGTATTTAGTATTTGTTTTGTATTTAGTATTTGATAGCATTTGATTTGTTTAAGTTAGTTATTGCATTTATTGTTTATATTGTTTGATATTGTAATGTAATGTTTATGCCTCAGTTGCATTTATGCCACAGTTGTAAGTTTAGCTTCCTGTCCAGGGATTGTACTGCCCGGGACGTGCAGTCCTTGGAAAGGGGACAGTGTTACGAATTTGGTATTTAAAAAAGCTAATGTTAGTTCAATTATAAATTAAATGGTTTTATTTCTCGCGCAGTGCAGCGCGTGACGAATATTAAAAGAAAGCTAAGCCGGAAAAATTAAAAATACAAGAGCGCGTGCGTTAAATAAATAAATATCTCTTTGATTTAATCTTAATAAATATCATATATAATATAAATTAATAATATAATATAAATTAATAAATATCTTTTTGATTTCGAGAAAGTACTGGAAAATTCTAGCGCGTGATTTTAAAATCTTATAAAAGTAGGAAAACATCTCAGTTTGTAGTAGTTGCTTAGTTTGTTGTTGTTTAGAAAACTGCCGTTGTTGATTATAGCGAATTCGCGGATTAGCGTTCTTTAGCTGTTTTGAATTACGTTCTATTGTACATTTAAGTAGTTAAAAGATAACTACTGTGAGATATTGTGATACTGCATGATAATTTGAGAAATTTTAAGCATTTCTGTTGTGATAATAATAAATTTTTGTTCATTTTTCATCGGACTTGTGCATTCATTTCATAACGAACCCGTACGCACACAACAATACTAATCAGGAGCCAATGAAACAATGCATCCTAAACAAAGTGATTTAAAGGCCAGAAACCAAAGTTGTATATTCATATCCTAAACATGATAATAATTATAATATTCCGAGTAAAATTAAATAATGTTAATTATAAGAAAACAAATTTTGCAACTAAACAAGAATCTTAGAACAATAAACAAACAGCAACATTCAAGAAATTGGAAGCTTTTGAACTAACTCAAAATTGTGCAAATTAAAAAATGTTTATTTTTATTCATTATAAGGAATTTAAATAATTAGTAGTTATAATATCTATTCATCATTTAGTAATCATCGAACTTTTTAAAATACTCATTACTTTTATTTAGAAATTATATTCTAGCTAAATGGCAGCTTTAAGCGCTATTTTAGTATAAGCCTCAATATATTATCTCCAAGAAACTTTCAAAAATTCTACCTCCAATTTAAGGCTAAGCTCTCTTAAATATAGAACAACACTTTTTACGATAACGTTCTTACCTTCAATCACTGAATACAATTGAATTTCCAGTGATTTCATTTTAAATTTTAGTAGGCGTGTAAGTTAATTTTAATTTCCTTTATGGGTTTGACCTTTAAATTGTTTAAATAAATAACTGTAATGATTTTGTCAATTTTGAATTACTTTTTAAGTGTTAACAATGTACAACTTTTGTTTTTACCTATGTATTTGAGTTTGAAAGATGAAGTCGGTGATATATCTTCAAAAGTAAGCATCCCTATTAGTTGTTTCCAGTTTAGTTGTGTTCTTAGTGAGTAACTTAAATTTAAATGATTATTTACTAATTTAGTTTGTTTTTATATTCTTTTGGCTTAAATGGACTAATGTCTTTTTTGATTGAGTATTATTCGTGACTTCTGATTTGGCTCTTGCAGAATATAATTTGATCCTTACTTGGTGGAAAGACGAAATACTCTCACTATATTCAGTTGTTGTTATAATTATCAGTTTATTTCCATGATACGTCGATTAATCTGCGATCAATGACAATAGCTACTTTTTCAATACTTAAAAATTTTTACCTTTGATTTTGGTATTTTTGCGATTAAGGATTTTTCTTTACAGATTTTTATGTTTTGAAAGCAACAGAGGTTTAGAAAATGCTAATTTAAAAATCTAATTAAAATACTATTAAGAATGCTTTTTATATTTATGGTTTTTATTGTTATTCCTTGGAGATCGTGTATGAAATGGTATTCCTTGAAGATGGTATATGAAATTTTTCTAATTATATACATTACATAGTTATCTCTCTCTATATATATAATATATAGTTTAATATACATATATTATATATATATATATATATATAATTCTTAATAATACTTGTAATGAAATATACTGAAAATATAATGAAATTAAAGCATGAAATATAGCAATATAATGAAATTAAAAGTCGGCATTTTCTCATTGACTTTTCAGTTCTTCATTTTTTCTAAAATTACCTAATTTTTTAAAAATTTTTAAATTGTATTTACTTTAACTACTAGCTCTTGCCTGACAGACAGGAGATTTCCTTTACCTAATTTACTTCATTTCTTCATAATCGTTCAAATTTACATATTTTCGTTCTCTATTATGTTTTCTAATTATCAATATTTAAAATTTGATTAAATTTATTCTGTATTGACCTTTATTGGAGTTGTTAAATAATTTACATTGTTTATTAGGTTTAACTTTTGACTTTTTTTATTAGGTTTAACTTTTGACTAAAATTTTTAACTTTTTGACTAAATATGCATTCTTAATAGGAGTTATTTTTATTTTTAAGTTCATTATATTGTTTATAATTTAAATTTATGCAGCCAAGGCACCGTGCTGACAATAGGTTGATTTTTTACATATTTATCAGAATGTAGGATTTTACTGGTATTTAATATAATTTTTTCGTGCCTTTGTGAATTTTGTTCTAAATTCCTTATTTTTTGTCAATATGCATATACAGTACAACTAAAATTATCCGAACCGAACTCCAACTATCCGAATCGCTTTTCAGAATTTCAAAATTTTTCAGAATCAACTGAAGAAGAGAAGGAAAAGGAGAAAAAGGGAAAAGAAGCTCAAGAAAAGGATAAGCAAGAGACAGGAGAAGATGAGGATCGCGTGTCACTTGAGGAATTAGGAAACATTCTTTTGAAAATTCCTGGATATCCAGATGTTAGTGCTGAGGATGCAGAAAATTGGATGGTGTGTTTTATTCGATAGACACTGGGTTTCAAATTTAAAATTCAAAGATTTAGTACAAAAAGGCACCTTGTGGATATGAATACTAAAACCAGTAAGCTGAAAACGCTCATTTGTTTCTTCGTGATTTCCAAACGTCTGACATCACGAAACTTGAAAGAAAGAGAAAAGATTATCTTTCGGACGAAATACGATCCCGTATCGCGGCTTGTAATTGACAATCGCGAGGACTGTGGTTCAAACCCCGAGCGCTGCGTGCTTATACTGATTGTCATTACAAACAGAGTAGACAATATCCAGATCCTGCACAATCGTGTACCAAACCGCATCAACTCAACGTAACTTCAGCTTGGTATGCGAAATTGTGCATTATGCAAATAGTGTATGAAACGTCACACCTGTTCATCTGGGACAGCTATCAAAGGGATATCTCCTCGGGGTTGTATGTTGAAGCTCATAGTCATGGAGCGATTTTCAAAAAATGATTATTGTGAGATTATTCTACTCTACGGTGAATGTGAGCGCAAAACACGATCAGCAGCACGGTTGTATCGGCAATGTTTTCCTGCAAGCCTGCATCCTTCACACAAAACCATCCTACTAGTTGTAAAACGTTTGAGGGAGACAGGCCGCATGACTAGCCGACTTCGATCCGGCAAACCAGCTAAGGTAGGGTGGAAAGTACAGCCGGAAGATTCTTATCATACTCCTCACATATGCAAACAGCAGCAGACGAGAGATAAGTGAAAACTGTGGCCTCTCAAAAAATCGCGTTTTGAAAATCGTAAGTGAATTAGGTGTTCATTCATACCGGCCAACATCTAATCAGGTATTATTAGAATGGAACGCCGAGAGACGTTTCGCATGGTGCCACCTCGTCATGAATCAGACAGAGGTCCAGCCAACATTCTTGGCAGATATAATGTGGACGGATGAGGTATGCGTTTTGCGAAATGAAATGTACAGTAGGCAGAGCACACATTATTGGGCACTGAAAAATCCATCATGTTCTGCCAACGTTTAGAATCAAATACGGTTTTCAATTAATGTTTGGTGTGGAATTTTTAGTAACAGGCTAATCGGCTCAATATTTTACCAGGTTACGTTAACGGCCGCACGATATTTAGAACTTCTGCAATACTTAATACCCAATTTTGTTGAGAACTTGTCATTGCTTCAACTCCAGAATGGATGGTTCCTACATGACGGAACGCCTGCTCACAAGACGTCACAAGCGAAGCAATACCTGATGGAGGAAATCGGAAAACGAATAATCGGGTATGGTGGTCTCGAAGAGTGGCCTCCACATTCACCTGATCTGACTCCAATGGACGTTTTCTTGTGGAGATACCTCAAACAGCATGTGTATGCGACTCCTTGTGTATGCAAGACCTTCAACGACGTATTGCAGATGCTCGTGCAAACGTGTCACCCGCCATGCTACAATGCGTGCGACATTATTTTCTAACAAGGGTTCAAATGCGCATTTCAGCTGACGGAGAAAAGTTTGAACATCGAAAATGAAGGTAGCTTGCGATAACTAGTTTTTTGTTCCTTTCTAGGATCGTTTCGTGACATCATAGTGTTGGAAATCGCAAACAAACAAATGCGCGTTTAAAACGTTCTGTTCTTAACATTCATGTCCACAAGATGTCTTTTCGTACTAAATCAAGGATTGGCCTACAGCTTTGTAATTCATCTTTTCTTCCTATCTCGTATCGTTTTCGAGATTGGGACGCTACCTCCGCTATTTTCTACCACGTGGCGCTGCAAGCTATCTCATATAGTAGCTCAGTAGCCACTTTTACTATACGTACACACCACTTTTATGATTATAGCTGCCACTGTTCGGCAGTTAAACGGGTGGTACCGGACTTCAGTGGGCACCCTTTATATACATAATTACATAAATAATATTACACAAATTCAAATATGTATATTTTAAGAAAATGCAATATATATATAAGTATGTATGTATATATTTACCTAGCTACGTAGATAGACAGATATAACTGCAGATATATAGATATACATGTGTGTGCGCAAAAAATAGTTTTTCCTTTCATTAGGAAACAAGAAACATGAAAATTTACCATTCTTTCTAAAGAACTAATTTGCTTTGTTTTTTCTAACAAAATAGCTGGCAGAACTAAATTTCTAATGAACTGATTGCATTTATTTCTTCGTTTCGAGAAGAAATCAAAATCTAAGAGGAAAACTTATCCTAAAAAATGAAAACATTTTTATTACATTCTCATTTTGGAGACAACCACTTACTAAAACGGTTTCTTTCTAAAAATAAAAAAGGTAATTTATAAATTACATATTAACACACCTCTTTTTCCAACAAGGGAAAAAACTTACAAATAAATAATAAATTTAAATAAATATAAAAGAAGGGAAATAAAAAATAAAGAAATTACTCCTTGTTAGTGTCTGTCACGCAAACAGCCCATAACGCCGTTGGCTACACTCAGTAGTATAAGTTTTTATTTGGAGTAAGTCCCTTTATATTACTCCAGCTAAACTAATAAGCAGGGACGTGCTCCAAAAGAACATTTGTACGACTTATTCCAGTTCAGCGGTCCAGAGCTTTTGATTTGCAAACAAATAATATTTGTTTAACTTCAAAATTGCGGCCACTTTTCCTGTTACATAGGAATTTAGAGAAAATCGTTAACACGTGTATATGCAAATTACATTTTTAAGAACTGAAAAGCTCGCATGCATCCACTCACAAGCAATTGAGATTACTCTAAAAAATGCTAGATTTTCAATTCATAACTATTTTTCTTTTCCTTTTTTTTCCAATTCTTGCGTTATTTTTACAACTTAAACTTTTCTTTTATGTATTTGAAAATCAAGGATATCATTAGGCTGCGAATTTGCATAATTATGAAAGCCACGAATCGCAAAGGGCATGAACAGGAAACCTTAAATCAAATAACTAACTTAAATCTATTAATTATTACTACTTCAACGATACAAAGTAAAAAATGTAAAAGAAGTTTAAATTACTGAAAAACTAATTAGTCACGAATGACAATTAAAATAATTAATTGAATCTTTTCATTAAAGAGAGAATATACTGAAAATTACCAAGACCTCTATTAGTGTATTCAACTACTCGAAGTGGGGTACGGAAGCTTTCATAAAGGATCTCGAAATATTTTCAGGTAACCGTGATTGACTGGCTTAATACCGTGGAGAATATCTACGATTAACTCAAAATCACGGTGAATTTGAAGACACTTAAAAAAAAACAAAGGAAAGAAATAACTACATCATAATTAAGAGGAAAACGCTATTATAAATTTATCTGTATTGTAAGGCAATTTAATATGGAAAATACGATTGAAACAAAAAGTCTTTTCAGTTTCGAAACGAGTTTAGTATGAAGAAAAAGACAAATAATTACGCACTTGATTTATTTTCAAGATTTAGCAGTTTATTTTTAATTAATGATTTAACAAAGTGTAATTTAATTGTGCACAGTCTGTAATGTTTTAAATTCTGCTTTGTTGTGGATAAAAACAACTTCCAAATATTATGGCATTATACGCTATCACAAGCAACTTTCTTTCAATTCTGTATTTTCCGTAGACTGTTTTTTTACAAGTTGAAAGTTAACGATCGTTATCTTTCTATCAATCATTCCGCAATCAACAAAATGCACCCTTTTGTGACAAGGCCCGGCTATTCGGAAATAGACTGCACTCTTCATTTTCATGATTTATATAAACAAATATATAACTTAGACTTGCATAACAATGCTCTTCATTAATGGAAAACAAGCAATTCCAACGGTTTACTTGATAACTATATTACTGCATGTGCTTTGCACATATAAAGAGACAACTGAGATTATTTGAAAATTTTCTGACGACATGTATATCCTCTACGTATATATCACGTACCCAAGCACACTTAAAAATAAAATAATAAAGTATAATACTAGACGCTCGGACCTAACCAACTAAGATAATAATTATAAAAAACGTTTTTAATAAGTCTAGTTAGCAAAAATTCACGAGTCCAGTTAGTAATTATGAATAAAGAAGATAAAGAACTGCGTTTATTGCGTTTCAGTCACTTAGACAAGACCAATCCATTACGGAAAAAAATTAAATATATTATGTTTTGCCAAATGGCAGCACGCTTGCGAGTGCGAAATATTTATTGCGGGCTGTGGCAATACCTTTCCTTTCAATCGGTGACTTTGTTCATTAAATTCGAAATACGAATATATTGTCCTTTGTTAAGGTGCAATGCAATTCTTTAAAATCACCGAATTTTCTGGTTAAAGTTGAAACATATATAAAGCACATATAAACATATATATCTTAACGATTTGTCGAGTAGCAATACGTTGATTTTAAATTGCTAAGTTTGTTAATAAATATTTCATTAAATTCCATAAACATAAACTAAAAAAAAAAAAAAAAAAAAAAAAAATTGAAAATTCGAAAATTTGGGCTTCGAAGTGCACACATAATACATCACTCAATAGGTCCCGGACCTAATATACAGATAACGCCACCTTCTACCCTTCCTAAGCCTAACTTAGTAGTCCTAACCTTCAAACGACAAGTGTCAAAATTTCAAGAGAGTCTGACGTTTAGTTTAAAAGCTACAATGGGTTTAGTGAAGCAACTTTTGCTTGTTTAAAAACTATTAATGAAGAAGAATTTCGTGTGTTGATTAAACATTGTTTTTTGATGGGAAAAATAACGTTCAACCAAAACAATGGCTTGATAAGCGTTATACGGATTCTGTTCCATCGACAGTAACTTTAAACGCGGTCGCACAGACACAAATGGCGCTGAACGCTGAGGTCTCCCTAATTCGGCTGTTGTTCCAGAAAACATCTAAAAAGCCCATAAAAATCGTTTTGGCCGATCGTAAATTGAAGTTGCTTGAGATGGCAGAGGAGCTGAAGATATCAGAATGGAGTGTAATCACTATTTTGCAAGAACATTTGTCAATGAGAAAGCTGCGTTCAAAGTGGATGCAGCGTTTGCTCACAGTCAATCAAAAAAAAATAACGCATCGACGATTCAGAGCGCTGTTTAAGCGAAATAAACGGGAATGTTTACTTCGATATGTGAGAATGAATGAATTCATTATTACACGCTCGAATCAAAAAGAACGTCAGCTGAGTGGACAGCAGTCGGTGAAAGCCGTCCGAAGCGACCAAATACTCAGACGCCAGCTGTCAAGGTTATGGCCTCCGTATTTTGGAATTTGCATGTAATTTTGTTCATTGATTACCTTGAGAAAGGTAAAATAATTAAAAATGAATATTACACGGCCTTATTGGATCGGCTGAGTGAAGAAATAAAGGAAAAATGTGCCGTTTCATCAAGACAATGCACCGTGTCACAAGTCAATGAAAAATGTTCAAATTGAATGAATTGGAGTTCAAACTGCTTTGCCACCCACCGTATATTCCAGATCTGGCCGTCAGTGACTACTGACTGCTTGCAGACCTCAAAAAAATACTCCAGGGAAAGAGTATTGGTTCAAATGGAAGAAGTGATTGCTGAAGTTGAGGCGTATTTTAAAAGCAAAGACAAATCGTTCTGCGAAAAAGGTATAAAAAATTAGAGGAGCGCTGGACTGCATGTATCACTCTTGAAGGAAGGTATCTTGATAACTAAATAGAATTTTACCTAAAAGTGGTTTTATTAGTTAGGCCCGGGACATATTGAGTGATGTGTTATTCTGGTGGAGGGCTATGAAAGTTCGAAATCTGATAGCTCTAGGTGTGCCCGTTTTTTCACATTGCATGCATGCATGCATACAAGTACTTTATTTAATAATAGAGATAGAACATAAAGTATAAATTTACATTAAAAGTTACAGAAAATTAATCCCATAATATTCATAATTTACACACATATCTATGTATAGATGAAGTGTCAACTAACTGCCTTAATAATTTCTATTATTAGACAGCTTATGAAAAAATTAATATTTATATGAAAATTAAATATCTTAGGCATGGCATTTGATTTGACGCGTTTCTACATTGGCTAGAAGTGAAGGCTCATCTTTTCACTGTAAATTACTCGTTTTTCTTATTATTTTAGAAAAAATTATAAATTTTGAAGTATTTTTATAATGTACAACTCTGTTAGCAATATATTCAAAAATAACATAATTATTGGAAAATTAATTTTTTGTACATTTTATGGTGGCCACAGTTCAGTAGTTGCTGCTAATTATGACTCAAATACGGTAACACTTGACTGTTGAATTATTCAAAGAAATGAATGTATATCATCTGAAGATTTTCATTCCTGTAAGAAAGCTAGCTTTTAAAAGTGGTCAGTAAAATCCAATCTAGAAAAATAAAAATGGTATCATGAAAAGTGAAGAATGCCTCGCTATTTTACGCTGTGCAGATAAAATGCAAATGAAAAGATGATAGATATAGCCATACGAAATTCAGAAGAACTAAGATGTTCTGAAAATATAAAATCTTTATTATTATAGTATTCAACGAATAAAAGAGAGCGAATAATCGTAGATATTTTATAGAATGTCTCAAGAAATACCGAAAAAGCGATGAAGAGACAGAATCATAATATCATGTTAAATGTAACACAATTTCATATCTTACAATTTAAAAAGTAAAGTACTTTGCAGTAGTATAATAATTTCAAAATTCCTGTAGTTAGAATTTACGTATCTCATCCTATACAAAAATTTCGATTACACGTCATTTTTAACCTATTCTTGAAGTGATGCTTTATTGTAAATTGCTTAATCACTTTATAAAATTTAAACTAACCAGAAAAATAAAATAAAACAGATATAAAATAAAAATACATACATACATTAACAGAAAACTTAATGGTAAATATTCTGAACTGAAAATTCGCAATTGAGATAATTTCTATTACATTTCGGAACATAAATGTCTAAATAACAGATTACATCCTCGCACGATACTATCAATGAACTGAATCCGAAATTCTGATCTGAAATGGATTTTCCTATTGTTAACAGGCGAAAATTTACTATTTGTTCTCTTTCCTTCTGCTGTAGTTCAGAAGAGATCACAACTGAAAACATTCAGATTTAATGAAAATATCCCTTTGATGAGATCTTTTAAGTGAAAGTATTTCTTTTTCATCTTTTATCATGAATCGTTGCAATTATCAATGTTTTTTACAAATCCTTGGTCCGATGATGAGTAATTAAGATCAAACGTGGAAACTCATTATCCTCTTCTTTCTTTCTACACAGAATGCATACTAATTTACGACAATACTCTATTCCCTTCACTAATCTCTTTGCTTTGAAATGATTTCAAGTAATAAGCTAAAGCTCCCTATTATCCTCATCAGACAAGAATACTACGTACTTAATTTACAGTAATGACGAAACTGCTAATACACTTATTTAGCTTACAGACAAACTTTAGCCTTTATTTAGTTGATAAGTATGCATCATAAAATTCGAATATCGTTAGAGAATGCAGTAGACCAAGTTTTTGTGCAATTAAAATTCTTTTAAAGCAAAGAATGTGAAGGGATTTAATTTTTTCTCATTGGGAATTACTACTACATTTCAAAGTCTAAAAGAGATTTAACGGACTAAGATACTTCTCTTCATTAGATTTTTGAAACTAATATAATAAAACATATGAAACAGTATGTGACAATTGAATATAAAGTATCATTCGAAATGTATTATTATTTTTTAAGCAAAATTATTTTAAAAATCAGGTTTTGGTTTGAGGTAGAAAAAAACAGCAATGTAACATTTTAGCAAAGTAAGATTCAATTATTTATAAATTTCTTAAATATTTTGAAAAAAACATTTCCATCTAAATCAACTTTTTCTTTTCTTTATTAATAAATATTATTTATGTTTCAAAATTCGTTATCCAGGAACCACATGTAAATAAATTTAATAATAATACGTACATTGAAAAGCGAAAACGTATCATTTTGCTCACATTGAGCACTAATACGGCAAAGTTTCCACTTACTATTCGGTTATTGATATTAGTTATTATTATTTTCATAGTATTTGATTTTTTTTAATTGAAATTGCAAATCCAGTCAAAGGGAATGATTACGACGATTGTTATTTATATTTCTGGCCTTGGCAACAGTAAGTATTGCTAGGTGACACCAGACGATTCTAATCGAAATTTTGATATTTTTAACCATAACTTCTTCAGAACGGTTTGCTATTTTAGTGTGATTTGTGTTGTTTAGAGTAAAATGAAAAATTATTCCTCTCGAAACAAAAAAAAAAAAAAAAAAAAAAAAAAGATTTGATCCGTGAAAACTTTCGTGCGATTATTTTTCATAACTTTTGAAATGGATTATCAAGACAAGAGCGCTTCGATGAATTTAATTCTTTATACCGCTATAAAGTACCATCCTACAGCACTGTAAAAATCTGGTATAACGAATTAAATCGTGGTCTACTTTCACTCCAGGACGAATTCCGTGACGGTCGTCCAAAATCGGTTGTTGTGCCAGAAAATATCAATACTGTGCGTGAACTGATTAAGCAAGATCGTCATGTGATATGCCGTGAGATTGAGGCATCTTTGGGAATTAGTATGACAAGCATCAGTAAGATATTACATGGAACATTCGGCCGTAAAATAGATTTGTTTTAGTAGGATCTCGCATAACCTGACAAACGCTCAAAAGAAGACTTGTAAATTGGTGGAAGGAAATGTTGGAAAAATACGTTCAAGGTACATAAAAAGCTGTGTATAACATCCACACAGATGACGAATCATGGATATATGCATATGAGGCCGAAATGAAACAGCAGTCGACTGTATGGTTCTTCCATGATACCAAATCCACGAAAAGTTGTTCGCGGAAGACGCACATCGAAGCAAATGGTTGCCTGTTTCTTCGGCATTACCGGTCACGTGACGACGGTGGCGTTACAGCAAGGCAAGACGGTCAATTCCAAATGGTGTGGGAGTATTTAGTTGCCAGAAGTCATTATAGAAATTCGAAAAAATAAAAAACAGAAGAGGCGAATCATTCTTCATTACGGCAATGCGAGCTCTCACACATCGGCTCAAAAAATACATTTTTGACGGGCAGAAACATCAAATTGATAGGTCATCCGCCGTACAGCCCTGATTTTGAACCCAGTAACTTTTTTTTTATTCCCGTACATCAAAACTAAGTTACGTGGTCAGCGATTTCTGACACCCGAAGGAGCGGTTGATGCATTGAAAACGCACGTTTTAGAGTTACCTCAATCGGAGTGGAAAAAAAAGAAAAAAGAAAAAAAAAAAAAAAAAAAAGAGATTCGAAAATTGGTTCAAACGCATGCGAAAATGTATTGATGTTCATGGAAAATATTTGAAAAACAATAAAACCAATTTCGATCATAAACATTTGCTTTTCTTTATTTTTAGGCCAGAAACATAAATACCAACCCTCGTAATAATCAGAACAATGTTAAATATATTTTTAAGAAATAAAAATTTAAAATGTTAAATCAACAGCAGAGGAAATGCGCCTAAATTTGTAAAAACTTCCTAAATTACAATTTACAAATAAATTAACAAATTAATAAAGCATAAATAACGTTTCTTCATAATGCTCTTTTACTTTATTCTTTCAAACTAAATTGCTTTTGTATATATTTGTTTTCCATGCAATATTTTATCTGGGGGAAAAACGAATTAGAAAGCACTATATTTTAATGCAATAAAATTCTTTAGCTTTAATTTGGGAAAGCCTATGTGATTAAGTAGAAAGTAAATAACTTTTTTTTACCTTTCGAAGACACATAAACCACACGTAAACTTTACAATTGGAAGTCTCGGTGTGGAGTCTTGATGCTGTTTACAGAAAATTCTAAAATGTCAAATAATTTGCTAAAAGCGTTAAGAGTGAATCCTTTTGCTGTCACAATCGACAATATAATACCAAAGAATATTTTATTCAGTCATGAAAATCTCCAATATTTTATAATTAGTTCCAGCTTCAGCAATTTCGGGGTCCTAGTCAATCATTACACTTGGCGCCATGTATAAATAAAACTTTTAATAACTTACGGTAAAACGCACCTTTACTGTGGTACTACAAATAGCTCAAGGATAATGTTCTTTATAAGAACTGATCGTTATGCGAGACGTTGTTTACTATAAGAACTATGAGAATAATTTTAATTCTTGACATTACTACAAAATCACGAAACATCTTAAAATATTTCCACATAATATTAGAAACACCAAAAATTTTAAAAAGTCTAAGAAATATTAGTTGTACAACAATGTCTAAAAATTTTACAGTTCCATTCAATATGACTCTCTGTAGTATTTCATTGTAGAAGAAACTTCAGCTATTCTTGTGATTTTTACACATATGCCTCAGATTCATTGGGAGGTCTAGGTTCCAAGATGCTATCGAAAATGTAATATAGCTTCTAGAGCCGGGATAACGATGAGGCAGGTAAAGCACTTACCTCAGGTGAACGGCTATAAGGAGCGGCAAATTAGATGTAAAAAAACTGAATTTTCTTGTGAAAAAAAAATGTGATTTTTCGTCAAACTGCTTTAAAAATTTATTTTAAATGACATAATTTTATTAACATAAGCTATAAAAATTTAAAAGCATTACATTCATAAATACAGCTTTTATTCTCTGTGCCTATATGACCAACAGCTTAATTCCGATAATCTTTCGTACTCTCTTCTCGGTCAGAGTGGCGGCTCTCAATTAACATTTAACACAGCGTAATGTCTATATGGTAAATTGCAAAATTGTTTAAATATAAATATACATATCATTTGCTTATCGTAATCAGTTTTCTCTGTTGCATAATTTTAATTACTTTCATACAACTTACCTGAATTAGGCTACGAGATCATAACATCAATTTATTTTCAAAAATGCTTTACTGCATTATTGTACATCCTTCTCCTATCCTTTAATTTGAGTTCTTAGTTACGAATAAGAAGCTTTCCAAAGTACACGAACTGGATGTTAACGGCTATGCAACTTCCTACATTTTCTTCCAACAGACCTAACTCGTAAAGGAAAAGTGTCAGGCTACTATGAGAATGTTTGAAATTGTAATGTACCCTATTATCAGTCTTTTGAGTAAACCTTGCCATTAAATGAAACGCATGATGGTTCAAGATCTTTTGCATCCGTGATTTGCTCCGAAAGTGCACAGTTCTTTTATGACGGTTATTTCTGAAGCAGTTACACATATTGCTGGACAGAGTTTTAAAGAACCAACGCTTTAGTCTTATTCGTTGTCAAGATTGTAATGTAAACATAATAAGGTAAGATATGGCTTCTCTTTCTTTAGTTATTTTATTGATCTCTTTCTTTAGTTATTTTATTGAAGTAAATTTTTTTAGTTTCAAAGAAAAAAGATTAACCGTTTTGAAATTTTTGTGGAAAATTTAAAACTTACTTAAATCAAACTTCGTTGGCTTATTAAGTTCTGCTCAAGTCAGTCTTGCAACAAAAATTCATTTGATTGATATAAGGTGTACCGGCATTAAAGAGTTATTTGTTGCTTTGTCGCGTAGAGTAAAACACGCGAGGCTATCTTCTGTAAGAGGGATGTTTTATACCAGGATACTGTATAGGAAATGTTTCGTATGCACATGAAACTTATCAGGACAAGTTATAAACTCGGTCATTTGCGGACACGAATATTAATGAACAAGCCAAGTTAGTCTGGAGCAACAAAGTTAACTGAATACGCCAAAGCTCAGTGAAAGTTATTTAACCAAGGGAAGAGATGCTTTCGTGAAGGATATAAGGGAAACTGGACATGGAGAAATGAACGTGAAACGTTCAACTGGTAGTTCCGACCAGGGTTCGATTTTAAACGAACGAGCTAGCTGCATGGGCGTTTACGTGGTTTTCCCTTTGTGTAACGGTGTATGCGAATCAGCTTCCTTTAGAGAGTTCTCCACGAAGGTATCTCTACCCTTAGGTAGATAGGCCTAGTGTGCTTTGCCATAATCAACTAAACCAAGCCAACCAAATTCACTTGGCCGCTGATAAAGCCGGCAGAAGAACAGGAGCGTTGGGCTTATTTTTTTAAATGTTGCTAACATGAATTTCACAATCAGATATATCTCTGTAAGTGAAGGCTTTGTTTAATTTATTGAAAGGGATTACTTGTTGATCTGATAGCGAAAACAGATGTTATAGATGAAGAAAAGGAAAATGAGGTCACAAAATTTATTGCAATTAAGAATTCAAACTAACGATGGAAAAATAGAAAAATGTTAGGAATGTCAAGAATATTTAACACATGAAAATTATGTGCTTTTTATGTCAGTGTTAGGTTATAGGTAGGATTATTCGTCTACATTACGGATTTTGAGACGTTAATAAATTAATTGTGACAGCAAATTTTAGATAATGAAACTATAACTCGTATTAAAATATAGAATACTTTCCATATAGGGCAGCATATCCAAAACAATTTTCTACAAAAAGACAGATATACTATGCATCAGCGTTATGTATTAGCCACCTTTAAATTACACGCTTTATTTTCACAATAGAGTTCTTGTTTTCAAGGTAAGTAACATGAATGCACGTTGGGCATCAAGACACAATGCTATTAAAAATTGCATCTAAAACCAACTGAATTACATCGATTACTGAACGGTGCAGAATCAATTCAGCGGGGCGAAAATAATAGTACTTTGAGGCAAACCCGTATTAAATTGTCATGCGTGTTATCTGCGTTGTATAAAATTACGCACAAAAATGAAAAGTTAATAAATCTATAAGGTATTTCGCCCCTCCTTACAGCGTGCCTTCGAAATGTAACTGGATAGCACTTGAGGTTAGCATCAAGAGGTCCGGTATTCGAATCCCAGCGACGGCATTATATATTTCTCATGTTCCTGCACGAAGTAACCCATCGATAAATCCTTACAATCAAAAACTATATACGATTGTCTGCGAAGTCGTTCTCTTGATAAAAAGACAGTGTCTTTCTTTACAATTTGAGAGAACATTTTTCTAAATGCATTCTTTAGAAATATAAAAGTTTAGCTTTAGAATAAATACGAGGGCTATCCAGAAAGTAGATTACGTTTTGGAATAAAAAAATAAACAAAGTATAGGAAACAAATTTTATTATATACAGATGAAAGCCACACTCAAATACTACTTTTCTACATAGTCACCATACAAATTAAGGCATTTATCGTAGCGATGTACGAGCTTGGAAATTCCTTCGTCGAAAAATTCGGCCGCCTGCGCCTTCAACCACTTCGTTACCTCTTCTTGCAGCTGTGCGTCGTCATCAAAACGCTGCATAGCCAGCCACTTCTTCATTGCTGGGAATAGGTGGAAGTCGCTCGGTGCCAGGTCGGGACTGTACGGCGGATGAGGAAACAACTCCCACTTAAAAGATTCAAGAACTTTACGAGTGACATTTGCCGTGTGGGGCCGGGCGTTGTCGTGAATCAACAAGATCTTAGAGCTCAACATTCCTCTGCGCTTGTTTTGAATTGCTCTTCTGAGTTTTTGGAGAGTTTGGCAATACCTTTGAGAGTTTATTGTAGTGCCTCTTTCCAGGAAGTCCACCAAAATTACACCTTTTCTGTCCCAAAAAACAGTCGCCATCATCTTCCTTGCCGACATTGTTTGCATGCATTTCTTGGGTTTTTGGGGAGAACTTGTGTGCCCCCACTGCATTGATTGCAATTTCGTTTCACAGTTCACATGTTTCACCCATGTTTCGTCACCAGTAACGATGCGATCGAGTAAAGAGTCACCATCCTTATGGTAAGCGTCCAAAAAGTTCAACGCTGCAGCCATTCGCTGATTTTTGTGGTCCTCTGTCAAGATTTTTGGAATCCATCTTGCACAAAACTTGTGGTAACCAAGCTTTTCGCTGATGATTTCGTGCAACAAACTTCGCGAAATTTGTGGAAAACTCAAAGAAAGTTCCGTTATTGTGAAATTTCGATTTTCACGGACTTTAGCATCGACTTTTTCGAGAAGTTCGGCGGTCACTATGCTGGGTCTCCCACTTCGATCTTCGTCGTGAACATTGGTTCGGCCATTTTGAAATCTTATGACCCACTGACGCACTCCACCTTCAGTGATAATGTTGTCCCCATACACTTCACGAAGCTGCCGATAGATTTCTATCGGTTTACAGTTTTTTGCAGTCAGAAACCTTATTACTGAGCGCACCTCGCAGCTCGCGGGATTTTCAATTAACGCAGACATTTCAAACCGTCACAGTATCTGAACGGAGCACAGCACGAACCTCTCACTAGCACGGCTAGATGCAGACTGAGCTGCGCAACGCTCTGACCCCAAGATGGCCGCGCTAGCCCCGCCCCTAGCGGACACAGACGGAAACGTAATCTACTTCCTGGATGGCCCTCGTATATTATCAGAACTTGAGCAGAAACTTAAAAAAATGTTAATAAATCATATTTTCAAATATCGACTCATAAGAAAAGTAATTTTTCGGAAAAATATGTGTTCATTTTGAAAATTAAGTACATGTTAGATGTTTATTGTCCCAAATAAAATACAGCTGCCAAAAATTAAACGAATTTTCTTACGACTTTCAGTTTCTAGCTCACGAAAAATTAACATCATTGGATTTATGTTATGTAAAAACAAGAGCTTGAAACTTTGCATTTAAACATCCGATTGGCCCAAATGCCGCAGAAATTCCGTCAGAAATATTTACTTTTCAAATCTTCGTTCTACAACTCTGAACACGTAATAGTAGCTACAAGGTTTGTATCATATAAAAAAATTCACCAATGTAATTTAGTTCAAATCGTATCCGAATTTGAAAGCAGTACGAAAAATATTTTTACGCTGCCAATTAATGTTTCTAGAAGGGAAAGAAGATTCATCAAACTTAATAATTAAAAATCTGAATAAGATCTCCACATGTTCAGGAAAAACTTTTCATCGCTCTGTTTCAACATGGCTCTTCTTTCAAACGTAGCTATTTTATTTCAAACGTGGTCATCTATGGAGCTATGCAATTAAGTGACCAGGCAGATTTTGAGCAAATTATGGATGATCTGGTTTCGTTAAAAGCAAGAAAAATTAATTATTAAAAATGCTTGAAAAAATAAGTACAATGCTTTTTATATTAGTTACATTATTATTTATATTATTTTCGATATTTTTCCCATTTATCAGAAAGGAAATTTTAAAGCTTTTCATTTCGAAACTTCTGTTATTTTCCAGAAGCTTTTCGCAAAGCTAATTAATAAAATTAATTATAATGATAATGATAATATTAAAATTGATAATTATAATTTTTATTATCATAATAATATTAATTAATTATATAAGAGTTTTAGTATTATGATCTGAAATATAATAATGCCTCATGTATATAAAAATATACAGATATATTTCATTTGGCCTGCATGTATGCATCTATATGTACGTGGGAGGTGTATATGTGTGTGCGATTTGCTTTTCTCATTTCTCTCTCTCTCTTTTTTCTTTCTTTTTCTTTTTTTCTTTTTTTTTTTTTTTTTTTTTGAAATAGCCGGACACCTTGCATTGTTTACAGCGGCGCACATTGGTATTTTTACCTCAGGTGAGAAAATATGTAGGCACTGCTCCATAGCTTCTCCTTCTTATTCATAATTAGTCTAAAATAATGACATCATATGGCGTCATCTTGTTGCTCATAATTAATATAAAATAATGACATCATACGATGACGTGATTTTATAATGGTTCCCAAACTCGGGTCATTTTGCGTTGATTAAGACGCCACCTTACAGATCTGGCTCAGATTTCTTAGAAGTTCAAGGCTTTAAGATGTTATCTAAAATGGTTGCTTCCCTCTCTTCATAACGACCCGCAAATACTGACGTCGCATAACATCATCATTTAACAGATCTGTTAATTCGTTCATTTCGTGTTGAATGACAAGCCTTTTAGTAGGCATTATTTCATGGGTGGATTAGGCATGAAAATTTTCTGTTTTTCTCATTAGAAGACAGTCATTCATGTTCATATTCTGTGTTTTCTCATGTTTCACTCCAAGGAGAGATTATGATACTTGAGTGATAATATAATGATAATATAGTGATAATATAAAAATATGTTTACTGGACCAAAACGCATTTTCTTTATTTTTGCATTGGCTAACTCAGAAAATAAAAATTATTTAGTTCAGTGGTTTACGGGTTATTTATGTGTGACGAATTCAAGTCATGTGTGTAATGCAGAATACTTTTCAGGCCAAATGCAAGTTCGTTATGCAAGAGGTTCGATATGCAACGCGTTCGTTAATACACTACTGACCATGTATGCTTGTAATATCATCGCGTGATAATACCTCAATATGTCCAAGGTTAGAATCCTAAAGCCCAAGATACTTCAATACTATGTTAGGTTTATCAGGGATGCAGGGATAGGGGGCATTCCTTTATAGATGTTCACGCAGAATTAATCTCGTGAACCTAAAATGAGAAGGCAAATTCGTACAACGGTCCACCGATCCTGATTTAAATCAAGTGGACTTGCTCAACATATAATGCGTGACATCGTTAAGAAACAGTGGAAATTCTCTGATATTCAAGTTAGGTTTTCAGGAAAACCAAACGTGTCCTACTCTCTCAATATGCAATTTGAATTTTTCCTATTGTTAAAAATATATAAAGCATATATTCCCTGTTCTCACTTTGTTTCTCAGTTTTCGATATCGAAACCAGATTATGCGATCTGGTAAATTACTAACAATTTCAGTAATTTAGCCTATTTCTGCTTCACACGTATTAGAATTAAACACTATAGACTTAACAGAAGTAGAAAAATCATAAATAATTTCTGTGAAATACTTCACAAGTATAAAGGCAAGAAGTGCAATAGGATCGCTTTAAGTATAAATAAATTAAAGTGACATTTTTATTAGTGCATTTCATTACCATCTTGGAGTATTTTAACATCGATAGATATGTATATTTTATAAATTAAAAAAGAATTTTGAATGAATATTATACTTATTTATTTTCTACCATTAAGTACAAAATTCGCATATTCATTATATCAGGGATTAATTTTTAAAATCAGAAAGGCCGGAGCCCTCTGAAAGACCGTCAGGAAGAAGGGGGAGAAATAAATAAATAAAATAACTAATAATTAAAATAATTAAATTAAAATTAAAATTCAATAAAGATATAGATAAAAATTTAATAAATAAATGATAAACAGTTAAATAAAAGAAATGAAACATCGACCGCGTCTTCTTTGGGGCTCTGATTCCACTTACAATTTCATACAAAAACTACAAAAAAGCTCATTAGACCCTAAATATACAGTATAGCATATTATTTCAATAGGGGGGGGGTATTATTTCTTTTTCAGCATACCAGTGGAAAAAAGTAAAATGATTAAAACGTCACTAATGAAAATACAGAGAATGCTAGAAACAGTCTGAGAATATGGAAAGAAATTTTAATGGAGAATTGTAGGTTCGAAAATAAAGAGAGAAGAGTTTAACGCTTTCTGACCGCGGTACCCTTCCAATATAATTCTAACTGTCAAGCAGGATACGATTGAACAAAAAATTTTCCCTCGAAACCGATCCGATGACAACATGAGAGCAAGTTAAGCTCTGAATAAGTGACAATTTTTTAATAGTTCAAGTTTGCAGGTGCTTTGCTGTGAGAGGTCACTAGCACTGGACAGTGAAGACCAAGGTAATCACTGTTCATACTTTCGGGAACAAAAACATTTTACCCGCTTTCTTAAATTTATTGTATTACTTAGAGAAATAAGCCTTTGACATGCAGATGGTGGCTTTTCTTTCTCTTAAAAGTGTTAATTTCTTTCAAAGTGCTTGTTGCCCAAAGAAAGACAGGCATGAATTCGGAAGTTATAATAAATTTTAGAGGTATACTTATTTTTTAAATAAAATGTGTCTGCTCAAACTGTGTTTCACTTCCATAAAAGAAATACTGAAGCCCTTTTATTTAGGGCTCCGATGCGCTCCACCACGATTTACCTCAGAAACTGAGATGTAACTCGCAATTTAAGATCTGCATTACAGGCTAAAAATTATACATCTCATACGGACAGATACAATCAATAAATACAAAAAAAAAAAAAAAAAAAAATTAACCACACATCTAAAACTTTGTCTTTGAATCTAGGAATAAAATTGCTATGAATAAGGTGTTAACTCATTATTATCATCGCGCAACGCGACGCGAAATGAGGAAGTATTTTCATCTAATAAAAGATAAATTGTAAACTGTTTCTAAAAGTAAGCAATGGAAAAGCCTCTTCAAAAGGTGACTATATTTCATAAAAGTGTCTCATTTAGATTTTGCAAATTTTTACCAAGCCAGTTCATAAACAGAATACATTTAAATAGAATAGTAACTTAGTTAATTCACTTTTGTTTCCTTGTTATTTTACAATAAATTTGATAAAATTTTAACAATATTTATGCACTTTGTAGCATATAAGATGACATAATGCACTTCTATTACAAACAAAATAATATCTGATCTTCACTGCCTGAAAATATTATTATAAATACCTACAATACATTGCATTAAATTTTACTTAATGCTTATCAGAACTGATCATTTGACAGTTTTTATTGCAGATTTAAAAAGTCAATTTTTATTTCTATATTAATCTATTCAGTTGGGAAATGTCGATCGAAATTTAACATAAGAAAAATCTGAAAAAGTTGCATGTCTACGTACTGAAAATATGTTTTTCATTTTGTAAAAATTTGTAAGTATTGATAAAAAATATTTTAAGCATATGACTGAAAAGCAATGTAAAATGGAAAAATAATTGTTGAAGATGGATCTTCACATAATTCTGACGTGCTTAACCTAATATCTAGAAATTCAGAAGGGAACCCGTCAAATGGGTTAAATAAATTCGGGGCACTGATTAAAAATACACAAAACATTTTTTACTTAAATGCCATTAATAACTGATAACTCATAAACAGTGATTCTAAAGCACTAATTGGAATAATAACATAAAAATGTAACAATATAAAATATAAAAAACAATAGTTTATTTTTTCTTACCTATTTTCCTTCTGTGTGATGAGAAGCAAAGTTTTCTAGTTATGGGGAAAGTTATTTAACTTGTGACTGTAACTGCTCCCATTTTCTATTGCTAATGTGGTCACCACAGTCAAAATGTCTTTACTTTATTATACTTTTTATTTGTAGAAATACGAATTACTTTATAATCTTTAGCTGAAAACTGTGTGGATTCCACCCTTTAAAGTCTAAAATAATAGAAAAATTGCAGTCATAGAATCTTTTTCCAAAGCATTAGTCAAAATCAGATATACTTTTATTGCATTGGAGAAAAATCACAAGAAATAAGTTCCTTTGTTTTACGAAATTATAAATAGCTACTTTTTATTGTTGTAATTTATTTTTTATATATTACTTCCTTTTTTTAAAGCAAAAGCAGAAAGAAATATATAATTTCTATCAAAATTCATATTATATATTGTCCCCCAACATTACATAATTTCAGTATTTTTTTATTCTTCGCATAAAATAGCTACTTTGCAAGTACTTGAAGACACGCAAACCCTAAACTGCGCTAAATACAAATTGTGTTCTGTCAGGCTCATATTTGCAAAACTGTCTTCCTTCTTTCCATCAACTGATTTCTGCGTTGCAGAACCGTGACCATTTATAAAATCATCATCATAAATGTTATACACAGAAAGTTAATCAACAAGAAAGAATTACTCAAAATATTATATAATGGGTTAAGATTGTTTTGAATATATATTGAGCTCGCCAGATTTCACAGTTACAATGTTTCCGATTTAACTACTTGAACTAGATTAAAGATTCGAACGCAGGCCGATAAACGGAAGGAAGAAAAACACTGGGAACACGCACAGAAAAGTTGCTGTCTAAACAGGGAACAGCTGCTACCCCTTTTACACAACTTTCTGCTGTCAAACCGACTGCAGTCGATGCTGTTGTCACATCGCACCTCGCTCTACTTTTACTCAGAGTTCTAAAAGTGTCCCATTGGGAGCTGAATCGCGTCGTCTGTCAGTTCTATTGCGTTTCGAAGCATTTCAGAAGAACCGAGTCTTCATATGCTCACAGAACAGCTTTGGGAGAGAGACACCGCATATTTTCTTGAAGTCTGAATTTCAAGTATCTTCGTCTGCTCGTGCCTGTATTCATCGACCGGTAGTGAGGGCGCTGCGGTCGCGAGAGTCTGATCTCGCGCGGTTCAGGATGCGTCCGCTTGAGTTTTGGACGGTCTCATTCCACCAGCGGGGTGCCTCCGTTACCCACTTTCATTAGGCAACAAAAGTGTTTCGGAATTTGTTGCGAAACTTTGTCATGGGATAACTTTTTTACTACTTCATTTTGAATCACGTAAAATTTAAAAAAGTAGCTTCTTGGTGCAGTTTAGAAAACTTCTTCCGCGTATATTTTCAGATGGAAGCCTAACACAGGTGCAAGAATAGTATTTGCTAGTAATTTATATTGAATAAAATTCACTTATTTAAACGGTGTTTGGAAGAAATAAAATTATAGATCGCGAGATTATAGATTGTATATCGAAGGAATGATTTTGCAAATTTGATGGAAAACGTTTATATTTTATAATTCAGAAAAACAGGTAGACGGGGGGAAAAGAAAGTTTCTTTCGATATATTTTTATACGATGTACATTCAATTCTTTTAAACGATGTATTTTTATCCATAAATTCTTGATAAGCTTAAAGATAAATTTGAAAAAAATTTGTATCTTTCCGTTATTCTGTAATTCCGAATTTACAGCTGAATTTGTGTATTATTTACATTACGCATAACTGCAAATAGTATCTCTAATGAACTACGATTATAAAATCTGAAGTTACATAAAGAACAGCAGGACCATTTTCACCATTTCCGACGCTCATACGATCAGTAAAGATAGTGCTCCGTATAAATTCAGGATATTAATAATTTTCAAACCGAAATACACGTTTATCAAATTGTTTATTGTATGAAAAACATTGAGATGCCCTAGACGGCTGCCTATGTCGCCTGCGCTTGAAAACGGCACTTAAGAAGAATGCATAAAACTTTATTTCGGTAAGCGCCTAACTAGCACAATCTTTACCAATTCCGACTGTTAAGCTCTGTCTTGAAATTACGCGTCCTCCTGTATTATATATGAATTCGTTCCGTGCAACGCAGCAGATCTCTTGAGAACGGTTACATTAGATTTCTTTCCACTTTGTAAGACCATGTTCTTTAACATAACTCACCGCTTTACTTTCCTTCATGATTTAGGAATAATCTCTTGAGCTGAAAGTTATCAGAAGAAACAGTAATATAAACCAAAATTCAAGTTACAACATACTATCGGATTTCATATATATATATATTTAAAAAGTATTAATGTTCAAGAAGGTTCACATTCAGAATACAGTAAATTATTGAAACTTTAGCGAGCTTCGTAACTAATCATAAATTCTCTCGTTCTCTAAAGATAATAGAAAGCTTTACAAACTCGTATCAAATAATTCTGTTTACACACACACACACAAACACCAAAGAAAAAAGGGTAATATAAGTAAATTAATTAATAAACTGAGTATCTTATCAGAAGCGATTAAATTTTGTCGTACTGTTTGTCATTAACCAAAACATTTTACTTAGGTCTATATTTCAAAATACTTTTATGCTTATGTTTCAGAATGCTTCTCGAAAAGCAGTTCATCACTGAATTTAAAAACAAATTATAATTCTGCTAAACTTTTATCAGAATTTCACCCAATAATAACTTAAAAAAACGTCATCCAAATTAGATGTACTGCATAACTGCATAAACTGCATCAAAGGAGTTATTTGAACTACGGAGCTATTTAAAATATATTTTTTTCCAAATTATATAAATTAAAAAATTTTACTTGTTACATATCAAAGCCATAAGCTTTATATCATATGCTAAATAAATCTTGCTGTAGCTAAAACATAATTTATTTAAACTTGATACATTAGCACTTAATATTTTTAACTGGTTGCTATTAAGTTGTTATATTAGAATCAAACAGTAAAATATTACATAACAGATAGAGATGTACGTTTTAACTAAACGTTCGAAACGTCTTGGGTTTAATTTACACGGGAAAGGAATACAGCAATTTATGATGTAAACTTAAGAAAACGAATTTATTATGCAGGAGAGGTTTAACGTTATTGAATTTTACTTCTTTGTACACTTTGGAAACACGCTTTAGTCAAATCAGTAACTTACTGTGGTAAACAAGAAAGGGTTGAATATTTCTGAACTAGGTTATTTAAGAATTAAGAAGTTTTATGCCAAATATTCAAATAATCGCATCAATACATTAAGCACAGCCATTCCATTCACGAAAATCAAACTTTGGCTATTACAATATGTGAATTTTGTGTCTAAAAACTTCTTTGTACTTTTAATTAAAAATTAAAAATAAGAAGAGTATAAAAATAGTAAAACAGAAGTATAATAAACCATTTTTTTCAAACTTCTGTTCATATTGTGAATATATTTATTGATTCGAATTGTGATCTTTCAGTTTATGTATGTGCAGTTATTATTAATTTTTATTACGCTGTATGCTGTGTATTATAGAGAAAAACGTAAGGGGGGCGATGAAGAAAACTGTTTTTTTTTTTTTTTTTTTTTTTTTTTTAAAGTTATCGATGCAAGAAAAAGTCTGGGAATCGTTGGTCTAAATGAATATCCATAAATACTGCTTAACACACGACTCAGAAGTATTTTTTATTTTAAAAAACGTTCGCTAACATAACTACATTTTTGCAGCATATTTTCTAAATGAGAATAACTATTCTCATCGACTAAATTAGAAGAATGCTTTGCTCTAGGGGAGAAGAAGGAAAATACTAACAGTGCATTTAATAACTTTTATGTACTCCGCTTCATTAATTTGAAAATATATTTCAGTTTTACAAGATACATTCTTGCTTGTTAGTAGGAAAATATTAGTGAAAAATATTACTTATATTTCAGCAAAGAAATTTTTTCAAATCTAAATGTAAATTCTTATAAGAATGTGTGATATAATGCAAATATTTTATGAATGGCTGTTCAAAAAAAAAAAAGAAAAAAACTTCATAAGGTGAGCCGTAGAAATATTCCTGAGAGTAAAAACTTCCAATAATGTTCTTTCCAGGTTGGGAAATAAAATATTTGTTTTCATGAAATGAGATTTAAATGGTGCAATTCCAGTTTTGAAGAAATTAACTTCCAAATACCTCCATCTTTCACTTTTAAGTTTAATTCAGCAAATTTGGCTGTTAAATGAATAAAGAATCTATTATTAATGTATGTAGTTGGAGTTGTCAAAAACATACCATGTTGGACATCAGAAACTCTTTTATTCGAAGAGATTCTATTGCCCAGAATGAATGTTGTTTATAATGATTTAAAAACACTTAAAGACTTCGTTTTTTGAGCCCATTCCATTCCCGCGTGAGACGAAAATTCAACAAATTTCTCTTCCCATATGCTTATAAAAACTGTCATACAAGATAACCAGCAATTTTGTTTTTTGAGGGTAAAGTTGCAGATTTGATTAATAATTTGTCCTCTTTGTACTACATGTTGAAACGTTATTACATTTACGCAAAATATTTTTTATAGATAATGATATAATTTGATTCAAGTTTTGGAAACACGAAGGCTTGTTGAAGTTGCGTAGAAGTCTATAGTCTCTTCCTTTCACTGCTGTCATTAGAATCAACTCTGATTTTAATACTAAATTATGTTCTTTAATATAGATAAATATTTCCTCTTTTTGCCCTTTATTTAAAGCCGGAATTTTAGTAGCTCTTCGATTCCAGAAAGTTTGTGAAACACTGTCTTCATAGGAATCGTTAGCTGGGAAGGGTTAGATATTTCAGAGGTCTCATTTACTTTCAACAGATGATACATTTTTATATAGTCGTTTTCAGTTCTTCAATAATGGCGGGGATTACATTATTGCCCTTATTGCTCGTTTTTGATTTTTTATACCCATAACCAAATGGCTCGGAGACGAATCATATGATTTATATTCTAATTCATTATTTTGAAAGAGTGTCTCTACCGTTTGTTAAGAGATGAGTAATTTAAAAAAAAGAGAGGTGTCGCTTTTTTGATAAAGAAATCGCCCTAGTAAATCAGCTTGCTGTCTCTCTGCTGATGATAACTTTCATCATGTAAGCATTTTGTTCTTCAGAGTTTAGAAGAACATTTGTATTAATATACAAAATTTTAATTAAATTTGTATTTGTGTATTTGTGATTGTAAACTTTGTATTAATATTTGTATTTGCGTTAACGTACGCAGCATATATGCATAGGGTTGAATAAAAAAAAGTAATCATTTGAATATTTCTTAAAAACTGCAGTACTAGTATCGTATAATAGACACCTTATAAACGTGCACAATATAAACGCTATAAAATCTTTCCTTCCACACTGTTTTAGAAATATGCTTATTGCTTGACTTCTTATCTATCATAGGCATGGAGAATAAGAATAAATTTAAACACATAAAATGATTTGCTGATTATAGCAAAATGAAACCAACTGAGCCAAATGTAAGAACATTTGGCTCAGTGACAAAGGTATCTTTGACAACAGCCGGTACAAGGATGAGGTTCTAAGGTATTCCTCCCACCTTCCTAGCGTGCCTTCGTGGTGTAGTGGTTCTGCACGCTGGGCCGGTATTCCAGAGGTCCGTGGTTCGATTTCCGGCGAAGGCGGTGCTAATTTTTTATCTCTCTGCCTTCGAAAAAAATGTCCTAATGTCTCTGCAGTGGCCCCCGAACTAAAAGGGTTGTGGATGATACCTCTCGACACCCAGGATTTGGTAATTGGGTCCCCTAAAACCCCAGTCGCCCTTTAAAAGGGGGAGTATATAAGGTATTTATCCCACCTTCCTAGTGTGCTTTCGTGGTGTAGTGGTTCTGCACGCTGGGCCGGTATTCCAGAGGTCTGTCGTTCGATAACCGGTGAAGGCGGTTGCTAATTTTTCATCTTTCTGGCTTCGAATAAATATCCTAATGTCTCTACAAGGTAAATGAGGCATTTGCTTCGTAATAACTGAATAACTAGACAGGATGCCAAATTAGCTAGGAAAATTTACAAATTCATTTTGAAGGAAGAAATTACGATTATTAACTTTCAATTTTGGATTACATCAAGAAGTATCAAAAGAATTTTATTTTGTACAAAGTACAGCTGCAGCAAAACTGCTGCTGTTTCCCACCCTATATGTATTATTTTCTAACATTAGCATTTATTTTTGGCTTCAATGCATCGAAACTAATTTGCGCTTGTTTTCTCTAACGTGTTGGGCTGCATAGTCTAAACTCTGCTTGAAAGCGTTACGTTGCTACGTCAGTAATTCTGCACTATCTCCCTCTTAATTTGAACTATAGGTCTTATTGCTCTTAGTTCGCCGTAACAATTTTTCTGAAATTTTCTAATTGAATATAGCCGGCGACCTAACTGCCACCCGTTTTTACCCCAGAAGAGTAAAATATAACACAAAAGCTTATTGTGTTAACATCAGGAGGCTAAATATGGATGCTTAAAAATTAAATATAAAATATTTTCAGTATTTTGCTTCATATTTTGTGTAAAATATACCACTGAACAAGAATAGGTTTTAAAGTTTTCTCTATATTTAATTTTCATAAAACTCTGCAGTTGGTTTCGTTTGCGGTAATTTCTCGAGCAGTTACACGTATTGTTGAACGGATTAAATGAATAGGCACATTAGTCAGTTCCATTCCCTGAAAGGACTGGAATGTAACCGTATAAGGAACGATATAACTTTTTTTAAGTTGTTCTGTTATTATGGAACAATAAAATGAACTGTGCAATATGAATACCAAAGAATTAAACAAGAAAGAGATTTATAATACTGAATGTTTTATGTAAGATTTAAGATAAATCCTTCTGGCTACTTTTAATATAACTAAGTTTGATATAAAAGTACATGTCGTAAAAAGTTAGTTTCGTTCTTTAGATTCTAAAATAACCAACGGAAAAATATGTTAAAAAATTGTGGTTCTTGCTAAAGAAAATTTAATAAATACGGTGCCTTAAAAACTGAAAACTGAAGAAAGAGAAAACAAAGAATAAAACTGAAATGAAAACATCAAAATAAATTAAACCAAGGATTGGAAACTTATTGGTGCGAATAGAAATGAAGAGACGCATCTAAAATATTCGAACTGAAGGCCGCAAAGTTAACTGATGAAGCGGAAAAAAAAAAAAAAAAAAAAAAAAAAAAAGCATGAAGCGACATCAAATCTTCATAACTTTAAAAAAATGTTTGCATTGGTAGACTATGATAATTGGTATAGATATTGGTAGACTATAATAAGAACAATAATTTATAAATTTTTTTGGACAGCCGATCTATTGGTCATATTTAAAACAGAGTTACCTGGAGTAAGAAATTTTGCCCAGTCAGTCTTTCGTACAAGAAAAATTCATTTTACTGATAAAAGATACGTGAATGTTAAAGACTACTCCTTTAATTAATCCATTACTATAATGAATGCGGGGATATCTCCTTCAGGAGGGGTGCTTTAGCGCAGAATATACCAAAGGAACTATCTCGTATTCAAGTTACGCATGGATAGTAAGCAGCCAACCCGTTCGCTATTAACCTACAGGAACTATTTGCCAGTACTACACGCTCAAACTCTTGTGAGAAGGATTTTAGCGAGAAAATTCCCAAACTTGATAAGGATACCAAAGATTATATCCTAAAACATGACGCATCACTATAGTAGAATCTAAATATTTGTAAACTTTAGAATAAAAATGTCTAAACCATTAGATTGGTGATTGTGGATCTGAGAGCAGAATTTTCTGCACACTATCTTTCGATCTTCCCCATGTTTTTAAAACAATTCAGCGGAGAACACCGTAAATATACACAGGTGGATTCAAAGGTTTTTTGGTCTGATATACTGCTAAAAGCAATAGAAAATTTTAACAGTTTACTTTTGAATATGATTTCTTTGTATCTCGATACAGTTTTCACATGGTTTTATGAGCAGCTCTTTACTCATGAAAGAATAATCTAAAGGTTTGTCCTCAAAACGTTGCCTTAACATTTCTTCACGTTTGTTTTTTCATTGCTCCATCTTCATAAAATCTCTTTCAGGAAGATCAGATTTAGTTTAGAGAAGAAATAAATGAACACTTGAGGCTAAATTTGGGCTGTAAGGCGGATCAAACTCGTAAAACCAAATTACTGTGTCTGAATAGCATTGAAATATTGCTAATTTTGAATTATTGAAAGACGTCAGGGTACCTGTCTTGCAGAGACTTCGTTCATTTGTCTTTTGCGCAGTCATAGAATGCGAAAAACAGTTGTTTTATATAGATCCAGTCTTGCTGCTGTTTCCTTAACCTTTTAACCTTCTATCAAGTAATATTTCCTTCTAGACCTGACCATATCTTCTGATTTCAATGCTACCAATGATCGACCTTCATGAAAACACTCTTCTATGAATTCCCAACCCATTTGAAATTGTTTTACCTATTCTATCAGAGAAGAATAAAAAGGAGACGAATTACTCTACTCTGTGCACATAATTCCAAACGTTGTTTCATTTCTTTGCGTCTCTTTGCTTCATTTCCGATCAAAATTTGAATCACGGAACGATAAACAACTTTAAACGGTTTAGAACAAGTATTTTCTTTTTCAAAATTGGTTATACGTATAAAAAGGCGCGCATTTACATCATTGTCTCAGGTTAACCCTTAGCCTGTCGAGTGATTATCTGCGAATCCCTTTAAAACTGTCGCTAGTTTTGGACCGAACTTCCCGTAAAATGTCGCGAAAATAACCCTAAACCTCTGAAAATTGTCAAGCAGTTCTTTTGTTATTTCCCATCCCTCCCAGAATTTTACTTCAATGATTCCGCTAAGTGAGATTGATTGCTATATATTGTTCAGTACCTGTGAGCTCTCAAGAGAATTGCAAAAGGCTAGACTCTCCGTGATGATCGTCTTAATGCCGCAGGATACAGCTGCGAAACTTGAAAGTTTCCTTCCCTTAAACAATCTTATCTCTACATATCTTCTCTACATATAATAAAAGAAAGAGTCTCTCTGTGTGTGCGCGCCTTTCGTTCGCGCTGCGCGTAAGCTAATAGACCCACGGCTACGAAATTTGGTACATAGGTACATCTACACAAGAGCCAGTGCACTTCGAAGCGATTTTTTCGAAATTCGAATTCGAATTTTTTTTATTTCATGTTTTGTAACGAAATCGTGTCATTTTGAAACATAATGGGCTATAGGAAAGTGAGATTTTACTCTACAGACTCCATTTTCAAATCGTCATGAAACGTAGGCACTTAGCTATTTTACGAACTTAAAATAAATTTCGTGTTTCAATAAATCGATTAAATACGAATTTATTTAACAAAGGGAGCTTTACACTTTTTCAATGGGATTTTTTCTAAAAAAGTTTATTTTTAAAAATGTACAGATTATTTTTCTTTGATATTTGTACACGTTAAACTTTCATCCTTGCGAATGCTTTTACAAAAAGAATTTTGGAAAAATGATAATATTTTGTATTTTTAAAAGATTTCTTAAATGAAGCTTCCGAGTACATTTCTCACATCTTTAAAAATGTGATTTGGGCAACAATTTTCCTGTCTTATTGTTGTTGATAGATTTTTGATGAAATCGCATCATTTTGAATAGTTTCATTCTTTTAGAAATATGGGTTTGGCAACAATTTTTCATCGTATTTCTTATGTCACTGTTTTTAAGAGATTGGCATATTTCATTGTCATTTTTATATAAATATAATATATTTTTATTGATTTTTTTTTTTTTTTTTTTTTGATAAAGTTGTTCTGTGGAGTAAAATTCTGCGCGGAATTTTATGTTCTTTGAGTTGCTTTCATGTCATTTTTTTTGCTTATTTCACTGTTTATAAGATATTAAAAAATTTTACATGATTTTTGTTCTTCTACGGAAAGTTGGTTAATTTTTTAATTAGGATAATTAATATTTGTATTAAGGATATAGCTTATTTCATTGTAATTTTTTCCCTTGAAAACATAAGATAAAATATCATTAATTATACTTTGCTTTTCAGAATTTTTTGTTTTTTGCATCCCTTTATTTTATTTATTGCTCATTTCACTGTTTTTAAGATATTGAAAAGTATTGACTGATTTTTTTAGGAAACAAAGTTATTAACCTCCTTTATACCATTTGAGTTCTTAAGATTTTGCAAAGGGAATTTGGTTAATTTATTTATTAGGATAATTAATATTTGTATTAAGGGACATTGCTTATTTCATTGTAATTTTGTTATACGTAATAACTTTTTTTATGAAGTTGTTCTGCAGAGTAAAATCCTACGCAGTTTTTAAATTTAACGTTTGGAGTTCCCTTCAGCCATTTTTCCGGTACATTTAAAAGCCAGACGAAGGCTCGCAGCGAAGCTGCTAGTTTTCAAATAAATTGGTTTTAAAATTTACCCGGTTAAATTTTAAATTATTACGCATTTTTAACCTAAGTAACCTAAATCTGTATGTCACTGATTATCAGTATTTTCTCGCTGCTCCTGGAATGGGAAATTTACCTTTGTAAGTTCTTTTTAACAGCTTTCCTGTATTTTTTTATTTTATTTTATTTTATTTATTTATTTATTAGTCCAAAGGGATTTGAATCCCGAAGGACTATTAGTTTCGTTTTGGCATTTTGCGTCAGACTCATAAATGTCGGTTCACTTTTCAAACTGTTGCCATAAAATGTTAGAGTCCTGCATTATATTTGAAGAACTTAAATAATGAAAAATCTGCATAAATGTATGTATATTTCTTGTATTGTGATAAAACAACGGTACATAGAGTCATCGAATTTTGAATAACGTAATCCTCCAACGAATATGAGCATGTGGAAGACCAAATTTGAAATTTGAAATTTGTTTTATGATCGATTTCCTATTTTTTAAAACTTTGACGAATTTTTGATTAACAAACTCAAGGATTTCAAAGCGAGCAATGGCAACGTTGTGCGGAAAAAACATTTTTATCTCCAGCGCGTGAGTCTCTGTATCGGAAATTCTAAAGATGTGCTCGTTTTAAAACTATTTTGCGATATTGCTGTTGCACTGGATCTTATGGTTTAAGTGCGAAGAACATGATATTTAATAAAGAAAGGTAACACACAAAATGTTAAAAAACGCCCCTTTGGACGTAATTTAAAATCTGAAATATTTCAGATTTTTTTTTTCATTCCTTTATTTTATTTATTGCTCATTTCATTGTTTTAAGATATTGAAAAGTTTTGACTGATTTTTTTAGGAAACAAAGTTCTTAACCTCCTTTATACCATTTGAGTTCTTAAGATTTTGCAAAGGGAATTTCGTTAATTTATTTATTAGGATAATTAATATTTGTATTAAGGGACATTGCTTATTTCATTGTAATTTTGTTATACGTAATAAGTTTTTTTATGAAGTTGTTCTGCAGAGTAAAATCCTACGCAGTTTTTAAATTTAACGTTTGGAGTTCCCTTCGGCCATTTTTCCGGTACATTTAAAAGCCAGACGAAGGCTCGCAGCGAAGCTGCTAGTTTTCAAATAAATTGGTTTTAAAATTTACCCGGTTAAATTTTAAATTATTACGCATTTTTAACCTAAGTAACCTAAATCTGTATGTCACTGACACCGGAATTTCAAAGCAGACTGATTAAATTGCTATCACTAAAATTATATTCTGACAAATATCTGGTGCAATTTTCATTCCTTCTGAGATATTGCTGAAATATTTCGTATTATTTCCGATTTTCTGTATTTTTGTCATTAATTAAAAATTTTTAAAACCTTCAGCATTTTCCTATATTCTTCAACTGCAGGCAACTAATAATTATTTTAAATAATTTCTTTTTTCCTTAATTATTACGTAGTTTTAAGAGAGTAATAAACGAAATATTTGGGTGTTTTTAAGGGTGGTAATATTAATATTAAATTTGCATTTTACTTTTTCATATACATTCAAGATATTCAGAAAGGGAATTATAACATGAAACCGTTTTCAGTGTATCATAAATTCATGGATTCAAATTAAAAATTCTTGCTTTCCTGTCCAAGAAACACTAGTAAATTTTATCTGAAATAGGAAGGATGAGACATATTAATAACAAACAAAGCAATTAATTTGGAAGTCAAAGAACAAAAATCAGCGTTATATTTTCAAATTTTCACAGGACTAGTTTCGATGGTTTTACCGAACCATCATCTTCAGCTGCAAAAGCGCAAATGAACGAGATAAGATATAATGAAAATTAGATTGTGAAAATTTGAAAATATAACGCTGATTTTTGTTGTTTGACTTCCAATTTAATGTTTGTTCGGCTTGTTATTGTATCTTAATTAAACAAAGCAATGTTGTTACTTATTAGCTTACAATATAATTTATTCAATATGGTATTTTTGTAAAGAAAGAGTGTTGCTGTACATTTGATAAAGTATAAATAAGCATTTCATTTCATAATTATAAAAGTTATTAATTATTTAATAATTAATCATAAGAATATGAATAATTAAATATTTTTTCGGAGATATATTTTCCGGCGATATTTTTTTTTCTAGGGATCCCAGCATACATTTTTGAAGCATTATGCTCTAAATAAATGTCTTGTTTAAACATACCATTTATTGTTGACAAATCTCCAACCAAAGGAAATACCTTACTAGGGAGGATATTCAAACAAAAATTTTTATTAGAATAAATATTTTCGTTATTTTAATACTACTAATAATATACAAACATTAGTTTAAGTTCACTATAGTTGAGTGAATAAGATTCTGGATTTTGGTATTTTGTTGTTGGCAACCGACCAGTTTAGCTGCTTGTGGTATTTATGATTTTCTCGATGCGTAACGTGAATTCAAGCCAATTTTATTTAGAAAATTGCCCACGAAGGTGTTCTCTTAAAGCAGATAACCCATGATTTCTTAAAAACTGTAAAATATAATCTGTGGATATTTTCCGTTATACGATAACACGAAGAAAATGATTTCCTATACGAAACATATGATCAGCGCTGTTATTGCCCGTCGTTTAATTAAATGCATCCATCTTATTCCTTACAATTAATTTTCCTTTTTCAAAGAACGTTTGATTTCAGTAAAATGTACTATTTACAATGTGTCATTTTATTTTGCTCGTTTTTTATGCAAATATTCAAATTCAGATAGATATTGCGTAAGTTCAGAAAGCAACTAGTCTCCAAGCGGTAAGATAGCTGAGTACCGGTAAATTCTAGCGGCTGCATGGTAGGCTTAGGGGTTTTTCATAAGTACAACTGATTGTGAATTAACAGTTTGTTTCCCACAAAAAAAAAAAAAAAAAAAAAAAAAAAAAAATCTACTCTGAAGACTTCCTTTCCCTTAGACAAATAGGTCCTGTGTGCTTTATCATAATCCAAAATCTTAAGCGTATAAATCTTTTATCATAGCCGATGATGACGATAAAATATTTTCTATCTGATGTGTCAAGTTAGCATAATTGTATATTTCTAACGAAAATTGTTTGGTTCATGTTACCCTATAATGAAAAAAAGATTCAAATCGGTTTTTAGCTTAAACATTATTTTCATTATTAATTATAGCACGAATTTTATCAATAGTATTCTTAGTATTAATTGCAGGCATGTATTCAAGAATATAATATACACAAAGCTGTGTCTAATGATTACGGCTAATTTTTATATAAAATTTTATAGTATAAAAATTTAGGTTCATAGGTCAGCCATATTTGAAAGAGTACTTGTGTATTATAAGAAAAGAGAGAGAGAAATTTAAGAATAAAAAAATTTACAAAAGAGTACAATACTATTTCATGTTTTGTGGATATACTTGAAGACAGAAACATGTTTCAGCAGTATTCGTTCATCGGAGAAAAACTTTTCATATGAAGCAATTTTTTTCAAATCTTTCACTATATAAGTAATACAAAAGCAGTATAGGAATCTCTTTTCTTAATACCCAACCAAAGAGCTGAGTGGACGTACAATGATTAACATACAATATGTGCCTTGAATTATTTTGCTTTACATGCAGTTTCCTTATATATGTAAAACAAAATAAACTTTCACCCATTCCAAGATTTCAAGAACTCACAGAGAGAGAGAGAGAGAAATATCTATAACAAATTTTATTGCAGTCTGACTTCGGGAACATCTTCCAACTCAAGCTTTCAAGCTTCAAGCTATTCAAATACGAACGCTTCTCAGAAAAGCCATTTGGACCGCATCTGCTTTGTTAAAGAAAACCTTTTGGGGGTAAAATCATCCACTTCATCGGGTTTTTCAAACAAAGCAGTCAGTGGTCCTGTTACTACCTGCTGACCTAGAGAAATTTCTCAGAAACTTTTGTTCGAAAAAAACGAATTTCATATTTTTAAGAATTTCCATTCTGACAGCAAGATTTTGTTATTTTTCATATATAGATGAAAAGAAACTAATTTGTTTTTAATAAAGAAGAAAAAATTAATAAGCTTATTTAAATTTTTTACACAGCACCGAGTAAGGAGACGAAATTTAATTTTCTTTATAAATATTTTTCTCAGACAATACTTTAGTGTTTTTCAAATTACGAGAATAGCGCGTTAGTGCATGCATTTTCAAATCAGATTTATTTAATATATATGGATATGCCGAACAAGCACACTTTCGCACACATACAATGTATATTAGTACATACATAAAAATGAAATAAAATTTGAAAACAAGCAATTTAAAAACTACTGTATTGAAAAATTATTGACAATTTGTTTTTACCTCATTTTTTTTTTCGTTATATACATTTACTTCAGTTTTTTATATGCATTTACTTAATTTATTTTCTTATATGCATTTATTTAATATTATTTTGTTATATGCATCTGTTAGTGTTTTTGAAAAATTTTTAGATTTTTTGGGTATGGCAAAGGAAACGGGATCTATCAGCCGAAGGCAATGAATGTCTCCATGGACGACTTTCTAAGTAAAACGTACTCATGTTCATGTTACACATAGAGGAAATCACAAAATTCAACCAGTTCGTTTGTTTGGGTTCGAATACGAGTCGAAATAGCGATAATCAGATATCTTAGCCAGGAGGCCATTGATTGGGTTTGACAGATTTGGAAACCTAATAAATAGTATTTAATAAATATAATATTAAACGAATCGAATTTATATAAACCAAATAAAATTCTTATATCGAACACAACTAAAACTCGATATAACTTACTCTGATAAACTGATGTGTAATAACACTGATAAATTAAAATACTAAATAGAATATACATTAATTCTACATAGATAATTTTTTGTAATGTATTTCGCTGGGAATGTCTGGCCGCAAAATCCTGATTATATATACCCTTATGTTAAGGTTATCACATATCTGATGGTTTGACTTTTACCTCAAAACACAAAGAATCCACAAAATTCAGTAAAATTAATAACTTTATTTCCCTGTTGAAAATTCTCTGAATCTTTTCACATATAAAAGCACACGCGCCAAGCAGTTTGCTTTAAATAAATATATGCAGCAACGAGAAGATGCGCTTTTGACAGCAACTCGTTTCGAAAATCGAAAATTTTTCTAAATGTAAGAGATTTGTCGCTTAAATTAATTTTTCATTAAACAAAAAAACAAAATAGAATCGCATATTATTAAAAGAATTTTATTGATAATTCAGATTCTGAAAACAAGTACATTGTTGTTATAAAAAACAAAGAAAAAATAAACAACATATTTCATTCAACGGGGGCCAACTTTGGCGCATGAACTTTTCAACATAAAAATATTTGAAGCATGTTATGGATAAAGGTTTATTTGATTATGGCAAAGTATTCGATGGTTATTTGCCTAAGGTGAAGGATGCCTTCGTTCGAGGACTGCCTAACGGAAATTAGCTTGCATACATGTTACACATATGGAAAACTAAGAATATCATCCTGGCAACCAGCTCGTTTCCCGGGATTCGAACCCCGGACAGAACCACCAGTTGTTCCGTTAGACTCCGCTCAGTCCCTGGTGGGCTGTCCGATAACGGAAAAGTTCAAAATTTCATATTAGAGGAAAATTAGTAGCATAGTATAATTCGAAGTTATTGCCATTTCAGTAATGTGAAGAGATTTCAAGAATATTTAATTATTTTATTTAGCTTATGACAAACTAAATAAAATAATTAAACATTCTTGGAATCGCTTCTCTTAACATACTGGTAGTTTGACCTGCATTCAAACCCCCGTGAACAAGCTGATTGCATGGGCGTTTTTATGGTTTTAACTTTTTGCAGTGCGAGATTGTTTCCCTTAGAAAATCTGTCACGAAAGCATACCTCCCCTTAGACAGATCGCCTTCACGTGCTTAATAATCTAACAAGCCAAACCAAACACAATCCGAAAAGTAATCGCAAAGACACAATCATTGCGTACCGACGGATGAACTAAGTTCCGAATTTAAAGAATAACTTTCATTCGTGCTATTGCTGTTAGCATTGACATTTGGACAGATGTTAATTTATTTTAAATTCTTTTAATGTAATTAATTTATATCTTTAAATAATTGATCTTCTAATTGTAATTTTTTGTGCGCAGTATATCTAACCCTTTCGTACACTAACTGTTTTAATTAATTTACACTCCATTAATTTTAAGAGATTTTATATCAATAGATTTCTTTCCAAAAATGTTTCAAGGATTACATATTTTTTTCTTTAGATTTCAAAACATTTTGTATTTAAAATCTTAATAATAAAATTTTTGAAACAAATATTTCTAGAAATTCCTTCAGCGTATTCATTTATTCCATTTAGTTGAAGTTTCGAGTAGAATATCTTCCTTTCAACATTCATATAATTTTTATATGTCAGTTCGCCATTTCTACGGAGCATAGAGCCACACATACGAGTACAAAACTCAGGCATGCTGAAAGCACAGTTTTAACATTTAAGAATGTAAAAAGAAGAATATACCATTATAATAACACGCATTTGAAATACGAAGGCAAACAAGAAAGCTGGTTGCAACATTTTATATTTTTTCCTGACGAATCAGAAATTGTAATCATTTTTCAATACAAAAATAAAATATTTGATTCTATAACATATAGGCATAAAGGCGTCCTCCGTTACAATTCTTATTTTTTCTTGTTTCTACTAAAATTCGGCAATGTACTATAACAACGTCGGATCCTGTTTGACTTTCATTTGTATAAAGTACCACAAGGCAAACAGTTGTAAAACGATTTATCTTCTTTCGCAAACTATTAGTCCGCACACAGATAATACATACCTGCTGTCTGACAAAGATACTTCACTCTAAGAACTTTTTCCTTAAGTGCTCTTTTGAAAGAGACTTCACACCCTATTAAGAGCTTTGTGTCAACTGACAGCCGCCTACAGAAAGGTAGGGGAAGGAAGACCAGATCGCGTCGTCTAAACACGTCTTAAGCAATCTTCGCGAAATTCGGGCTTCGTGTATACACGTCTTAAGCATTTTTCGTGCGATTTGAAATTCGTGTAAAGACGTCTTAAGCATTTTTAAAGAATTCCAAAAACGTTTTAACACGTCTTAAGCAGTTAAAGGGTTAAAAAATACGTAAGCACAGCTGTGGCTTTAACACATGGAGTTAAACAGGAATAATATTAAGCAATAAAAAATGCATGTAAACTTATGAAAAATTGAGGTTTAGATTGTCATTTGTTTAATTTGAACCTGCCTTTTGTAGGAGATACAACATACATTTCTTAAGAGCTATCTTAGTAACATTATTCTTTTGTCGTTGAAGAGGAGGAACTTTATCAGATTCCTTCGGAATGCATAAAGCACGCATACAAAACAGACACCAATCTATGAATGAGTTAAAAAAACACTATATATAGCATTATAAGGAGATTAAAAAACTCACTTCATAGAGCATTATAACCAGAGCAGTTTCACCGATTTAAGAAAAGGAGCGGTAGTTGCTGAACTGTCTCAAGCACATGTGCACTGCAGATAGCGGCGGGTAGAAACCCGTATAATCTAATCCGTTCTATAATGTCCCATTGCTATCTGAATGTTGAATACTTCACAATGGTCTCGAAACATCACTTTTCACTCCAGATGAAATATTTTCTTTCGTTATTCAAGTTCCTTCAAAATAACTGCCTGCATCCTCAAGCGCAAAAGTTATTTCTTGAGAAATTAAAAGGGAAACGTAATGGAATATATTTGTTTAAACAAAACATTGAAATCAACCAAACTCAAAGATGCAAACCAACAGTTTTGGTAGCGACATTAATTTAAAAAAACTGAAAAATAATCAAATAAATAAACAGTAAAAACTGTGCCCATTAATAGAGTATGTTTACTTAATATATAAACTTAAATTTTAAGGATATTCGAAAGGTTTCTTGAATACGGATCTTCAAAATTTTGAATATGATTATTTTATTTTGTGTTATTCCTTTCAATAGTAAGCAATGTTTTACTGCATTTTAAAGTAAATTATGTTTCCAAGAACATAAAATTCCCTGTATTCACTCTTACTCGTATACGAGAAGACGACTCCCTTCTGAATTTTCGTTCTTATCAGATGATAGCAAACTGTTTTCATATTTCATTATTACATTTATAAGGTACTTTCTCCCTCTTTTCTTTATGCCTTCCTGGTGTAACGTTGGCACACACGGCGCTTAATCGACGGGTCCAGGATCGAGTTCCAGTGAGGGCATTGCTCATTTTTCGTGTTTCCTACATAAAAAAATTAATTTTTTTTAAGAAAAAAAAAACCGTATGTTTCTGCAGTGGCGCCCGAACTAAAAAGATGGCGGGTAATGATTCTTCACCGCCAGTATTTGGCGATTGGGACTTCTAATCTCCATTCTCCCTTTAAAAGGGGGAGTATATTTTCTCCTTCCTTTCTGCATGCCTTCGTGGTGTAACTGTAGCCCACTCAACGCGTTCAAATACCGGTTCAAATACCGGTGAGGGCACTGCTTATTTTTCTTCTGCTTGAAAATAGCTTAATGACACTACACATTCAGGATCTTCCTAAATTAACCTAGACTATTACCATGATATTAAATTAATCTAAATTATTACCATGATTTTATTAGCATGGGACTAAGATTTTCGCTAGATTATTACCATACCTCTATTAAACCAATGATAGAAATGTATCACGAATGACACTAACTAGAAGTCATATTCAAAATCAAACCAGCAACTGTTGACTATAAAACGCATGCTAATTTTTATTTCTTATTGAATTCGAACTTTGCGGTTCCTCCCTTGCCTAATTCTTCAACAGTAAGGACAGAAGTATCAACAAAAAAAAAAAAAAAAAAAAAAAAAAAAAAAAAAAAAAGAAAGCATTTATTTTCGACGCAAAAGATTACGCTACAAAATATCGACCCTCGTTCTGCCACAGTACAGGAAGAAAGGTCTATTATCTAGATCGCACAGTCATAGCATCCTTTTTTATTCAGATGTTTAATCTTTTTAATGGACTACTTTCGTTTCTTCTTTCTCCATGTTTTATGTATATCAAGCAGAATTTAGTAAATTACAAATGAAAGGAAATAGCAAAAGTATGTCTAGGAATGTATTATTGTATTATTTCTCTATCAATCTACGTTTATAGGCTAAGATATTATTTTTAAGCTACTAAATTACCAAAATAAGTGTAAGAGACAGCCGGAAGATTTTTAATCGCGTCTGACCTCTTGGCTAGAATGAATACAACTCGTTAGAACTCAAAATAAATTGTTTAATAACTAGTTGAACTGACAGAGATGAAAACCAGACAAACGTTTATAGGAACAAAGAACTGCTGGTTTGTGGGTAGGCAAACCAATTTTAACAGACGTTCATTTTGAAACTGATGTAAAACATATAACTAGAAGCATTTGATGTAAATTTTGTTTTCTCGACGATCAGAAAATTTGCAACAGCAGGAAATGAATGCCGAGTAATTGCCAGCCCACGCTGCCAAACGCTCTTTGATCAAGTTTAAAACTACAGGTTTACTTTAAAAACATAATTTGCATTCTGATTGAAGATATAAACACATAAGTTACAAAAATGCGAAAATTATAAGATAACTTAAATAAAACTTCCAGTTTCCATTCTAATAATAAATAAATAAATAACAAGAGTATTTTAAAATTTTCTCCGATTAGTTTATTTCAAGGATATCAAGTATTAAAGATCTAAAGTCTGAAACAATAATGGGGCAAAACAAGCTTCACATATTGTAGAGACATTATATATTTTGGGAAACAGGCACGATGAAAAATTAGCAACGCCTTCGCCGGGAATCGAAACACGGACCTCTGGATACGCGCCCAGTGTAGAGACCACCACACCACGAATGCATGCCAAGAAGGCGGGAGAAATACCTTATATACTCCCCCATTTAAAGGGCGACTGGGGTATTAGGGGATCCAGTTGCCAAATCCTGGGTATGGAGAATCATCATCCAACACTCTTTTAGTTCGGGCGCCACTGTAGAGACATTAGGTATTTCTGGAAGCAGGCAAGATGAAAAATGAGCACCTCCTTTGCCAGGAATCGAACCACGGACCTCTGGATATGCGCCCAGCGTGCGCGAAGGCACCACACCACGAAGGCATGCCTAGAAGGCGGGAGAAATACCTTATATTATATTTTTATTATCTAAAAGCGTTAGTTATACAAATGTTACCTATTTTCTAATATTGATTATGTATAAATTCCTTTATCATATTTCGAATTAGGGTATTTTAGAGTTAGTGTATTTGCTATAAATCTAGCATTAATTCTGTTTGTTTCATACTGAGATGAAATCAATTCAGTATAGACATTTTACTCATACTTTTCTGTCTTATGCATTTTCTTGCATGTAAAGATGTATTAAGACATAACGTAAACAATATAAACATGGTGTTGTTGTTGTCTTGTTCATGTATTTCATGGAAGAATTGTGGCTAGAGCTTCAACAAGATTGAACTTCCACTTCCACCCAATTTTGAGGAAACGCACACAGGGGGCAGGTCCAGGAGTCTCTCATCCATCTTCCCTACCACAAAACCACAGGAGACGACATTTGGCTTGTCATATATTTAGAGTGACCCCATGCCGCAAAGACACTATACATTTACAAACATCCATGTCTTCTCTGGGATCCGAACCCGAGCCCTTCGGTACCGCAGAATGTTCCCCTAACCACTAAACCGTCTGCATTCAACATGATAAATTTCAGCATTCAGCGTGATAAAGTAACAAATTTATTTTAAAATGTAATTTATTGCAAAGCACTAGTTTGATTTAAAAGCACTCCCTTTAGTATAATGAAAAAAGTACTTTTTCTACGTGCTGTTTTAGTCAGTCTTGCAGTTTTGGTGAAAGTGCCTTTAGTTTAGTGAATCAGATTTAGTGAGTTCAGATTTTTTATTTCCGATTATCAAAAGATGAATTCAAGCCTGATCTTGATTTTACAGATTATTTCTGATAAGTTTTACAATAGTTTGTAGAGTTCCTCACTTTGTAAAAGTTATAGTTGAACATGAAGAATCTTAAGAACTGATAAGCAAAAAATCTCTTGAGTTCGTGTGACAAGAAACAACAAGATGGAAGAGTAAATAACCCTTTATTATTTAGTCTTGGAGTGTACAATAAAAGCCAACACTTGGGCTTGAAATTGAGAGGCTAAGAAGTAAACTAAAACTAATATACACTAAAGAGATATAGCCGAAGCTATCAAGATTCTAACCGAGTTGACACCTTAACGCTAATTGACTGCGAAGCTGTCAAGGGCCTAAAGTACGGCCGAGCGTAATAATAGCTTACGAGAGAGTAGCCTAAAAAGGCGGACGCGTGCAGACAGAATATCTGGTACCTCTCTCGACAAGACCGAAGAACTTCGCGGTTAAATACCGCTCTTCCTCATTATGTATCCAGACGTGATTCTAAAACTACGTTCTGGGTGGAAGTAGTAAGTTGAAGTTAAGAATCGACAGGAAAGGAACTTAAAATTCAACTGTTAATAAAATTAACATAATTCTTACAAGTTATGTAATCTTGAATTAATTTTTTTCTGGTTCTCCTACCTAGATTATACTTGATTTGTTAAATAATATTCTCTGTATACCTTAGAAACCGAGATTTTGGTCAAAAAAACTCCTTTTCTGTCCTTACGCCCGATGAAAGTCTTATTTCTTATGTTTTCAAAACTGTTTGAATTTTGTTCCTACGTTCATTTAAACCGGAGTTATGATACTTTATTTGACACCTTGTCCTGGAAAAGCATACCGAAGTGCATACGACGAAAACATTTAAAAGGCGGAAGTGGGTGTGTCAGAATTGTGTACTTTTATTTTAGGGACTTAAAACTTTATTTAATTGCATTTTAAAGACCAAAAAGTATTTTTATGATGGCAACGAAACAAAGTTCTAGCATAATTTCAAGCTGTGTGTTGCGAATTCATTAACGCATTTTCGCTCGTGTTTTGATTCTGTGTTTACATTGCTGATAAGCGTTTTTTTATTTATTACTGAGTAATATTCATTAATTTTTATAGGTACAGATAGATATAGGTATATATTAGATACCTAATATGGATATGGTATATTAGGTATAAATATTGGTTACTACTCTACAAACGAGTATGAAAGTTTTGATGTTAACCGTATCGACAATGCAAAACGACATTCCCTGATTTGGCTCTAAAAAGCTTAGAAAAATTTTAAAAGCTGCGAGAAAGCAAAACAATGTAAATTCTAAAACCCAAGAGGGTATTAGTTATAAATCAGGGGAATTTCAAGTTTACAAACTGATTAAAAGTAGGTATTCGACTTTTTGAATTCCTTAAACGCGTTTATCTCGTTTTTCAATTTTCGTGTTTTAATGCGAACAAGAAACACGATATCTTTAAACATTATGATTGAAATCTTATGCAATTTGGTATATATGTTTAGAACACTTCATGCAAGGAGAGAGACTATTTACTAATTGATAAATGCATTTTTATAAAATAAGATGAATTTTTAATAAGAAAATATGCTTTTTCTTTGTTATATTACACATTCTAGCGCAAAAATATTTTAAATAAGTTCCTAGCTTTAAAATAATAGTCTGCCTCCTTGAGAATATCTTTATGATGGGTTTGCATTTTACAAAATATGAAAATATATTATACATTTTATAACACAGTGTTTCTAATTTATTGTAAATATTGCTGTTCTTTTTTTGCTTGTTTTCTTACTTTACTCCAAAACTACAAAATAAATGGTGATTAAAATAACTCAGGTTCTTCATTATTTTCATCATTTATTAAAGCCAAAATTAAATGAAAAAAAAAAGTGTTCGAAGGAATACAGCCCTCTTAAATACCGCTCTTCCTCATTATGTATTCAGACGTAATTCTGACCGGAAGTAGTAAGTTGAAGTTAAGAATCGACAGGAAAGGAGCTTTAACTTAAAATTTAACTGTTAATAAAATTAACATAATCCTTACAAGTTATGTAATCTTGAATTGATTTTTTCTGGTTCTCCTACCTAGTTTATACTTGATTTGTTAAATAATATTCTGTTTGTAGCTAACTTCTTTTTATTTGGAAGACATGTTAAATAAAAGTTTTATTATCAACATGTTTTAGTGTAAGGTTGACATCAACAGTAGATAGGCAATGATAATATGTAAATGATTGTAAAAAAAGTCGAATACTATGAAAGAATAGAAAGTTATTTTAGTAAGATGCCATTAGATAAAATGTATAGTTATGGCATTCCACAACACCCTACAATTTAATTAGCATACTTTGCTGATGCAGACCAAAATGCTTGAAATTATTTAATTGTTGAAATCGGGAGGAAGTCACATAGCTTGGCATCACACTTGACGCCAAACTCTCACGTTTATTCTTGTCAAACTAAGAAAATTAATTTAATATTTTCTAAATTAACTTAAGATCACTTCCCGGAAAATAAACCAGTTTTTTCTTCATAACAAAATGATATTATATAAAAGAATAATCCACACAGTAAAACCTTGCCCATCCCCCATTTAGGGATATGCTGAAAAAACAAATCTCTATAAAATTCATACTCTGCAATAGAAAGCCCTTAAGGAAATAGTGAATGCTCCTTGAGAAATATGACAAATAGTGCACTACCTCTCTATTTACAAACCGAAATCATTAAAAATTGCATTTCGAAACTGCTCCTAATTTTACTACAGTATTTACACAACATTAAAGCTATATAGTTTTATTTCAAACTCAAGAACCACGTCCACGAGAAAAGTATGAGTACACACGTAATAGTCTTCATTTGCAATAATTAGCATAATTTCAAAGCGGGAATTTGCCGTCTTTTACTCAAGGGACGGCAAAATGCTGTCTTTTGGGTTTTTTAAAAAAAGTTTTTGACAAAGATCCCACTACTCATTATTACATCTGATTTTGACTACCTTTAACAGAGTAGACTGGACTGCTTCCTGGAACTTCAAAATAGTATATGTTCTTATTAAGATACTGGAAGGAAGAATGTTCTGGAAGGTGTTCAAATTCCACCAGATCATAAGGTAAAAACAAATCTGCATCCATTATTTTTTTCATAACTAAAATAAGTACAATTGTTTTTTAAATATGAATTACCACATGGAAAAACGAATGTGTACGCCGAAAGTATGACATTGTTAACTAAAATACTGATACCAAATCTATAACTCGTGAATTCAGTATTGACACTTCAAAAGTATTTGAAAAGGCACGCCAGGTATTCACCAACTAATGTCATGAATTATTTTATCTGCTTTGACTTCAATTCAAATTTTGCATTCAAGAAATCAAGAACCATATTGAACTGCTTTGTTGTACTTCAAAAGCTTTTATTAGCTTTAAAAAAACACCAATGATATAATTTTATTCTTTACATAGCCTTGAGAACCATTATCTTTGGCTGCACACAACACTAAAATAGAGTAAAAATCTGATGCGTACACCGCATGATTTCCTTGTACGGAATATTAAATTATACACTCTTTTCGCTGCATTTCATTTAAACTTATTTTCTCGAATTTCATTAGAGTTCATTTAATTAATTCTGTTTTCAGTTTGCAGCAAGCAAAAATACATAAAACCTCAAAATATTTTTATTAAATATAGAAAAATATAGAAAACAAAAACACCAAATGCAGTTAAAACAACCAATAAACAATTTTTACAGTTAAAATTAGAGTTTCCACGCAAAAACAAGCAATTCGGCCAGCAGGCCAGAAGACAGAATTTTCAGTGCACGAAAACTAAAAGTTTCCTTTTGGTCCCATTCAGCGAAAAAGCACTGAAAGTGCAGAAAGACTTCATTCACCATTCTGCTGGGTTTCAAATGTAAAGAAATATGGGTACTATGGTAAGAAAAATTAGGCTTAGCCGCACTCAAACAGCTTTTAAATTGTTAATAATTCTACAACTATTGTATGCAGATTAACTAAAGGCATAAAAAATTACGCAGAATATATCAACGACATAATTCAACCATTTTTAAAATAAAAAAATGCGGGGAAACCACCATCAAGGGTAAAAGCACGTTTTAAACCGATGTCTTCATGTCTTATTTCGTTTAAGAATATTGCATACAGCGCCATTTAAACCACCGTCGTGACATTTTGAACATTGTTTTTCTCGGAAAAGAAATTCCCATGACCTCATTTTATACGATTACCAAGTTTGATAACATTTGATCCTTTAGTTCTCCTTTTATGACCATTTCAAAGTGGAATTTTAATTATAACCAACCCTGTAATTTTGGTGTGGCCGATTGCAACCAAAATCCGAGGTGGATAACTATATATTATAGCAGTCCCTATATACAAACGTTCAACGTTCTGAGGCTACTCGTTTTTGAGGTATGCGAGATACATACATACATACGTACGTACAAAGATAACACGAAAAGAAAATCTCTTCTGAATCCATTTTATATGTTTTATAATCCGTTTGGGGGTAAAGAGTTCTTTATTCTGTCCTTACGTACAGATGTCACGCAAAAACATCGTTAAATTGAATTCGATAGCGGTTAATATGGATGTTTTTGTTGAAATGTGATACCTGGAATTTTTCGGGATTGCAATAATTCCTTTACTACGTACAAGGAAGTAAAAATGAGCTCACTGAGCTGAGTAACAGAGTGGGTATATATATATATCATAAAACACGATAGCTGCTGTAAAAGTAATGGGCGGCCTCAAATTAACATTTTAGATTTTGTGCTCTCTCCCTAAATTAATCTGTTCTTCCAAATTCAAGATCCTTCCATGTTATATAAAGCTCCTTAAAAAGGGCTACTAAAACTAAAATTAAACAATCACAGATTAGCTGTACTTATACATCAGACTCAGTATAAATACCGCTGGTGAATAAAATTACGTCATTCTTTTGCTACTTCTACCTTGCTAACATCTTCGCGCTGCTTCCCTTCTTTAATGCCTACGCCATTTCTTTTAAAAAAACCAATGTACATAGAAATTTATCATATTTAATTATGATTGAATAAGTATCTGCCAAACTAATTGGATATCTGTGAAAATAAATTATTGGTGATTTGTTGGAATCCAGTTTCGTCATCTTCGTCTCGTCTTGCCACTCTGCCATCACGACTACACATCAAAATTATTGCATATATATATTTATATACTTTTGGTGTAGCCGATTGCAACTAAAAAGGGAGGTGCAGAACTACAGATGATAAAAATCCTATATACAAAATTTCAACATTCTGAGGCTACTCGTTTTTGAGTTATGCAAGATACATACATATGTACATACGTGAAATATAGTACCCAGAATTTTTCACGACTACAGTACTTTCTTTACTTCGTACAAGGAAGTAAAAAATCTGAATGATAGATGCTACACATTGAAACATAAATGAATAGGCTGGGATTAACAGAAAAAGTCTAAATCAAAAATAAATAAATAAATAAAATAAAACTAGCAAAATACCAACTTTCCAATTAATTACACAGTTTTAATGCGACATAATTATAAACCTTTGACCGACGCGTCTTAAAAAGAAGAATTTTCAGAATGTTTTATGTGCAATCACATTGAAAACTAGTTTATGGAAATAAAAAGATTTCAGAAATTTGCTTCGGAAATTTTTATTTTATAGCTGCTGGCTGTTAATTTGTACTACTATAGAAGATCCGATACTTCTAATCAAACAAAAGAAGTATCATTTTGACAGATTTTGCGACAATTTGGAAAATATTGAATGGGACAATGTGGGAATATTAAATATACAATAGGATATTATATATATCATCAGTGGTTTTCATCTTAAATTCGAAATATTTGGTTCTTCATTTTAATTTATATCACTCTCTTGATGCGAAGCCTTTGAATTTTTTACTTCCTTGTACGAACTAAAGGAAGTATTGTAATCACGAAAAATTCCGGGTATCATATTTCAACTACAATATCCAGTTTGACTGTTGTCGAATGCAATTTAACGATGTTTTTGCGAGACATCTCTACTGAAGGACATAATAAAGGACTTCTTTTTCCCCTAACGGAATTATAAAACTGATTTAAAATGAATTCAAAAGAGCTTTTTTCGTGCCGTCTGTACGTATGTATGTATGTTTGTATGTATCTCGCATAACTCAAAAACGAGTAGCCTCAGAACGTTGAAATGTTGTATATAGGACTGTTATACCATGTAGTTGTGCCCCTCCTTTTTTGGTTGCAATCGGCCGCGCCAAAGTATATATCTATATGCACTCTGTTACTCGGCTCCATGAGCTCAGTTTTTTATTGTTATATGCTGGTAAATTGCGCATTTTTTAAATTTCAGAAATGGTTGAATTATGTCGTTCTTATCTTCCGCTTAAGATTTTTTGGCCTTTAGGTAATAATTGTAGAATTATCAACAATTTAAAAGTTGTTTAAGTGCGGCTAAACCTGAGTTTCCTTACTACAGCAGCTATATTTGTTTACATTTGAAACTTAGCAGAATAGTGAATGAAGTCTTTCTGCACCGTCAGTGTCTTTTTGCCGAGTGGGACCAAAAGAAAACTTTCAGTTTTGTGCACTGAAAAATCCGTGTTCTTGCCCGTTGGCCGAATTGCTTGTTTTTGCGTAGGAACTGTAATTTTAATTGCAAAAACTGCTTTCTTGATTGCTTTTACTACATTTGGTGTTTTATGCTTTTCTATAGCTCTCAATTTTTAATGAAGATATTTTGAGTTTTTATGTATGAATTAATTGAATGAAAAATATATCTCTAATGAAATTCGAATAAATAAGTGTGTCGTATTATCAATAAATATTGTCACCAGTCTGTCTTGGACAGAGGAGAACGCTTACGAGTAGCGCAAGTGCATTAGGTAAGAGGCATTTAATTGTCTGTGAAAAACTGTTTCTTTCTTATTTGCTTAATCTTTTTTCGTACATCGTTTTAGATTTATTATAGTATTTGAGCAGAACATGTATAAGGATCTTAAGTTTTACTAACGTTTATTTTATTTTAAAGGTGTACTGCCCTCTCTTATTTTCATCCGGCTAGAATAAACGCGTCAATCTGTTTATGCAAATTGTGCTTGCTAAAGCTTAAGTACTTAAATTGTGGCTTTTCGCCAAGAAGAGTTAGAAAAAAAGAGAGTGAGCCTTCTTGCCACTTTACTTCACGCGTGCTTTCAGTCCATTGCTGTCCGCCTTTAAGACCAGAGGTTTAGTCCTCTTGATATCTAAGACGTATTGTAGTTTTCTGCAATTTGCGTTCTACATACGTAATAATCTAAAAGGCCAACTTTAGTGTTAGTCATCTGTGTAAAGTATTCCAAGTTAGCTCTTATTTAAATTTAGTTAGCTAGCAGTTCTTATTTCCTTACGTTCAGACCACAAGTGGTTGGTCTTAGTATCCCGAAGTGCGGGATCACCCGTAAAGTGTGGAAAATAAAGGGTAAAGTTAACCCTCTTACTTGTGTCGTCTGTTCCGTACAGACACGAACATAGCTTGAGTAAGCTCCCTGTTCCTATTCCAGGATATTAGATGTTTCCCAAGGCAATTAGACAGAATAGTAGTCCTGATACATGTGGAAACGATTAGATAATTCTTCAGATGTTATAATTTTTGTGCATTCTAAGTTATAAAATGAATGAGATACAACGCTGTAAGTGAACCTAGCGCCAGAGTATCGCTATGGTAAATAAATATAGCGGCTTTTAAAGAGCGCATTTATTCAAAGGTTTATAGGTCTTCGACGAATTAGATTTAATTCAATTCAATAAATTAAAATGAAATGCAGGAAGAAAATGCAGATAATTTAATATTCCGTTTAAGGAAGTCATGTGGTGTACATATCAGATTTTTTAATATTGTTAACTCATGCTATACTAAAAAATTTCATGATCGTTAGAATTTCTTTAAAATAAATAATATGTATTTGGTATAATTAACATAAATGTAAAACAGTACCCAATTTTAGTATATATAATTTTACAATTTTTATTCTTATTATATGTTTTCTAGACAGTTTTTAATCTTAATGCATATTATTGTTGCATTACATGAAATGTAGACCACGTAAATTATTACGTAATATTTTTCAAAAGTTTTTAAATAAAAAACTCGAAATTTAATTTGTCTGTTGTTATTTTCATTTCAAATTGTGTATGCTATTCAATATCTAGACTAATTTGTAATGGTGTACATTTATTCTTATAAAATGGATATGCTTTGTAAAATGATTCATCTAGCTGTGTGAAGGAGCTACGGAAAAAGGATCAGCGGCTTCTTAAATTTAGAAATGTAATTCACAAAATGCAGATCTTTGAGTTTTATTCCCTTTCGAAGGGTAACCTTTTCTAAAACAGATACATGTGTCATTCAAGGAAATTGCTTCCAGCTTGGAACTATACAACCATCACATCCAACTTATTATATACAATTGTAGTATATAATAAGTTGGATTTGATGGTTGTCACATTTATTTACGAGGAAAACGGAACACTTATTGCAGAGTAATACGTTTAATCTCAGGTTTGTAATCTGAGAATTCCATTTGAGGACGAATAACAAATTAAATTCATGAGTCTTAGAAAAAGAACGGTACTGATTTATTTTAGCAGATGATATTACTTTTCTCTTGGGAAAATGGGCAAGATTGCTAATTACAACTGTTACCATAACAACTGACAGATAACACCAGTAACGTAAGTACATATAAATTTATTTCTCCTGATGAGAAACGAAATATCACGAAATTTCAAATATTACTTCAAAATTATAAATACCTGAAGATGACAAACTATAAAAACTTTAATGCTTAATTTATTTGCTTTCCTCATTGTCACATTGACGCTAATGCCTTTAGAAAGAGTTTATTTCATAAATTTCTGTTTTTGATAAATTTAACTCATCTCATTTGCTTGCTAAATAAGTTTAAAAAGATTTCATGCTTATTATTTTAAAATTATTCTTACTTAGTTATATTAATTTTTATTGGAAGATGTGCAGTTAAAGTACTGCGATAGCGACGGTAAGTTCTAAAATCCTGTATGGAGATTTAGTCTTCGGGCTGTGAATATCGAATTTGAAATTTTAGCTTCCCACCCGACACAACCAAGCACCTCTTGAACCTCAAACTTAATTACTAACTCTGATTAATCTCAAAATGACTTGCCTTATAGCGTAATAATCCTTGACTACTGTTTGCTGTCTAACACTTTGCTCTCTAAGTGCCCATCGGTGGTCATTTTCATCGTTACCTACACCGCCACATATGCATCAGTGGACACTTTCGTTATGTCATCAGCTCATGTGCTTTTCGGTAATGCCGATGGCAACAGTTTACATTTAATTTTCCTATAATTTAATTGAATATTCAACCTATTCATATGCAGCACCTCTGATGAGTCGGATAATGCAATATTTGCTAGAATAAAATAATAATACTAAAAAGAAGAAAAAACTAAATTATTTGAAGGGAAAATAAATCATATAAAATTTTAAAAAATTTAAATGATTCAGAAAACATTATAAAAACACATAGTAATGGTAATTCGATTCCATACTAAAAATTGTTTCCTATGTTACGCACAATATTATTAATTGCTTACATTAACTTTATAAAGAGTGCAATCTGTACCTGCTTCAGCTTTCATTAAATTGGTCTCCTGCCAAAGCTACAGTTACTTTGTCATTCTTTCAAACCTCAAGTAATGATTACCCAGTATAATAAGTAAAGAATGTAAGAATTATAATTTTTACGGTTACATTTGTTAGACTTCCCATACTGTTCATTCGTAAAACAAGAAATAGAAACCAAATTACAACCATAAGGAACTATGAATACACGTTACCAAAGTATGAAAACGCCGGCGACGTTCATTCCTAACAAATACAAATGCTATTTTAAAAAATTATTGAAAGAGTGCCATTAAAAACTGTTATTCAAAATATGTAAACAAATAGTGAGATGATCTTGATACAACATAATAAATTTGTATTTTCTACCTGGCTGAGACTGGGAATCAGTAAGATCTACCCGACATCGGACATTAAATTCAGAAACAGTCATAAGTTTCACAAAAACTATGCCCTTTTTAATACTTTTTTGGTATTTCTGGCAGAACTCACAAAGGTGGTTATACAGTTCGATATTATTACGTGTAACGTTTATGTATTTCGCTGAAAGTTCTTTCAACATTCTGTCATGCCGTTCGTGTCCAGTACTCAAATGAGTTTTCCTGAAGTACGAGAAATACCTCACCGTCCGTGGCGTAATACTGTATAGTACTGACGATTTCTTTAACAGAATAAATGAATGGTGATAATAATACTTTTGCTTTCCACAAACATCATGTCCTAGCGATTCAGCGGCCAGTAGTACTGTGATTCCTTCAATCATTTTGGTTTTCTACATCATTTATTAACTTTTGGTAAGTAGTTCCGATTCTTCGAAACGAATCGGAAATGTATTCCATACTTTGCCGGTTTGTCGTTTGGCATTCTATAGAATGCCTAGAAATGTGTAAAATATGAATCGTTTCACGCATTACCGGCTAGTTTTAGGCATTACATACAATGTTTAGGCATTCTATAGAATGCCGGATTTCATACTTTGCCGGTAACATATATATTAAGATAAATTATAATACTTTTCTTATTAATTCAGTGAGCGACATAAATTTTGTAGGTAGTCTACGCTTTCATATTTTTAGTTTCCTAAAATACATAATTTACTCCGGGATATCTAGATTATACAAGTATTTAAAAGTAGCAGACATATTTCAATTAAAATATAATATATATATAATATAAGAAATGACATATAAGAAATGACAAATCTTCACGTTTAAAACCATTTACTTGAATATTTAAGTGCCTTGCCATTCATTACTGCGTAGTTCTGAATTTAGAGTAAACAGACTTATTACAGACAAACCACCTCTCAATAAGTAGAGGCTGAATGTTTTCTTCCTAATTAGATATTAAGGAAAATTTTAAACTAAGAGATATTCCATTCAGCCTTGAGCTATTGAGAATTTTTAAAATTATCTCCATAGCTCAAAGCTGAAGAGTATTTCTTGAATTTTTAAAATTTTCTTCATGGCTCTGGGCTGAAAATAATTACACAATTATTATTTATTATAAATTTAATAACTGCATGCTTATCTGAAGCAGCAGAAGTCTTGACTTTTAATTTACTTTAGTTTCTAACAAGCAGAGATCCGATTACTATTCAGTGTTTTAGTTAGTGCTTAACTTATACTGATGATTGTTGTTATAAGTTAATGCACGAATACATAGTTACGTTGCTAATGTGCGCCACTGGTTGATTTTAAATTGCATATAAAGAGAAAATGATAAACATCAATGGAAGCATCTAGAGTTATTTCGGATCTGAGAATAACAGGGTTTTACGATTTAAGGAATTTCCTTAATGATGCCTAATGGATAAACTCCTGAGATACCATTTCAGTGATAGAAGTAAAATTTGGATTTCCATATACAACCAATACAAAAGTGCACTGTAACTCCAAAATTTATAGTAAAAAGTTGAAGTATGGCGATAAAACAAAAACAGAGATAACTTTGGATAAACGTGATCAGCATCAACTGGCAAAAATCGTTACACACGGTAGGCTATCACAATGCCTCCAGCAATTTCAGAATTCAGGCCTGACCTCAGTAAACATCATGAAACTTTCTCTTCATGATATTAGTGATAGAAGATTTTAGTTCTGTGCTCTGCATTAACTAGAGCAGCGGTTCTCTACCTTTTGACTAACGCGTACCACCTAAACAAATATTGAAAAACTCTAGTACCACCACTATCTTTTGCAATGATTATATTTCAGCTTCTTAATAGAAATATTAAAAAAGATTTGCACAACTTACTGGCTATTTGCATTAAATATGCATACATAAAAATATTAGATTAAAAATTGTTACCATTTTAATTATCAAAATTTAAGTTATAATACTTTAATTCTAAAACTTGCTGTGGAATCTGGATCTATTTAAGAGAGAGCAATTTGTTTAAATCTAGTATTATTTCACTAGTTTTAACCGTAAATAAGGATCTACTTTAAATTTTGTTCTGTATTTATTTTTCAAGTATAACAAGGAAGAAAATTCTTGTTCACACAAATAAGTTGTAAAGAAAAGGCAATAAAAATGTTACAGCTTTATTTGAAATGGCTTTAAATTCTTTTTTTCGGTTCAGCCAAAAGTTAACAAGTGTGTTACTTTTTAAATCTTCAGTTAGAGTTCGATTACAGGAAATTTCTATCGATTGCTCTTTTCCTTCACGAGATTGTTGGATTTAGTTAAAAATACTTTGTTTCTTTGCATATCACTATTGGACCACCGGTTGAGAATAGCTGAACTAGAGCCTTCCTGAGAGTGTATAACATAATGTTATGCGGCTCATCTTGGCCTTGAGAATTCCGACATATAGTATTCGGACATATAGGTTCAGCGTTTAGCACTTCCAATTCTTTGAACCAGATAGAAGCACCTGTGTGTAGGGAAATCGCATAAAAACACAAATCTTCGATGTTAATTAGACTTTAAATAGTAAGGAAAGTTAATTAATCTTGATGTACAGGAGTCTGGGGGGGTCAGTAATGATATGGAATTGGTTTAATTAAACCTCAGTTGGCCACAAATTGCAAGCGTCTCTGACAGGTAAATGCTGCGTGCGCATCCTTTATGATAACATACATCGTTTATCATATGCATTCATTCTAGCTGAATTGTGAATTTTTAGTCAAACAATATGCAGGCATAGTCTAAAAATACTAAATTATAATTAGAGAAATGCTTATATGATTTTATGCTTATCCGTGTTCAACCTAGTTAGGAGACTTTAATATTATCTAATTTACCTGAGATGCCATGAAAGGTATTGGGGGAAATATCCTACACTTTCGAATATAACAATTTTATAGGCTACTGTGTATAGTATATTACTACAGTACGGTATTCATTTCAAACCAGAATACTTCTGCGTACTCTGAAGTATATTTTTATGCAGCTGCAAGTTCCCATTATGGATATTCTAAGTAGTGAGCTCGTATACCGTTTCTGTAGCACTTCGGTGTCTATTGTGCTATTTTTTAAATCTGAACTAAATTCTATAATGTGATATGGTGTTCGAAGGAACTCTGGTCGGTGTAAAAGCAAAGTTCAACAGAAGAAACAAAAGATGGACAAGAAATTATGAAGCTTATTAATATTCACATGACTTTAAATCGTAAGGGGAAACACGCCAATGTAAAATGTAAAACTAGGCAAAGCAGTAATTAATTTGGTGCAGATTTTGAAAATTACTCTATGGATTTCGAAGGCAATCCGACAGAAATATCGTTTCTTCAGGAGCAGAGACGTTTTCCTCTTGAAGAAGAGTGATATGCATCTAATCGCCCTCGAAATCGATAGTGTAATTCAAAATCTAAGCCGGACTAAGGTAGCGTACTTGTCCAATTTTAAACAAACTTCGGTAATCTTTGGTTCTCCTACCGGAGCTTTAATGGAGTAGCTACGTGAGTATATTGTAGTTTATCCTTTTCGTAATTAACATGAACCACTTTTTGCTAGTATGTCCTCCACAACAGCGTTTCTTATAAAGCAAATAGTCGGCTCATAACATCTAAGGTCACAAGAAATTTCCTCCGTAGTGAAATGTTTCAGAAATTTCAAATGAATTTATAATGCATTACTGCCGCCTTCTTAACATTCATTCGTGGTGTAATGGTCAGCATATAAGGTATTTCTCCCACCTTTTTGGCGTGCCTTCGTGGTGTAGTGGTTCTGCACGCTGGGACGGTATTCCAGAGGTCCATGATTCAATTTCCGGTGAAAGCGGTTGCTAATTTTTCATGTTGCCTGCTTCCCAAAAAAATCCTAATGTCTCTATGAACTAAAAGGGTTTTGGATGATGACTCTCCACACCCAGGATTTGGCGATTGGGTCCACTAAAAAAACCCAGTCGCTATTTAAAAAGGGAAGTATATAAGGTACTTCCTAGCGTGCCTTCGTGGTGTACTGGTCAGCACACTGAGCCGGTATTTCAGAGGTCCGTGGTTCGATTCCCAGCGAAGGCGTTGCATATTTTTCATCTCTCTGGCTTTTCCAACTAACCTAATGTCTCTATAAGCATACTTGGCGCGCATTCGAGAGGCCAAAGTTCGAGTCCCTGCAAGGTCGTTGCTCATTTTCCACGTCTTCTGGTTAAAAAAAATCCTAATGTTTCTACAGTGGCGCTCGAAATAAAAGGCGGTGGATGATGAAACTTTCGTAACAGCACCTGACTAACAAGTTAAGAAATAGGTCCAGCATCCCTTTACAACGATTTAAATATCATTGGTTATTTTTGTTGTGTGGTTTTAAGAGATGGCTCAAATATCGTATTCACCCTGAAATTTAGTATAAAGTAAATGGAAATATTCATTCTATATAACTATTTCTTTCTCAGTTATTACTGTACATAAATTAGCAGTGTAGTCTTAAGAAAGTTGCTTTTACATATCGCGGATGTTGTGTAAGTAATTTTATCAGCGATGATAGAATTTTTCTTAAAACAGTTACTAATCTTCAGATGCAAATGTTTGTTATTGTCAAATTATTAAAAAGAACCCCTAAAACTCAAATATATCTTTAAAATTTTCATTCCTTATACACTAATGTATGAAGTAATACATCTTCCCCCAAATCTGCAGTCATTAAAATGCAAAACAGATTAAATTTGAGTCGCACATAAAAGTGTTCTGTGTTAAAAGTTTTTATTTCTGGGAACGTAAACTAGCAACAGTAATGGATATTTAGGTGAAACCGTGGTGCGAAATATTTCATGAACGCATGACGATTACCATTTTGAAAAGGTATTTTAACTGGTATTTTGCGAGATATTTCTGATTTGCATTTTGGTTTAATGTTGCACAATGAGTAATTATTATATCCCAACACATTTAGAGAACGGACGATATTTCACGCTTTCGGGTATTTTACCGTGTCTATGCATAATGCGTGTGACTGTCGTTAATGTAATTGCTTCCATAAATCCGGATCAAGTGTTGCATTTCTAGATGAAACAGACATAGTTGCTACGAATTTTACCTCAAAATATTTCGCATAAGCTAGTTACAGTTGCTTATGATCTCCGTAATATAAAAGACTTTTAAATCCCTAAATACGTAAAACTGACTGTTTGTGTTTTTCATCACAAAATTGAAGAATTTTTTAAATATATCATGTTAAAAAAGTCTTTATTAAATCTAGGCTTAGAAAATTAGTTTTAATGTTTACAAAGTTGAAAACTTTGATTTTGTCAAAATGAGCTGTGCTACTGCCTTAAGGTAAGAAAGGGAAATATTGGTGTTCTTACCGATTTTAATAAATAATTATGATAAATAATAAAAAAATACACAGAAAAAAAATTAAATTTAGCAATGATATTTCATTTGTATCCCAAAGCTAAGCCAGGAATTTTCAGCCTATGGCATAACTCCAGTTATTCGGATCTCAATTATCCGGAGCTCTAAATATCTGGGTATTTTATTCTTCCGTTGAGGCTTTGCAAATTTAAGCTTATTGGTAATTTATTTATAGGACCTTAATTTATTTAAATAATACTAAAATTAAAGCATTAAAATATTTGACGTTTAGAAACTAATAAATTAATTTAGATGAGCGTATATTGTATGTTTATTCCCGACAGTTATATAAAGTAAGTTAAAGCATGACGTACGCTTCCTCTTATTTAATTTAAAACTGTAATACTTTTTTTTAAATTTCTCTTAACGGTTAAGCTGGTAGCTGCATAATTTCCTATACACTCATAGCACTTGGCTTATGAGGTACGTCACGAATATCTTTCAGACCAACAGGTTATACCTTGTGCAACGAGTTAAATCCGAATAAAAGACATAGGGAGATAGTTTTGTCGCTTGTTTACGACATAGTACTAGTACTTCGGTACTAAATGTAGTTTAGTGTATATAAAGTATTAGTGTTCTAGTACATTCACAAACAGATCTACAGCTTTCTCTTTTCTTATAATAACAATAAAAACAACATCAGGTAGATAAAAGAATCCATACATTACAATGAGTTCAGCTGAAGAGGTATTAAACAAGGCAATCAGTTTTGACTGCATTACAGAACGCCTTAATGAAGGTATATTTTCTTTTCTTAGTATTTATCATGTAAAAGTAATAAATCTAAATTAAAATTAATGAGGCAATGAATATTGCCTACATCTCGTCTCCTAATTTCGGAAGAATTATGTCTTAGTTCATTGATTTTAATGAAGGCAGTGTCTGAGAGGGTTATGTACCAAGGTACTCCGGAGTATAGCAGAAGATGAAATAAAAGCGATCATATAACATTTTACGAAATCTCAATAATTTACAAATACATAAATTAAAACTGAAAATGAAAAGAATCAGTAACCTTTCTAATATGAAGATCGATAATACTGAATCCCAAAAAGAGATATAAAACACTTTGTAATGAAATCGAAAATTGGGCCCCACGACCGTTTAAATCAACCAACCTTTACTCACACCCACTGGTCTAATAGCTACCTCCGCTAATAACTGTACTGACTGAACGGTTGCGGATAGTTAGTCGACAACCACATAGCCAACAGATGTTAGCCGACAAGACATTTAACCGATACGTATATTAAGCCGCCCTACCGGGACAGATGTTAGCGACGCTGACTGCTGTAACGAAGCTCTTGGGTTCGAATCCCGGAGAAAGCATGGATGCTTATAAATGTATAGTGTCTGTGTGGCATGATGGGACTCTAAATATGCGACCAACCAAAAAGTCCTCTCGAGAGACTGGTAGTAGGGGCAGAGGGGTGGGAGACCCACCGACCCTGTCCTCCCGGGGCGCTCTCCATCAAAATCGTGGGCGGAACTGAGCAAAGTCGTACCTGTATGGTGTTCAAGGCTCTTGCCAACGACAGGCACAATCTTGCTCTCTTTGCCACGATGATTTTCGTAGGCTTATTGTAATATTACTTCAGATAAGTCACAACAACAGCAACAAGACCGTCGAACATTTAGCCAAATGTACATATAACAATGAGCACGTTAGTCGATAATACGTTTATCTGATTAAGCGTGCATTTAAACAAAAACATGCGACTGTGTTTTATTAAAATTTGTACATTTTTATCCAGCAATTTATTCAAAGTCAATTTTCAGCGTACACAACGAGAAGGTACACAAGTATTACATTTTCCCCTTTACTTAATGCTATACAGAGTACAGATTTTAAAATCGGAAAGAAAAGCAAACTTAGATAGGCAGGATATTGAAATTTATTTCGGGAGCGATCAGACATTAGGCCCTTCTGCAGGAAGGAAAAGAAATTTCAGCAGCGGGAGAAGCGAAACTATTTTATGTGAAAAGCAAAGGGTAGAGGAAAGCGAAAACTCACGAAGCATGACCTCTTGAGGAAAATGCAATTAAGCCCGATTATCGGGCATTCAATTAGCCGAAACCCTCAAATAACCGGAATATGTTTTAAATTTCAGATTTTTTTAACGAAAAATTAAGCAAACGAGAGCGATAAAACCCGTGTAAGTCTGCCTTTGGGAATAGATAGAAATTCCCGCCAGAAAATGTGATTAAGCATCAGTAGTAAGACAGGCTTAACGTCACAATGTAAATAACCATGAAGTTTGTAATAAATAAACAAATGGATTGGGCAAGCGTTTTCACGTGTTGTCCCCCACATTTCGAGAATAAACAGCTCGAACTATCAGCTTTACTATATCATTGAAGCCTATGGTATAGTAAGACAGGACAGCACATAACTGCTTTTAATTTTTAAATTCATCCATTTCATGAATCATGCTATTAGGAAATTCACAACTCTTAAGCAAGACCTAATATATTTCAGAAAATCACTTTGTACTATATTTTGTACATTTTACCATAATATACTGTTTACAGCAATAGTGTGCTATTTCAGTGTAGGATCTCTAAGACTAAAAAATTTTAAATGCAGTTAATACACATTTTAAAGAAAGATTTTGAATTTATTTTTGATATCCAAATCTTTTGCAGTTCAACTTCACAGCTCTAATGCACTGAAAAAGAACAATATCTTTTTTTTATAAATGCCATTTTGGATTACCTTCTCATAAGAAACAGAAAGGATATTAATAATTAATAAAAATTTAAGTTGAATAAAACGTAAATTGAGATAATCAATAAATCCTCAACACATATTGATATAGATTGTATTTTCTAAAATAAATTTGATAATTGATTATAATGAAATAATACATCGCAATTTTCAAAGCGCAATTATGTATTGCGCTTTGAAAATGGTATAAAAGAGGAATAAAAAAAAAGAATTATGCTAATTTATTATATTTTTAAAATTTACAAAAAATATGCACCATCGAATCTGGATATTTTCAAAACAAAATCTGCACAATGCATTTCATAATAGGTGGTGGTATTTGATAACATAATTAGATATAACATAATTAGATATAGCTACAAAATAATAATTAGATATAACATAATTAGATATAGCTACAAAATCTGCACAATGCATTTCATAATAGGTGGTGGTATTTGATAACATAATTAGATATAGCTAGAGTTTGATTTCTAGTTTCATTTTCGAAATAAAAAAAGAGTGAAAATTTAGTTTTTCAAAATCTCAAGCTACGTTCTAAACAAAAAAAAAAAAATTGCAAAATATTTTTGTTCTAAAATTAAAATTTGATGACAGTATAGTTCTTTCAATATTGACTATCTAAGTAATATCTTAAGCAAGATACTTAGTCAATAAAAGGTTATAGAAGTATCCGTTTCTAAGAAATTTAATTCAACCAGGAGGAGCTGCTTATCTTTAGCTTAAAAACAGCGGAATGCGCAGGTTCCCTCTCACATAGTCCTTAGCCTGGGTTTTACATAAATCCAATTAATTCTTAGCTTTTGTAAAGCAGGATGCATATATGGGCATATGGTCACTTTACTTAACCTGTTCCGCCAAACTAAGTTAATGGCACTACCGGGTTAAGAAGTCATTGTAGTCATTGCTACGGTATTTTCCTCGCATTTGGAGAAAATGCATAAAATTTGGGAACTGAACTAAATGGAGCAGAGTATTTATAAAATTTACCTGGCATCAAGAAAAGTGCTCTTTAATAAAGCCATGATAAATGACATTATTTGAAAACGGATAATTAGTGGTGGTGCAACGTGAAATATTATAACAAGCTATTTCAAGTTTTGATATGTTATACCAATAACTTGCATCTTTGGATTATCTGACAAATAAAGAGCGATTATTTCTTTTAGAATTCTGCCGGGATGAATGGCGCGAGTTTCGCGCGATCTTCACCACCTTTCATGGTTGACGAAATTTTATAATCGGATTAAATGTTTTACTTTTTGTTCTACGAAAAAACATCGACTTTTATACATTAAATGCATTTTCATTTTTCGAAATCTTACATAATGCAGTTAAATGCCGACTTTTGATATTCAGGCGGATAAGAAATAATTTACTTTATAATTTTGATCGGAAATTTATTTGTTTCATTCAACTGGCTTTTCTACCGTTATTTACACTTTTTATACTCTCAACTGTCATAAATATTCACGTATCTAGCATTTGGTATTTCCCAAGATTTTCGGGTAACTGGGCTTTTAATGTAGAAATGTAACGCGAAAAAGCTAGGAGATTTGAATTTTGAAAGGGCAGATCAGACCTAGACAGGAAAATGAACGCCGTCAACTGAAGAAATAATTCTGTTAACGTAAGAGGTTTCAAAGATATTCGAATTTACTTCCTAAAGAAGCTTTGCGTATAGTTTTTGCAGATTCATAATCAAATATTAGCTTGTGATTAGCAATAAATATCTCTTTATTTCTTCTTTTCGAATTTACGATTCATTTGCCCTGACGAAATATTTCAGCGTTCTTTCAGTTTGGCCGATACATAGAAAACTACACTAACAATGAAAAAATGTTCATATTATCGAAAACTTTACATTAATAATGGAATACAAAACTTTATAGAATTCGGAATGGAAATTCTTTCGATTGTGCTTTCATTATTTTAAAAGTGCTTTCACTGTTTTACTATTTTATTTAATTCACTATTTATTTATTTATATTTTGGCATTTTTTTCACTATTTTATATTTGTTTTGCAGGAATACTTAATAAAAATTTATTTTAAAAAAGATCCCTTCCAAATTTTCGCATTTGTTTCCATTTTTTTTTATTTTATATGGTACTTTATTCTAAAATTAATAGAGGATGACTGAGTATACATTCTTATTCAAAATGATATCTCAGAGCATATATTAGGTTAAAAGATGAAATGAAAGTTACACTAATTGAAATTATTTATAATTAAAAAAATTCAAAATACTGTTTCTGTTAATATAGAAAGATTTAATATAAGAAGATATAATTATATTTATAAAAATAAGTTGAACAAGCGAAAGTATGAATTAAAGAAAAGCAAAATCGATGTTCTTCTCATAATAAAGTACATTCTGAACTTATTAATATACTTTATTAGCATCTTGAGTACATTTATCGTGAAATACCTCGAGGATAAGTGCTTTATTTAGAATATTAGGTACTTCTATACAATTATGTAGGATGTTTATTGCAAGGATTGCATATGCATGCTTCATATGGAATATTAGATTTCCAGATCTATGATTTTACCCATTTGTACAACAGTATATCGAGAGTAAAATGCCATGTTTTTCTTTTGTAGTACGTTGAAATGCTTTTGTTAATCTATGTTTGGATTTGACCGAAATATATAAAGATAATATATATCTGATCTTTCGACCTTTTAAATTTTTATGAATAAACTTATGGAAATTTTTTTGTGTACTTTCAAGACTAAAATATAATCGTTTAAATAAATGGCATATATTTTGAATTTGGGCATTCTGCAGTGTAAATGTCGATTGAATTGTAATTAAAAATTTAAAAGCCTTTCCATTAAAACATTCCTGTTTTGCGTTTTTCAATACCAAGTCGTCAATTTTTTAAAAGTCAAAAATTTATATATTATGTTTATTTTATATGCAAATTATTGATAAGTTTTTAATATTTTTAAAGAAATTATTATAGGCTATAAATGCCATTCAAATGAAAGCGGCATAGCTGTAATAAATCAGCCATTTGAAGAGAAAGATTACTCTTCATGCCCCTATAAAAGGCGCAGAGTTCTGGGAGTGCATGCGATATCGTCAGATCCTGCCAGATGCGTGTATGATAGCGTCGGAACACGTTAAAAAGCATCGTTAGCAACATAGATGCCTTTAAACGGTATCAACGCTCGGTCGTACAATTTTTAACACTGGAAAATGTGAATGCTTCTGAAATCTATCGTCGAATGCAAAATGTGTATAGCACAGAGTGTATGAAACGCAGATCGATAACCCAATAGTGTAGGGATTTCGTAGTGGAAGAAGCCGTACTGACGACAGGCCACGACCTGGTCAAACGCATGTGATGATCACCCAGGAAGCAGTTGCAGATGTGGACCGTCTCATGCAAACGAATCAGTGAATCAGCACTCGAGACATAGCGGAGGAAATGTCTATGAGCATAGGCAGTGTTTTGCACCGCAAGGTTTGTGTGCAATAGGTGCCAAAACATTTGACAGAGAAGCAGAAGATTCATCGCATACCTGTTTCCATGCAACACCTTATTCGGTACCACGAAATGGGGAACCAATTCTTTTCATGGATCATTGCCGCGGATGAAACATGGTGCCACCACTTTCATCCAGCCACCAAAAGCATGAGCATGGAATGATGACACTTTTCATCACCACGCCCGAAGAAAGTTCGCACGTCCACTAGAGCTGGTAAAGTCATGTTAACGCGCTTTTTTGACGTCGATGGTTCTCCATTGTTGGAATGCTACCTACGGGCACTACTGTGACCGTTGCCACGTACCGTACCACATCACAGGAACTGAGACAGAATGCCAACAACCGCCGACGTGGCATGCTGTCAAGCGGAGTTATCCTCTTGCATGATAATGCTCGTTCTCATGTGGCTGTGGCGTGTCAAACATTGTCACCGCAATTCTGTTAGGAGGTTCTCGAACTTCTCCTTTACAGCCCGGACCTCTCCCCGTGTCACTACCATATCTTCGGTCCACTCAAGAAATCTCTAAAGGGACGGCGATTTGTCGACGATAATGAGCTCCAAGCTGCTGTTGAAAATTGATTCCACAACAAACCCCGGAGCTTCTTCAACCACGGTATCCAACGTTTCGTTGACAGCTGGACACTTGTTTCAACCTACAAGGTGACTTTGTCTAGCCTATCGTTTACGTCTTTAATACTTCTTTCTTTTGCATACTAATTTATATATATGAGTAAACCATTTCTCAAACCGACTGTAATGTCACTTTCAGATGAATAGACCATATAAAAACAGTAATAACCAGAATCAAATTATTTTTAGTTTATTTCAGTATTGTTGTAAATAAGTCTAACCTTGTAATGTAAATGAGACATTTTAGCATTTCTTAGATTTAATGCTCATTGTTTAATTTTTTGTGAGATTTTTATCAGTGACTTTAAGACACTATATTTTATTATTAACATGTCTTAGCCGAACGAATAAACACGTAGATTTATTAAAAATTCTAATCCCGCGAACAGCTTACGCTTTAAAATTCTAATCGCGGCGAGCAGATTAACTATATAAAAGCTTCCGTCATTTTCCTTATGTGTGGTATGAATCCAGGCGATAGGAATAGTGCGATTTCTCATAAACTAACAAATCGAAATCCATCTAGTTTCTAACAAGTTCATTTTTATAAAGATATATTTCAAAATATAAAAAATTAAAATTTTAAAAAAGAACAAAACTAATAATAAAATCAAATACTTTTAAGGAATCATCAGTTTTCATTAATGTATTAGCAGGTATAAATTTGCCGGTTTTATCTCATAGGACTATCGACTGGAAAGAAATTCATACTGCTGGCTAATTTTTGTGTAATTCCTCACTGGAATTGATCCTAATTAAAAAATTTAAAACATTCATTATTGCGATTCCATGACATTATTAGCAATATTGGTATTCCAGTTAAAAATGGTCATACCAGAAGTTGCGGAACGCTAGTAGTGCAACCGGGTTCGAAACTGAGTGAACGGGCTGGCTACACAGGCGCTTTCGCGGTTTTTCCCATGTGTAACATGGATACGAGCCAGTTTCCCCTTCATGAAGTCATGCCTACGCTTAGGCAGGTAGTCGTAGCGTGCTTTTCCGTAACCAAATAAACCAATCCAATCAATGATAAAAATTTCAAAGTTAACAGTAAACACGTTCTTACTTTATGCTTAAAATGAAAATTTTTATAGTATAGCTGAATGATTTTAGATTTTTTTTTTTATATTTTATACTTAAAACTTAGATTCAGCTAGTAAATAACAATTAGTCTTCTTGGTACTCCTTTATTTATTCGTGAAATTTATAAATTTTCCTTTATTTTCAGAAAAGGTTTTTTTTTTTCATTTTGCAGCTGATTTTAGCATTTCAGACATAAGAATAAATAATGTAAACAACTTAAACGTCATTGTTTGGAGCTGAATTTATAAAAAATTTACCTTCTTTTACTTAAATATGTACGTTTCATAAAATACAATGCGCACCCAGTCTTTCTCATTTCACCAAATATAATTGCGACTTGAAACTTCAGTCACTATATCAGCATAACAAGACTTCTTTTTAACCTACAAATGTTTTTGCCTAGCAAATAGAAAAAACTTGAAAACTATAAGAACTGTCTGCTTTAACTTAAAATGTCAGATTACAGGAAAAGTGTTCAATTATTAAACGCTGAGAAATTAATTTTATAAGTGAGCATACGAAGATATAACTTTATGTAGTATTCTAAACCGTACTGTTGAACTTTCAAATACACATTCAAGCATCCTGCTTCTGTACTATGGAACAATAATGAAGATCTGATAAATTTCTCCTAAGATTATTTGAATCAACAATATTTGCTTAAACTTGTATTTGACAGCGATCTCAGTGGACGCGTCTTTCAGAACTAGACTCAGGCACAAGATAAAATAAATGATTCTTAAATTATAATGAATCCGTATTTTGTTATGTTATATATCTCGTTTCAAATGTAATGCACCATAGTTTTTTATATATTCTTTATTTCCACATGTAGTTTTCTCATTGTTAGTTCCTGAGATATTTTTAAGAACAATTTAATAAGAAATAGATATGAAAGAGAACGTAAACTGACATGCTTGTTAACACTTAGGTTGGGATGCATACTGTCCGAAAGCTCAAGTGCTTTCGACAGGATTGCGTTTGGTTATATTGGATCAGTCCATAAATTCGTGCGCATTTTTTGGTAAATTTTTAAATAATATAAAAAAACACAATTTAACATTTTAATCAATTATACACTGAAGTGACAAAAGTGATGGGATACCTCCTAATATTTTGTCGGTCCTCCTTTTGCCCGGCGAAGTGCAGCAACTCGACGTGGCATGGACTCAACAAGTCGTTGGAAGCCCCTGCAGAAATATTGAGCCATGCTGCCTCTATAGACGTCCATAATTGTGAAAGTGTTGACGGTGCAGGGTTTCGGGCACGAACTGACCTCTCGATGATGTCCCATAAATGTTCGATGGGATTCATGTCGGGCGATCTGGGTGGCCAGATCATTCGCTGGAATTGTCCAGAATGTTCTTCTAACCAATCGCGAACTATTGTGGCCCGGTGACATGGCGCATTGTCATCTATAAAAATCCCATCGTTGTTTGAGTACGTGAAGTCCATGAATGGCTGTAAATGATCTCCAAGTAGCTGAAGGTCACCATTTCCAGTCAATGATCGGTTCAGTTGCACCAGAGGACCGAGTCCATGCCATGTAAAAACAGCCCAGAACAGCTTGAACAGTGTCTTGTTGACAACTTGGGTCCATGGCTTCGTGGGGTCTGCGCCACACTCGAACCCTACCATCAGCTCTTACCAACTGAAATCGTGACTCATCTGACCAAGCCACGGTTTTAAATTCGTTTAGAGACCAACCGATATGTTCACGAGCCCACGAGAGTCGCTGCAGGCGATGTCGTGCTGTCAGTAAAGGCACTCGAGTCGGTCTTCTGCTGGCATAGCCCAAGGAAGACAAATTTTGCCGCACTGTCCTATCGGACACGTCCCTCGTACGTCCTAAATTGATTTCTGCGGTTATTTGACGCAGTGTTGCTTGTCTGTGAACATTGACAACTCTAAGCAGACGTCGCTGGTCTCGGTCGTTAAGTGCAGGTGGTCGGCCACTGCACTGCCCATGGTGGGATGTTATGCCTGAAATTAGATACTCTCGGCACACTCTTGACACTGTGGATCTCGGAATGTTGAATTCCCTAGCGATATCCGAAATGGAATGACCCATGCGTCTAGCTCCAACTACCATTCCAAGTTGAAAGTCTGTTAATTCTCGTTGTGCGGCCATAATCACGTCAAAGCCTCTCACATGAATAACTTGAACACAAATGAAAGCCCTACCAAAGCACTTCGCATTTATACATTTTCTACGCGATACTACTGCCATCTGTATATTTGCATATTGCTATCCCATGACTTTTGTCACTTCAGTGTATGTTTTCCTCTATTATCTACAATGTCTCGCCATCTTGCAGGCAACTTTTTATGCGATTGCTGTAGAAAGGTTTTCATGCAAAAAAACTTGAATGTTCATTGTGTACATCCTGTTTAGAATTTAATTTTTTTCTCTGTTAAAAAACTTGTAAGGCACAAAATAAGTGAAAATCACTTGGGGCAATATCTGGGGAGTAAGCAAGATGTAGCAAAAGCTTCCAATTAAATTCACTAATTTTCTGCAGCGTTGTTCGAGCAGTATGCGGTCTAGTGTTATCACGATGAAACAACACTTTCTTTTTATTCACCAATCGTGGGCATTTTTTGATCAATTCTTAGTTTAGACGACAACGTTGTTCACTATAAACTTCCGAGTTAATCGTTTGATTTGGTTCTAACAGTCATAAAACGTCCTGAACGGAGTTCATCATCAACGTTGCTTTTTCCAACTTTAAAATTTTTAAACCATTTCTGGGCAGTCCTTACAATAATAGTGTGTTCACGATGTACACTATGAATTTTTATCGCAGCAAACCTGGCAGATTCACCATATGAAAATAAAAAATGTAGCACAGCACGTTTGTACTGATTATCTATATTCATCTTCTATGGGTACTCAAATGCGTTCGATATTTACGAAAGTTAGTAATGAACTAAATAATATGTTAGTCAAACGATAACAAGTTTCACCAGGTTCAAAATTGTATTGTTTTAGTAAATGCGTCATAGTGAATTCTACGCATACTCTTAATGCGCACGAACTTATGGATTGACCCGATAGAATCTTCCGAACAGCTTCATCCTCCCTTATAATCCAAATGCTTAAGATCTCTAAGTATATGTTTAATTATTAACGTCAGTGGAATATTATAGGTTCCTTTAACTGTCCTCTTGGGTGATCCCTTCCATTTATAGGGAACTAAACAGACATGCCGTGAACGAGAACGCTATCAGCTACATCTTTTGTCATTTATTATAATGTAAATAGGTCGAAAATTTCGATTCAAGTCTCAATTATATCGAGTAAAATACTCCATGTAAGATGCTAACAAAGATAATTTCAGGGCTAGTACAAAATTTACAAAAAACGTGACAGCTGCCGAAAGAAAATACAGTCTAGGAAAGCCTATGTTTGACTCTAGCGTTAATAAAAAAAAGATTTTTTTCTAGTTTATTTTGCTTTTTTCGACTAGATCGTGTCTATAGCTTGAACAGAAAGTGTTGCGAAATGCTAGAAACGATGTCTATACCTGTAATCAATGGATTCTCAAATTTATTCAATTAATGGATATTTATTTTTTAACTATGGTCATTTTGTACCTTCAAATACCATACACAAGTAAAATGCAACAAATAATGTATATTGCTGCAATTTTACAAAATAATTCTGAAAATTAACAAGAGTTATTCTCCGCTACTTGCAGAACCTGCAAACTATTGAAATTTAATAGAATACAGGCATATGTAATCCGTACTTGCATAGATCAGATTGTTCATAAATTAATAAATTATTCTCCAACACTGCAAAATAGCAAACCATAGCTTCGGCCACTCGCTGATTTTGCGTCATAAATAAAACTCAAACTTTGCCAATCCAAGCTTTATATGTTAGCTAGGCGCGCTTTTTAAGTTTATACTAATTTGTATTCCGGTGAAAACTGACGAAAGGAAGCACAGAAAAGAATTAACATAAAATAAATAGTTATTTGAATAAAACCTTACATGTTATTCAAGGTATTATAAGGTATTTCTCCCACTTTCCTAGTGTGTCTTCGGAGTGTAGTGGTTCTGCACGCTGGGCCGGTATTCCAGAGGTCTGTGGTTCGATTTCCGGCGAAGGCGGTTGCTATTTTTCATCTTTCCTGCTTCCAAAAATAGACTTAATGTCTCTAAAATAGCGCCCGAACTAAAAGGGTGTTGGATGATGATTCTCCTCACACAGGATTTTGCGATTGGGTTCCCTAAAATCCCCAGTCGCCCTTTAAAAAGGGAAGTACATAAGGTATTTCTCCAACTTTCCTAGCATGCCTTCGCAGTGTAGTGGTTCTGTACGCTGGACCGGTATTCTAAGGGTCCGTGGTTCGATTCCCGGCGAAGGCGGTTGCTAATTTTTCATCTCTCTGGCTTCGGAAAATATCCTAATGTCTCTACAAGTTAAATGAGGCATTTGCTTCGTAATAACTGAATAACTAGACAGGGCGCCAAATTAGCTGGAAAAGGTGTTTGCTATTTTTTATCTTTCCTGCTTCCCAAAATATACCTAATGTTCCTACATTATAATATTACAATAAATACTGGAATGGGCATATATTCGAAAAAATTCACACCGTTTTTGCTCTGCGAATTTTTGTCTGCAAAAACTGACAAAAATGTGAGAAACAAGTGCAAGGAAATACATTTATATGGACTAAATCATTTATGACTTTTTCCAATTTCAGATTTTGTGTAGACTAGGGAAAAATAGTGTCTTTTTAATCTTTTATGAAGTCTCACAATTTTCAGGCAATTTTTAATTTATCTTGAGTTATAAATAAAATGAACCTACAGAATATTTTTATTTAGAAATTAATTGGATTACATGGGAAACGAAATGATATTTTAAACATGAAAAGAATTTCCTTCCGGTTATCGGTATACTTACTTATTTATACTTTATTATTAAGAGCATCGACAAATAATCATTCATCTGAGAGAACCATTGTATGTCATGGTCACCTTGACATTTTACCTATTTATTATCATAATTTTTCTTCAGAAAATATAGACTAATTTATATTGCATATTACATTGAGGAAAAAGGGTGAAATAGTTACAGCATGAAGGAAGATGCATTTGGATGTAAAAATTTTCATCCTTCAAATCATAACGTATTAACCTATACCACGTACATAATTTGGATCTTCCAATTTGGGAAACATGAAATATACCCACTGTTTTTCTCTTTAATTTGCACTTTAAGATTGTTTCTAATGTGCTCGATTTTGAGAAATATTTCAAAACCGTGAATTTCAATTCCAATATGAAAGTAAGCTTCTTAGTTTTTAAAACCACCTCATTTTCTGTAATAAATATTAAACATCATCACGTATGATCATATGGGGTTAAAACGTTTATTAGTTTCTCTCCATGGTTTGATGTAATGGAGGGAGTTGATGGCCATAATTAAACTGAGAATATTTCTTTAGTTTGAAGCTTGATTTAATTATCGGTTTGTCTCCACTCTTAGTTTCAAAAGGAACTGACAAATAAGAGCAAAAAGAGTATCCCGTAAAAGGAGAATAATTCAAAAAGTCATCAACAGAAATCTCCGCATTAGTGCAGAGTATGAAAACATTATGGAAATAGATACAAAATAAATGAAAAAGAATATTGTTACGAATTTGGTATTTAAAAAGCTAATGTTAGTTGAATTATAAATTAAATGGTTTTATTTTTAAATACCAAATTCGTAACAATATTATAGTAAATGTTTGCTTTTGCTACATTTTGTCTTCATCTTTCTGAAAAAACGTTTTGTACTTCATTGATTAGCAATTCAGGTAAAGACATATATTCCTTGATTAGGTGTCTTGGCTAGATTTTATTCTATCAACAGACCATTATATCATGCTGTCACAAAACTTCACTTATGACTGATTTGACAAAAGCATTTAATAACATTTAACGAAACAGCTTAGTCGCACAGATAGTTGGTAAGCTTGCCATCGGGGGTGGGGGAATTCGTCTATGAATCTACGATTTTTTTTCAAAGTTTAATTAGAAAGATTTAAATTCAACTTAAATGTAGTTTTTTCTTACGTAAAATTATAAAAGAAGACCACTCGTCTTTCATGGTTATGTAATGAGCCCTAACATTATTTCATCTTTTCCTAATTAACTGCCTGAACAGAGTTGGACGTTTCCAAAAATTTCTGTGTAGAATTACTTGCAATGCATTTCCTTTACCGCAGTGATTCTAAAACAAAATTTCTCAAATCCAGAAAGGCCAGGGATTAAGTATATCTCTGTTGAATTTTAGAAATTTATCAGAATTCACACATTCTATTTCCAACCATCAAACTCAAAAATTAGCTTTTTTACCAGGATTCACACATTCTATTTTAATCCATCAATCTCAAAAATTAGCTTTTTTACCATTAACGGTGTCTCAAAGATTTGCCTTTCTTACTTACTCCAAATAATGTGCAATTGTATTACTAAAACAAGAATACGTGAAATTTATTCTCAAGCCTAAGCGATTGGCAATTATACTGAATCTCTAGAAAGAAAGATTTAATTTATTGAAATTCATTTCTGACTGCAATAGAGATGTGGATGCCGATTTCTTACATAAACTATCATTTTATATATAGTTCATGTTTATCATGTTTATAACATATCAAGTCATGATATATCATGTTTATAATATTTGAGTTAGAATATGACTTCTGTCCTTTGACTCATTTTACAAAATTTTAAAAGAATGCAACTTACAAAGAATATCTTCCGACAATGCACTCTCAAAGTTTCTTAAAAAAATGTACATAAAAGGAGCCGTCAAGAAATAGATAATAGTAAAAGAATTAACTGCTGATAGCCTATAAAAAACCCGAAACAAATTGTTAAATGGTAAGATATTTATCGCGAATGGCGACTAATTTTATCGCCAATAGAGAATTTCGTGAGTTTTCGAAAATAGAGCTGCATTGCCAAATATATTAGGTTTATATACATTCAAGTTACTGTTAACATAGATTTAGCAATCAAATTTTTTATCATTACATACTAGTAAAAGAGAAAAAGCACTTCATTTCAGGAAGACGTAAATTAATGTATTTGAGATAATTTTATACTTAGAACTCGTATGATTAGAAATAACAAATGCATATAAGGCGAATCTAGTTTTCAAGAACGCATTGTAAAAAAAAAATAAACACCATTTTGCATTTTAATGGTCATTAAGATATAAGAAAAAAATACGACCGGAAAACCTCTTCAATCATCTCCAAACACATATACATAAAAATAAAAAAATTTTTACAAATAGATGTTTCCATTTGACTTTCTTATACTTTCCCTAAGAAATAAAATTATGTAGTTTAAAAATATGTATAAAAAGAAATGCAGTATTTTACATTTTCTTACTACTGTAAAATTTTATCTTTGTCCTCGTTGAATCTGTAATATGGAATATAAAGAATGGGTTTGCTTAAAACTTCCCATGTAAAAGAACACTTACACATATACTTCGGATACAATTTCGTTTCTTATTTTTCTAGTACTCTGTTTACTTGTCACAAAGAACACATTCCAAGCATAGTTTTACTTTTTTACAGAGTAAAACTTTCAACTTCTTTTTCTAACATCTTCCTATCTCTTGGGAGAACAGTGAATAAAAATTCAAAGTGGAAATCTAAAATAGACACAGCTAGAGAAACAGGACGGTTTCCCTATTTTTTGTTGCTGTTTGTGAAGATTTTATACTCATCACAAACTTATTTTTCCACATATCAAGTTTTATTTATTCTTTTAGGGTCCCTTTGCATTATGAAATTTGATTTCGAGAGGAACAAAATACAAACTGTTATGTATTCTGTTTTTAGCAGAACATGTATTTCTGGAATTTGATATGCAATTTTCAAAAGTCTTTATTCAGAATTTCATATTCATACCTACTGTCTTCTACGGCTTTTGAAATTCTAGGAAAAAGAATATTCTTGAAGCGAGGTCTTGCAAAAACTGCAATCTGCTCTGCACTCAATCATCGGTTTGTTCTTCCTCATGTTTAATTTGCGAGATTTTGTTACATAACCTGGAAACAATCTTGTTATTCTTAGGCTTGAAGAAGTTATGCTGTTTTTATTTCAAACGGGCTGTAAATTTTCGGGATTGTTATTACAACACATGAATTTTCCTTAGAAAATGTATGAGTAAACATTCTCGTTTATTTCAAGACTTTCAACTTATTTCTTTCTAATTTTAGATTTTTTAACTTTGAACAACTTTGTTGCTGTACTTTAAGTAAAAATCAGGTTCCCATCAGGATCGGTATTGATTCTCTGGCGGCCGATGAAATTTTAAAACGGATCAATGATGATCAAATGGTCGATAGCCGATTATGCACGTCAACATCCTGTTAATTAAGAAATATTAATAAAATGATAATTAATTATTTATTGATGTAAAGCTACAATATATAGTAAGAAAGAAATCATATACAATAAATATAAGGGCAAAATTATACTCAAATTATAAGTAAGAAGCGTTGATTATATTGGAGGAAGATTTTTCAGCACAGGTCTGATTCCAAATACAAAGCTACCCTATGTTTTAGAATGTAAAAGACATCCGAGAGACACATTCCAAAATAAAAGTTCCAGCATCGTTGGCTTTTCCCTCTTCTTGCTTAGTGAAACCTGGCTTTAATCAGAATAATTTACTACAGAAAACAAGAAAAAGGTTGAATATTTTATCACCGGCCGATTTAAAAATTAATTAAAGCAATTTTATGCCAGGTATTAAAACATTTCATCAAGTGCAGGTCTCAGATTGATTAAACTCGAGCTCTTGTGCAATTAAAATATGTGATTTTATTTCTGGAAACTTGTTTATATTTGGAAAATTAATAATAATACAAAATGTGACAAAACATAAATCTATTAAAACTCTTTTTTCAAAACTTTTGTTCAGATTCTTAGCCTAATTGATAGCTTCAAATTTATTATGTGCAAATATTTTTTATTATGATTATCCTAAATGTTGTATATTATACAGAAAACTTAGAGTTTTACAGTTAAATTTCATGGAGTTAAAGTTACAAGGGTCGATGGAAAAATCATTCCTTTAAAGAGAATCGATGGAAGAAATGACGTGACAATTCCTAATCTAAATCTTACTAACCCAAAAGATAAATGAATTAAGATTTCACATTTGGTCCCTTAGAAAACAGCGTTTACCAAACTAAATTTTAAAATTTCTTTCTTTTCATTTCCTGTTAAAGTCCTTTTGCAGTTAGTAACTTATTACAGACCTTCCGATGTAATATCGTTTATTTATTGAGCAAACATTAATATGGATGAAAACAAATAGTGTAAGGTCGGAGGCTGTAAGGTTTGAGGCTTCACGTCATTCTAAAATTTTGACTTATATCTGACGCGACTCTCATATTATAAGGTATTTCTGCCGCTTTCTTAGCGTGCCTTCGTAGTGTTATGGTCTGCACGCTGGGCGCGTATTCCAGAGGTCCGTGGTTCGATTTCCGGGGAGGACTCTGCTCATTTTTCATCACTCCTGGTATAAAAATATGTCTAATGTCTCTACAGTGGTGTCCGAACTAAAAGGGATTGGTCTGCACGCTGGACGCGTATTCCAGAGGTCCGTGGTTTGATTCCCGACGAAAGCGTTGCTCATTTTTCACTTCTTCCTGTTTCAAAAATAACCTAATGTCTCTACATTGGTTTTATCTAGTTTATAATACTTTTGATTAACATACATGTTGAGTAAACTAAACGCAATTATAACATAAGTTAATATTATAATTTGTTAGGGAGACATTTGTTTCCAAATCACTCTTAAAATTTATATTTGAACGTATGTTGTGTAGAGAATTTGTCTGATAGCGTTTTAAAAACTAGGTGAATGATTTTCTGATTTATGGAAATCTTAATTTTATTTGATTCTGAATTATTTATTTTAATGCTTTAATTTTGGGGAAAAACAGATGCTTCTGGGAATATTATTTAGTTTAAAAGAATATTATTTATTTTTCTTTTATTTGCAATTTTTGTACAAGCTTTGATTCATTGTGAAAAGAAGCAGGGAAAGGGAAGCAATTTTTGCTAAGTATGATTTCGCGCGCTTTGTCCTTTAGAATGTTCTAGAAGGAATTTCATTGTGTAGTTGACTTTAAGACAGGAAGTACGTGACAGAAGGGTCAGAGGTTGCCACCTGACTTTCGATGTAAGTCATTCAGGTTTTTGGCGATTGGCGGTCCGGTTGTTGGCTAAGTGAAGAAGGGCGCGCATGCGCGATCACCCTTCTTTCCGCATTCAGGGGTTGAAAACGCAAATTTTGTCCAAATTAAGGGGGCGATAATTGAAGCCATAGTGGGAGCCCGCGTTATTATTTGATAAAAAAAATGCTCAAAACAAATTTATAAAAAAAATCTGAAAATTTTAGAATTTAAATTACGTGGAAAGGGGCATTTTTTTGACGTTTTGTGTGTTACCTTTATTAATTAAATATCATGTTCTACGTACTGAAACCATAAAATTCAGTTCAACGGTAGTATCGCAAAATAATTTTAAAATGACCAAACGCACACAAATCCAAGCACACTCTAAAAACTTATTTATTGCATCTTTAGTTAAAATGACTTTAGATTAGTTTTAGGCGTCTTAATCTTTACTTCTCGTCTTCTAACTCTTGCTGAGGAAGTTCTGGAAACTTAATGAAGTTCTGGAAAAAGTTGATCCATTAGATGTTATATACGGAGAAACAAAAAGCTTGGTCGAAAGTAAAACCAATCAAACTACTTCGATCACGGAGAAAGTTTCTTCCTAATATAGAAATTGGAGATTTATCTAATTAAGAAAAAGTCGAGGCAATAAGTGTAGTTGTATGCCAAAAACTGAAAATGTAAAATTCTTCGAATATAACGATCGCGAAAACAACGAAGAATGGTTCGACGGCGATTGATCTAAGTCGTTTTTTCAATGCTTGAATAATGCGGATATCCTTTCAGATGTCGCAAGAATAGAAGAAGCAGAGTGTGATCAACAATTACATTTGTCCTGAGACAGCAATATCTTCTGTTGGTCCTCTGTTACACTTCGTCGACCAATGGGAATTCGAATACAATGAATAATAAGGCATCACTTCGAAAAATTACACAGTGAAATTCGAGAACCGTTTAAATGTTCTCAAAACCAAAGTAAAATCACTGATTTTTTAAGAAATAAATACATACAATGTGCATGAGTATTGATAGTTTAGATTATGTTTTTAAATGATCCATGACTGACTTTCCCGCCATTAATCCGAATAGTCGTGAGTATCTGTATGTAGAGAATGTATGAAAAGAGAGTTGTGGAAAAAAAAAAAAAAGGCGCGTAAATGAAAAGACAAAAGAAATTTAAAAACAAAATCTGAAAGGGTTCATATTTTAATAAAAAAAATTTGTACCCCCAAAAGGATTTGTCCGGATTTTTGATGCTCTCGCTGAATTCGCAGTCTACCAGTGTGCTACTGCATTCTCTGCTGCTAACCCATTTCTTTTCGTCTTTTTGGCTTTATTATTAAGCAAAATTTTCTTCGCAATTAACGCCATATAAAACTGAAAGCAAAATTACAAAAGTTTTAAAAGCATCCTAACATCGCATGTTTAGAATTTCCGATGGATTGATGAGTATTGACATACAATTTTCTAAATTTTTCACTCTTTGCTCAGTTCATCATATCAATGTTCAGTTTTCTTAGTAAGATGGCTTGCAAAACTTTTTTTGTCTTTTTATTATTAACGTTCTGTCTATTAACTTTATTTATTAAATAACATGCTCTTCGAACTTATGCCATATAAAATTCCATTCAACTGCAAAATCATAAATGAAATTTTGAATATAGTGTCTCGTGCTGGAGATAAAAATGTGTTATCCCATACAGTGTTGCTACTGCTCACTTTCGAATCGTTGGGTTTATTAATCAAAAATTCATTACAGTTTTACAATATACGAAATCATAAATTCGGGCATCCAGGTACGCATGTTCGGGTGGAGGTCTACGTTATTCAAACTCTGATGGCTCTAGGTACTGTCGTAATTTCACAATGCAAGGAATATGCATACATACATGCAGACTTTTCATGACTTAATTTCTTTAAATATAATACAGGGTGGTAATATTTCGTGGCAACAATTTGAAAAGTAATACAGCCGTTTATAGCGGACGACGCAAAGTCCCGTTTCGAAACTAGTAGCCCAATCGAGCTAACGCCTTTTTGGGCTAATAAAACAAAAATGATTATTACTGAAGAAATAAGGGTTAAAAAAAACTAAAAAACTAATTTAAATAAACTTGCTGCAACAAGGAAGCCTAGAAGTTTTCAACAGTATTATTTTACATTTTATATAGCTCTTCGAGGAGTCATATTTACGTTATATGTACACCGTTCTTATTTGTTTCGACATTATCCTACACCACAGTATGGGTTATTATCTGTAGCCAAAATATAAACACTTAGAATAGTAATACGGAATGAAGTGCAAGTGATGTAACACCCAGTATTCTGCAATACAATTTAGCGTTGAAATTCACTCACTCCTCACGAGACAATGAAAGTACCCCAATAGAATATTTGCTACTCTGCTTATTTGTTTCTTTTGTGTTCTACAGAATGTCTGAAAAATGTGAGAAAATAATCTTTCAATTCTTATAGTTCTATAGATTTCTTATGCAGTCTATACAATACCACTGGGATATTTAATACTCTGCTTATATGCTTCTTTTGATTTCTATAGAATGTTTAGAAAATGTTAGAAACAATAAGCACCATACTTTGATGGCCCGATTTTCAATTTTCTGTAAATTTCTAATGCATTTTACACAATGCTTAATCTTACAGATTGCTAATAATAGAAGCAAGAATATACTTTTCATTCTACAAAGGCAAAAAATGTGCACTTATGTTTCATAAAATTGCCCTGTATTTTCTGGTTTACATCTTTCAAAGAGCTTTTTAAGAGTTCATACTTTAGCCAGGCAGAGTAAAATAGCTGGTTCGCTATTGAGATCCACATTTGTGGTCTCTTCGCATGCGGACAAGCATGCTGTCATGCACTCGCTTCTGATATCTGATCTTGAGGTCTTGTGGTGAGATGTGCTTTAATATATTTATCACTTTAATCAAAAAGACGGAAGTTAATACAAATTAAAATCCTAACCAAATTTATGCCCCTAACTAATTGTGTTGCTTTTCTTTTAAAAAAACCAACGCTTAACGCAAGATCTCGTCATCTGACCACCACAGCCTGCATCACCGAAGACGACGATAACTCTGCTAATATCAGTCTGAACATTTTTGACCGAATTTTCCCAAAATCAAAAGAAGTATTTGGGAGGAGTCCCCCTATTACCTTCCTATTCCTTTTTTTTTATTTTGGGTGAGAAATACCTCATGGACTCCTCTCTGTGAAGTGTCAGATTCGCTTCTTACCCCTTTGGAAGTCCTATTTATTTAGGCTCTACTGCAAATGATCATCTCTCAAATCTATGACCTCATTGTTCGTGTACCATACGTCTCACCAAACCAGTTAAATATAGTACATACAGTCTCTTAATATTTGCTTTAATTTTCGTAAAACGAGCGATAGCTGAAAACTTGCCGATTTAAATTAAAAACAGTGGGAAAATGCAAAATTTAATCTTAACTAATACAATATTAAATATATTTCTCCAGCTGCTGATGACGAATAAATATTATTCTCCTCTGAGAAAGTAACCATAACTTTAATCTCACGCAAATTTTCCGCCTCTTCTGATTAATTTTCAAAACTAATTATTTTATAAAAATACTCAGAAGTCTCTCTTGAAACTCATTACGTATATTCACATCACATGGAATGGAAACAGCGTGCAATTTATATATTTATGTGGAAGTTAGCAACACAAAGTTCTAATTTCTCAATTTCTTTGAACGTACACTAAATGCTTCTGATGCATATGATCACATTTACAATAACTTGAAATAATTGGAATATAGATGCAGAATTCTATTTTTTTCTCATCCATCAGGAATTATTCTAGAACTGTAATATTTTATTGTTGCTTTAAAAGAATTTTTACTGCTAGGCTGTTTTAACTGCTTAATGTTTTTCTAAATGATTGTCGGAAATCAACATAAAATTTTGTGATAAAAATTACGGATTTTTTCTAGTTCATTGTTGGTTATGATAATTTTTTTTTTTTTGGATAAAAGAATTTTCTGCACGGCATCATAAAGGATGTTAGTTCTCCTTAGTACCGTAATAATATTGTTTCGTTTTTCTTTAGGTTAAGGGTTCGTGGATTTTGAGGGAGTAACGATGACACTTGATGAAGTATCGAAACACAATTTATTAGCCACTTTTATTCAACACAGCTTAAAAATCACGTTTGTTCTACGACTTTAAATATGACAAGTATTTTCTGGTGACACAGTTATTGTTCTCCGGTTTAGAGAGACACTTGCTCTTGTGCTACGACACTTTCTTGACCGTTTATTTCTTGGGACAAAACAACACCGACACTCTTATTACTCGCCTCTGTGTCAAGAATAAATGATTTGTCGAAATGAGGATTCGTCAGGATTGTCGCAGATGTCAAAGATTCCTTTACGTTGCTAAATGCATCCTCACATTCTTTTGCCCGCAAGAATTTTTGCTTGCTTTCTGTCAGTTTGTGAAGAGGGTCTTGCTGTGGAAGCATTCTTCACAAAGTTCTTTACAAATCTACTATAGTTGGTATAAAATTACAGGATACTTCCCAGCTCATAGACATTTTTGGAATGTCTTCAGTCTTTAATATAATTAACGCTTCAAAGCAGTATTCAGCGCAGCACTAAAATGTAATGCACGTTCAACTAACTATTCGTACAAGCAATTTAGAAGCATTCTCTGCATAATGAAATTAAAATTCGTATCTTGAAACTTAGTAGAATTTTTTATCTCTAACATTCAGCTTTATAAATAGTGAGGATCTAACGCTGTTATATTTATTTGAGAGATATCAGAAATGTATGAAACTTCTGTTTAGTATAAGTAACACAAATGGTACAAATTTATATTCAAAATATAAATTATCACGTCTAATATTTGTAAATATAACTTCACTGTTGCAATTTAAAATTTAAGGAAACGGATGTCTTATTAGATGTTTGATATCGTTAACTGCATAATGCAAAAAAGTTCACAAACTCAAATTTTTATTTATATTTCAATGGTTTTAAATTTTCTGATGTACATTACATTTGCAAAATGAAGGGTGAATTCAATAATAATCGTAAGTTAGGATATACTAAAACATAAGAGATTTCTTTTATTTTTCTGTGTTAAAATATTTTGAAGCACTTTCTAATTTTTGAATTTTAAGAAATTTTGAATGTTTTCATTTCGAAAAACTCGAACTATATGTTGAAGTGGAAAAAAAATCCAAATTAATGTTACCTTCTAGAAAATCGTATTTTTGATTACTCGAAACTTATTTCTGCTCCCTGCCATTTCGACTTATCGGAGATTGATTGAATATGTATGATAAATACATCGAATTGGTTTAAATATTCAAAAACGAATTTAATGGTCTTTAATTCATTAGAAAGTGAAAGAAATTTGTAATAACATTTCCAATAACGAAATTTTTAGCATGTAAAAATAGTTATAAAAAATTGTATTTTATTTTTAACATTTTTTCCACGCCTAAAATTATTCCATTCAGTAAAGAATTTCAAACCTTGTCAGAAACTAACCAGTCTTAACTTAAACATCTTCATCTATATACATTCCCGTCGTGAACTTCAAATCTTCTATATAATATTTAATTTTAAATTTATTTGCGCTTTATTACACACTCTAAGTATACCGGATGGAACATTAGATCTTTTATTAACAATGTTCATTCTTTAATTTAATAGAAATGTTGAGTGACATAGGATATTTCTGTATTACGTGGAGTTACTTGTGTTGTATTTTATCGAGTTGTATTCAACGTTTCAAAATTTATTTGAATTTATATAAAATAACAAAATATTGGTCAGAGGTATTTTTTTTAACTATTTTCTTCCATTTTTCACTTAATGTTTTCTGCAATTACACCTATCCATGTATAATTTTAAATTATAAAAAATATATACAAATTACATAAAAAACGCAAAAGTAAACTTTACTTACTCTTTTAGAAGCTCAATATTTATCTCTTTCACGTTCAGGAAAAGCACAAAATATTTTAGGTAATGATAATTCAATTTTTTTGATTTATATGATTAAAAGATATTATTGCTACTTAAAATTGCATTTTTCTTGCAAAGCTATTTCAGTTGACTAAGAAGATGGCCAGTTAGTTTCTTCTGCTCTTATTGTTCGTGAAAATTCTCAGACCAACTGATGGATCAGGTGATGGCATCTAACTTCAGCCTTAGGAATCTCAATATTTATAGCTTTGGAGTCTAGTTAGCGAATCTATTCTTTAATAGATTGCATGCATTTGAGATATTAATTTTTAATCATACTTGCTCAACCATTAAATCGCCAAAACGCAACATGCAAAGAATATATATTATTTGAGATATTAATTTTTAATCATACTTGCACAACCACTAAATCACCAAAATGATCTCTTCCTTTCTTCTAAGGTCAAAAGTTCTAAGGTCTAAGTAAGAAACTTGGAAGACAATTCTGTGGTAAGGTGCAATAGAAATGAAATTCATTGCATAGCATTTTCTCTATTAAACTTTAGTATAAGAAAAAAATTACTATAAACTACTAAATTTTGCTATGAACTTGCTTCCATTAGACAGTAGACTTTACTATAAAGTAAGTGTGTTGGTAGGGGTATTTGATCAATTAAATTCTGCTTCTCTTCTTTCCACTGTACTTTCTAGTAAGCGCGGATTAGCGGAAAGCAAACAAATTATTGAGAAACCATTTAAGAAAGTTTCATGCAAACGTCACATTGTGTTTGAATTCATATTGTTCTAGATGTTAGGCAGTTTTATGTGAATAATAACTTCATTTAATTTTAGATATAGAATTAATTCCAAAATTTCATTTAAAGAAAAAAATCTTTGTATTTAAAGAAACAAAATGTTCGCTTACAAATTTCAAGCTGCTATATAATACTTTTAATTTGTTCTCTATGTATTGTATTAGGTTCCGCTAATTTAAGTACTACATAAATAGAATCAAATATTATGATGCAATTCTTCATTAAATTACAGGGATTTTGTAAAAAAATAATATATAGGTTAAGTAAAAATTAAAGGAATACCTTTGATGCAATTTTTAACGGATTTTAATAAAATCCTAACTGAGATTTTCATTTAAAAAAAATCTAGAGGTAATGTCTTAAATATTCATTTAATTCTATCAGGCTCATTTTTGAAAGTTTAAAGGTTAAATTAATTTTTGATCAACATCTTTAAGACATAAATATTTCTCACTATCATACTAAATAAAGTTATGGTTTGATATAAATAAATACCCATCAGCACTTCAAACCTGTTGCAGAAAATTTAGGAAATAAAAGTTTGTCTTAAAAAGTCTTGCTTGAAAATGTTATTGAAAGAAAAACAAATTCTATAAGGTTATAAATTATTCTAAAGGTTATAAATAAATAATATAAGGTTATAAATAATAATATATAATATAAATATCATATATTATTATAATAATATATAATTATTATTATAATAATAAGTAATATTTCTATAAGGTTAAAATATATTCATCTGTAATGCTTAACATATAAATTCTGTAATCTACAGACCTGTATTACATCCTTGCCAAGATAATTTTTCAACATTAATTTCGTTCTCTAATTCTTAATATCTCTAAAATGATGCTCAAATTAAAAATGATGAAAGATAATTCGTCGCCAACGTGGATACATCGGCTAGAGATGAATTCTCCGCAGTCACCCTTCAGGTGTCCGATGAAGCAGTATACACTGGCATTTATAAGTTAAGCACGCAATGCAAATTTGCGATTTTCGAAAGCGTAGTTTAAGGCTCCTATATACCAGGCTGAATCATCAGGCATTCGGGATCCCAATTGGGAGTATTAATGGCGGCGGCATAGTAAGCGGTGTAACAATTTCTTGGGTTTTTTTTTTTTTTTTTTTTTTTTTTTTTTTGTGTGTGTGTGTGTGTGTGTACAATAGGCAGATGTACAGCTATTAATTGATCAAATCATTCACAGAAAGGTCATACATTGGTAAAATTTCCTAAAAATGAAGAAAGAAAAATATGGGTAAATAATTGCCGAAGAGACAAATGGAAACCTGGTCCAGGCGCTCAACTTTGCTTAGTAAGTATAATATTATTTACGCCTTCATTTGCAGTTTATATCTTCCCCGATGTTCATAATGTACAAGTAAAGTGAAATTCTTGTGTACAATGACCTAAGTATCTGCTAATTTCTGTCATAATAGCTATAATTAAATTGGTCTAGGGTTAATGAACCCGTCGCCAAACATCGCCAATGCGGATGTTTTGAATGTGGAGAAGAAATTTCTCTTCTAATTTAAAGCCCAGATTTTGTTTTCCTGTGCTAATTGTGGAATTTATACTAATGTAACATGAAAATCATTAGCATATTGAAATTTATTAAAATATAAATAATAATTTGAGAATAATAATTTGGAAACGCAAGTTAAAATCTGAATGTTTGCTAAAGATATATGTAACATAATGAGTTGCAATATCGTTGGAATGATATCTATTTTTTTCCTTATTTCCTTATAATAACTATTGATGAAAAGTTAGATGAGTTATTTATGCACTGTGCCCACTACCGTTTCTTGGTTAAAATAACTTCCAGAATTTTGACATTGACATCTGAAGTCAATAGAATAAATTGAATAGTGTCAGACAAAATATGCATAATTTGATTTCAATAAGTGCAAGGATTGTGCAAGTACCATATATTTATAATCACAGTATTATACAATTTGGCAATGGAGTAAAGATTTAGAAATGAATGCAGAACATTCAGATAAGCTCATTAAATTTGTGAAAACTCTGCATGTGTATTTTTCAAAAATAATTGTAGTGTTTTTAATACATGCATAATAATCAAATAAATCTGCCTGTAATGATGAATTTCAAAACCAAAATCCTTTCATCAATTTAATACTTCAAAGGAATGTGATCTCGTCAAATTAAATCCTCATTACATTGATAAACAGTTGTGTTACAAAACAAACTTTTATACACGATAAATAATATTTTTTGAAGCGTTGTTTTGTGTTATCATCCCTAAATAAGAAATTGGCTACAAATTCAGAAAGCTTCTGAACTGCATTCTAAAGATTTTAGTAACTTTCATTGGGTGTGTCTATGCCGATGTAATTTAAAAAATTGTCGTTTAAACTGGCCTTGATGCTTTTTAAAATGCATGTTGGCACTGTGCTCCCAAATTAGAATTATGTTTTGAATGATTTGATAATTTAATATTTCAATTAGAGCTATAAACATTACTACAATTATAACAAGAATCAGAGTCTGCTCTAATTATAAATTTATTTATTGGCCTAGTATCTTAAAAGTTGGGTGAAGTCATATTTTCTAATCTGTTGTAAGAGTACTATAGCAAGAAATATTAATTATATATACTATAGCAAGAAATATTATTCATGTTATAGCAGAAAACTGCTTAATTTAATTTTTGGAGAACACTTTAAATTATAGGCAAAAAATAAATATTGGACAATTAAACTGTGCCCAAGCTTACGATATGATGCTGCTGATATGTCAGATATAGTTTGTTTATTGTTTCAGTTTTTTATAATACTTAGCCTATTTTAATTACCTGCATATTTATTTATTGCTTATACTTACTTACAGTTTATGCTTGCTGCCTTTGGCACAACCTTACTGTGTGGTTTGTTTTTTGTACTTTTATTTACTTTGTATATTTTTTATTACTTTATGTATTTGCAGGATCATTTTGAAAAATCTCAATTTGAGACTCTATGCAAAGATAGGGCAAAAACTAAGAAAAACTGCAGTACCATCACTCTTTAGCATTCCAAATCCACCACCATCTGAAACAGACAAGAGGATAAGAGAAATAAGATGTCCTAAGCCAAATATCCAAGTGGTAAATTATTTAATATGCTCCAAAAAAAGGTTGAAAAAATCATTGTTATTACCAATATATTAATTCATCCAACTATTGTTTAAAAAATAATCACAGCATAACATGTTTACTATTTCTTTTTTAATTTAGGAAACTCTACCTGCTTCAAATGAAGAATTGTTAAGAAAAATAGAATTCCTTGAGCAACAGCTTCAAGAAAAGGATGCAAAATTGACATCATTTTTGTCTGATGAGCAAGTAGGAGCCCTTGCTGTGAAATCAAAGAGGAACTTATCAGATAAGTTCATTTTAGTAATGCATGAATAAAAGATGGTATGTGTTACTTCATTTTATCTAAATTTCAACGATAATCTTTTTCATTTTTATACGGCATTTTATTTCTTAGTATAAAGGATAGTGAAAATAAATTGGTATGTGTATCTGTTTTTGAAGTGTAATGCTTAAATAAAAAGATGGTGTGTGTGTGCCTTCATTTTAACAAAATTTCAAGGATAATATTTTTCAGCGTTGTACTGTTTGTTATTTCTCGACGTAAAGGGTAACAAGGGGAAAAACTGGTATGTTCATCTGTTTTTTAAGCATGATAATTTTATTTATTTCTTTAGTGATGCATAGATATATATAGAAGGTGTTTGGTCTAACTGAAGTTATAACAAAATTTCAATTGTTATAACAAATTTAATTTTACTAGACTTAGACTGCTTCTAAGAATATTACTTTAACTTTTTCCATAATTTTTGTATTTCAAGAGCATAAAACTGTTATTTTTATATACTTAAATAATAAAAGTGTGTATCTGAATCAATTGATGAATACAAATATTTGACAGTTATTTTTAGAAGATATTTGCCATATCGCTTCTAATAATTCATAAAGTATGTTAAAATATAGGTAAATAATTTTGTGCAGAATTCAAATTTAGGAGTTGCGAATTACATGGATAAATATATAGAAAATATAGTGCATCATGAGACTAAATGATTTTTATTGTCATAATTTGCTTCGGCTTAAAAATGTACTTTCCGCCCGGTGGAAATTGTCATCAAACTGTCCTGAACAGGCTTTTTGATAATAATAACTTCCAGGTTTATCAGTACCTCCTTTTGAGTGGAGAGTATGCAATTGTAGTACCCAATTTAAATTACATTGTAATTTTAATAATATTGTAGTATTAAATATGTGATTATAATTACAATTTAGGTAATTGCATTACATTGTATCTGTGAACTCTTAATTTCATTACTTTATGAAATTATGTTGTAAGTGCATAAACTAATTGCAATAATATAATCTATTCACAATTACAAAATAATTATAAATGCAGTTACATCTTAATTAGAGGCCTATTTAATACTTTTAAGTTTTTGCAAAATAAGTTCCCACTAAAGTTCATTTGGAGTAAACTATGTGCAAATACTAAAAAAGAAGTTATGCTAAATTAATATATTTTCTACAGTACTTTCTTGTTACAATGCTGTTCAATATATCTTCAATACTTTTGTAAATTTAATAAACATTTTTTGCAATCATTGTGGTGCTTTAAAAAGAGGCTTCTTAGTTATGCTTTCTGATAAGAATGTTTTAAAAATTAAGTATTATGTATAATAACTAGCAATTAAAAGACCTTGACTGCATGGAACTGCTGTTGCTGTGTAAAATAAAAAATAAGCTTTCTTTTATGTTTTGAAATGAATTACATGTGGTTAAGTTGTGCTTTTACAGTTTAAGAATATGGTTAACACACATTCTTAAATTGTAGAAGGAAAGGTTTTTATCTAAATTATTTGTATAAAATATATAAATTATGAATTATTTTGTAACATAACTCAAATTATAAAATTCATTCTTATACGTTCAAATTTATTATCTTATATGCAATAAATGTTTTTTAATTTAGGTAAAAATTCGATTTTTAGAAGTATTACAAATACAGTGCAACACAAAGGTGATCTGATTCAAGGGGAAGGACTTTTTATTACGGTTTCTAGTTCGTATTTATATTACATTTGGAGAAAAGCATCCAAAACTCAGAATGCTGTAATTTCTTCTTCCATATATCTCATGAAATATTTCACACATTTAAAAGAAAGTGTTTCTTCAGAGTCTTGCAAAATTATTTTCATATATCTCAGACTTAACTGACAACATATTCTAAAGTTATTTTTTGAGTATGAATTTAGTGTTTTTATTGAAATTTTTGTTAAAATGTCATTACAATAAATTTATTTTCACACTCTACATTTTAACTATTTCCACATTTGACATTATTAAAAGTTTTTATTCATATCTTATTTATTTTACTTTGCTAACTAAACTGAAACATCTAAACCATAAGTTATTTTGAATATGTTTTACAAAATATACGCTAAATTTTTATTTAAGTGAAAACGTCTATATACTATTAGAACTAATAAATTATATGAAAAGTTTATATGCGCTGAATGCCGCGCGTCTATAAAATCAATCTTTAAAAAAACTGCAGATATTCAGCGAGTGTGTGCGATAAACGCGCCAAAATTGGCAGCACTTTCCCTTACTCGCCAAGAGGGAAAAATTGGTGATTCAGCCTGGTCTAGAGGAGCCTTAGTGTAGACGAAACAGAATGGCAAAAAATGTCTGCGATTGCAGATGGCAGTATGCAGATATCACATGTTGCAATCAATTACGATTGACTGTCCAAACACAGTTAATCAGGCAACTACTGAAGACGCCACCATTCTGAAGATCTTAAGGACGTTAATGTAAATACTGAAACGAAATGTTTTTATCTTTCGTAGGAACCATTTTGAAGAGATTCTATGACAGAAAGAAGGCGAATGGCAGAACAGTGAGTGCGGGCTTGCTCTCGGAGGCATTGAAGCAGAACATTCAATGCGGATTGCAAAGACAAGAGCAGCGCTGTTTTCTTTGGCGTTGACCATTTGGTAATTTTTGGAATAGGAAATGAATGCCAAACAAGTCCAACTGTTAAGCGTTGACCACTGCCTGTTTGACCAAGGGTCATCACCATTTCTGAAGTTCGGGTCTATTACTGTAATAGCTAAACGGGGCCGATGAACTACCTCCACAACTGCTATATTCATGTTTTGGCTTTACTTGGAAAGACCTTACCTGCCAGTAATGAAAGCTAGTATTTGCACAGAAGGCTTCTCATGAACGGACAGTACGCCCGAGTACCAAGCGTTAATGTCCCATTAACCGTCAAATCTAGAGCAGCAAGATTAACGCAGTGTCATCAATATGTCAACTGAACTGTCTCAGATCGGCGTAACGTCGTATTCAGAGACAAGTGCAGATTTGTCCTGGAATCAGATGATATACATGATGCAAAGGTCTGAGAGAACAACGCACGCTGAATCAAGCCCATCACAGCACTGAACATCTCACATTCAGAGTTGGCAGCATTATTGTGTGGGCTGAAATTTCAGTGGGATATCTCATCCACCTAAACATCTTTAAAGGGGTTTTATGTGATTGCGATCCGGCATCAGGATCTAGTGCAAAGTTTCACAATAGGGAAATTCTACACCCCATTGTGAGACAACACTGAAGCAATTGGCCTTGATTTCCTCCTTGCGGGTGATGATACCTGCCTCCACCCCCTCCGAACATCGCTAACGATTACCTGGAAAGTGAGGGCATTTCTCATCAATTCTCCAGATATTAATCCCAATGAAATTATTTGGGATGCTATCGGGCCTACCGTTTCTGCAAGTTTGCCTTCTCCAGCCAGTCTCAAATAATAGGAACCTGCTACAGTTACTGTTGCTAGCATTTTCTATGGCTGATTACTTTATTGAAAGCATGGGGAAGCGCTGTAAAGTTTTAAAGTTTGCGCGAAAGTTTGAGGCAATCAAATATCTTATTAAAACAAGTTTTTTTTTTTTTTGCTTGGTTTTATATCAATTTGTTAGAGACCTAAATTTGAGGTCATAATATAACTTGAGAATATTAAGTGCTGTTTTAATCTTTGTAAATAATACATGTTTTTTTTCATGCATAAATATATTTTCTACCTTCATGTGCAGTTTGATGTTAATCAATGTGAAGGTAAGCCCTGTATTTTCACTCCGAATTCTTTTTCCATAGTGCAACGGACGTTGGTTAAATTAGTTATAAACAGTCCGGTTTTGAAGTTTTCTCCCTCTCTTTCCTCTTTAGTATCACGCTCGAACGCGTGAATGAAGGTTGCAAGATACGTCTGGTAAGTTTTCGTTTCTCGCCGATTCGGCAATTCAGAAAATCCTTGTGCTTCTTCATACAATAACCTGCTTTCATACCTGTGAATGAGATCGATAAAGTAGCTCATTTTATTGAAAATAAGCTAAAATGTTTTTCCTTACCGAGTCCTATAGTACTCTGTAAGCGGACTTTAAAATTTAAATAGTGATTTTTGCGATGTTTCAAGATTTCACTTTCGTTGCTGCCACTTTTCTACGACACACTTGCGAATGTCATTATGGTTATATATTTGTCATTATGTGACTGGTGTTATCTAGATTACTTGTGATACAATATTTAGTATTAAACTGTCTACGACAACATTCGTATTCTGAATAAATACGTGTTCCACAGGTGAAGCTATTAGGCGTCCTTTTTTTGGTATATATATGGGGGTAAGTCAATACTTAACGTTTTATCCAATTTTAGGCGATCAAAGCACACCAGAATGGGTTGGGTTATTGGGTTACGGCAAAGCACATGAGGGCTATCTGCCTAAAGGGCGAGATGCCTTCGTGAAGGACTTTCTAAGGGAAACTGGCTCGTATACACGTTACACATGGGGAAAAACACGAAAACGACCATGCAGCCAGTCCGTTCGCGAGATTCGAACCTCGGACCGAGCTACCAGTGTTCAGCGACACACCAGAATGAAAACTTAATATCCTCTTCTTGTTGATTTCAACGCAAACAGGGTAAAAATCAAAAAGAATTTCTTCTTTTTGGTTTATTGCCGGTGTCAGATTTACTAACATTTGGTATTCTCTTAAATTTAATAACAAGCAAAGCTGCTTTTTCATCTTTGTTGATTTTAACGTGGAGGAGTTAATTTTCATCCATTATATTGGAAGTTAATATCTCTTCAGGTACACTGTGCAAAAAAAAAAAAAAAAAAAAAAAGAAAGAAAATCTTAAGTGTTTCAGATTTTAAATTACGTCCAAAGGTTTTTTTTTAACATTTCGTGTGTTAGATTTATTTATTAAATATCACGTTCTTCGCAATTAAACCATAAAATTCAGTTCAACAGCAGTATCGCAAAATAGTTTTAAAATGAGCATATCTTTAGAATTTCTGATACAGACTCACGCATTGGAGATAAAAGTGTTTTTTCTGTGCAACGTTGTCATTGTTCGCTTTGAAATCCTTGAGTTTGTTGGTCAAAAATTCGTTCAAGTTTTACAAAATAGGAAATCGATAATAAAACAAATTCCAAATATATTTCAAGTCTCCTCGAGCTATAATTTCAAATTTAACTATGATTTTAATAAAGATATATTTCAAGTGCAAAACTTTCAGCACTGGAGTTTCATCAAAAGAAAGAAAAAATTATTGCAAAAAATTTCAGAAACGCACATTCACATAAAAAGAAAATAAACTGAAAATTCAAGTCATGATCAACAAACTGTGGTTTAAAATTAATTAGTATATCAGTGTTTTAATTCATTAATATATATATCAATGAATTTTAATTCATTGATATATATAAATCTTTGTTTTACTCTCGTCTATTTGAGTTCATTTTATATGTAAACAAATATTTTCAGAAACTTTACGTTTTAACTATAAGATTCTGCTATCCACTATTTCATTCAGTTTTTTTTGCCTACAGAACTTCAGTTTCGAGTATTTTACTTATTTCTTTAGGAAGCTTTTACTTTTCTCATTCACGTCTTTTATTATTTGTGAACATTCCAGTCTTTTCATACGTGTTCCACATGCCCATATTCGTAGGAGGATTACGTCATTCAAAATTCGATGGCTCTATATACCGTTGTTTTATCACAATGCCAGAAATATACATACATTTATGCAGATTTTTCATAATTTAATTTCTTTAAATATAACACAGGGCGATAATACTTTGTGGCAACAGTTTGAAAAGTGATTCGCCGTTTGTAGTGAATCGACGCAAAATCGCAAAACAAAAACAATAGTCCTTCAGAGACAAAGCCCCTTTGGACTAAAAATGCGACAGTTCTATATTTCCCGTTCTACAGGGCGGATTGACGAAATTCAAATTGCACTTTTCATGTCTCGTAAGCTTAAAATATATATTAGATTTATATATAGCATTGTTCTAATGTAGGTGTTTTGACACAAAAGCTGACTTTTTCTGAAATGACATGCCATTTTTTCATATTTCGATTCTACGACTCAAATTATGCCTAAATATTAAATTTTGTAAACGGTGGTGCGAAATTTACAGAGAAATTCAAAAATGTATCTTGTTGAATTGTTTTCAGTTTTCTCCAAGAATAATTCACTTGGAGAACTTCTTAATATATAGCAATCTTCCATTGTACAGGAACCGAAAAAAGTCACTTCGTTCCTACCTTTTTACATTATGCATGAGGGGAAAAAAGTCACAGCGTTCTTACTTGCAAATATGTTTATCAAGCGCCTAAACCACATTTAATTTTATTATCGCTTTCAACAAATATGCCAAATTTCATAACGCGCCAGTATGTAAATTCACGTATATCTTCGGAAATTTTGAATAAAAATCTGTAATTTTTGCCAAATATGCTTAGAAATACATCTAATTTAAGATGATGGATTTATTCATTTTCATAAATTATAATTCAAAATGTTTTTCGAAAAGTTTATAAATTTATTTAAAAATACAAATTTTAAAAATAAATCACAAAAAATGGGCGAATATTATTTTTAATGAACCTAAATTTTGAAATGTGAAAGGAAGACTCAAATAAATTTAATAAAAAGGAGATATTAATAAATATATACCAAACTCAATTAACATTGATGAACTAAAATTTTGAGATGCAATTTTTTAAAAATTACTCTTGCGGTTTTTACAAAATTTGGCAGTTTGGCGTAATTTGAGTCGTAGAATCGAAATATGGAAAAAGATTGGCATGTCATTTCAGAAAAAGTCCGTTTTTGTGTCAAAATACTTATATTATTAGAAAAGTGCTATATATAAATCTAATACATATCCTAAATCGCACTTTCGAGACATGGAACACGCAAGTTGAATTTCGTCAATCGATCCAGTAGAACGGGAGATATCGAACTGTCCCATTTTTTTTCCCACTATATCAATATTATACAGAAAGTTTAGTCGATGACACACAGCAATTGTACATCGCCAATTTTCGTAGCTGAGAAATTAGTTTTAAAGCTTATTTCTTTATTGGATCATATTTGGAAGATCACATAGTTGATTATTCGCTTCTATGCATACAATTTTACAAAAGCATAATCATGATAGCCTAATAATTTATGAATTAGAACAGTGTTTTTCAGAAGGTGTCAAAAAAGGAGATCATTACTGTTTTTCTTAAAAGAAAAATCTTCAGTTAATATTTTAATCAATGTATTTAATATTTTGCACGAAATAATATTTTATTAATTTTGAGGAACGGCCTACTTCTGGTTCATTAGTTTTCAAATTGTTCTTGTAGAGGAACAATGAATCCCTCCCACAAGCAATTTGAAATATATGTTAATTTTCAGTTATAAAATTCAACATTAAATTTACCTGCTAAGAAGTTTTATGTTAATTAACCAATTATTTATAATTTTAGCTTTCACTATAACTTCTCCTTTCCCTATTACTCGCCAAAACTAAATGAGTAGCCTGTATTTAAACTGAGGTTTTTAGATTTAAAGACAGCGTGTTTCTCGCAACGCGTGTATGCTAAGGTTGCTAGTTTCTAGCCAGTTCTGTTAATTGCAATTATTAGGGTTTGCATTCCATTGCTGATGCCGATATTTAATTTCTGATGCTCCAGTTGAGTAGCGAGCCAACTTCTAGTACATTAATTAATCGTGTAGTCTTTGAATACTGTTATATGTTTAATTTAAATTTGTTTGTTCTATTTAGTTGCGTCAACACGAGTTGTGGCTTATACTCAAGCAAAAGAGAGTGCCTTTGTGTTCTAAATTCTGTTTAAATAAAAAGTTATTTTAAACGTTCTCATGACTCTGTTGTTTCAGACATAGCGATAATTCGTTTCGCATCTGTTAGGGTTCACGACAGAAATAAAACTTGAACAGAACTGCAAGATTTCTATAGAATTCATGACAGAAAAAAAGCTCGAAAGGTTGCACGGTGGATGTGGGCTGCCCGCTCAGTGCGTAATTGAGAGGTCCGCGGTTCGATTCCAGACGAAGGCGTTGCTAAGTTTTCATCTTGCCTGCTTCCAAAAAACACCTAATGGCTCTAGAGTTTGATCAAGACATTAAAGTAAAGAAGTAGGGTAAGTTATTGATGAATTTTTAATTACAGTGCTTTACCCCTCTTTCCAACACGACGTTTCAAACAGTTACTTATAGCATACAGTTTCGAACATTTCATTTTGAATTTCTTTTAAGAAATGTGAAGGTGTTATAAGTGCAAGACTTAAGCCGTCCGATGAAACCGTTAGTGCTGTCTCATTAAGTGTATCTTCGTAATTGCACATAACAATTCCTCATAGTTTAGATTTGTTTTCTCAAGGATTTTTCTTAACATTATTTTTTTGATATCAAACATACGCTCCCACGAGCCCTCCACCATGGAGTTGAGTTCCAATCTTGAAATTAATTCGCTTATCCTTCTTTTTCTTAGACACCTATTTGAAATCAATCAAATCAATGCCATTATAAACTACTCAAGGTATTCAAAGTCTTAAGTTGATGGAAACCCTGTAAAATTGCTCCTGTTGATAATTGTACAAGTTAGATGAACGCAACGGTACCCTGCATATGTAAAAAGATAAATCCAGGGTTTCATTTTATCTCTAAGAAGTAGAGGGGATTTAAAGTCAGTTTCAGTAATCTGAACCGTATCAGCATCTTTGACTCGATTTGCTGGCAATGGTGATTCACAACTTTTGTAAAATAACGTTTGTAAACAATGCAAATCAGTAAAAATGACGAAACAGCTTTTTGCCCAGATAAAATCCACTCTTATAAAATTCAAGACTTGGAAACTACAGCATGTCCTTTTTTCATATGTTCTTCCGTTGCCAAATCTGTGACGATGGAGTGGTTTCTTGGTAAAATGGCTGGAGTGCTAAACTCTGATGTGTTGTCTTTTTCAAAAATGTTGCAATTCTATAACGCATTCTACCATACTCTAAAAAAGGGCTTAGAGACTCTAAAAGTTTACCTTTTATTCTGCTGGAAGTATTGAATTGAATAAAACGGATAATGACTTTCTTTGCGATGGCAGTAAGTTCACCTTTCTCTTGTCTCTTGTTTTTGCAGTTAATCACAAATCGATAAATCCAACCCATATAACAATTTTTGTATAGTTTGAAAGACAGCTATTTAAAAACTCGTAAGAATTGACACAAATCATAGATGAAACTATCTTACTTTTCTTTGACAATATTTTCTTCATCGCTTGTGAAGTCATTCTTTAGCAACTCTTCTGATGGTAAATAAAGCCACTTTTGGGTCTTTTCAACGATTTTGATTCTATTAATTATCGTACAGTGCAGCTTCTGCTGGACATATCGGAAGGATGTAATGTTCCTGGAATATGTCTCTAAAGTTATCTAGGAGGTAAATGTTTAATTTCTTTTTCTCTGTTATGACCAAATACATCCCACACTTCACCGCTCTGTAGCCAATCTACTACGGTAGGTTAATCGGATCAAAAATAAATCTTTATGAAGCGCGAAATCTTTCAAAATATTTGTAGCAAGACGCGCTGAAACTGTAGCTCCATATAATCCTAACCGTGTAATTGTAGTCTCTCGTTTTTCTACAGGAAGCTACTGTCACTTTAACTTGTAAGAAGTGAACATGAATAGAATTTTTAGTTTTAATGCGAACAAAAGCTACAGCCGAATTTGTAGTTTTACTTGTGCCATAGAAGAAATGTAGAGAAATCGTCTTGAATTACATATTAAAAAGAATATACTTACAATACTTTAACCACATTCAAAATTAGGATTTGGTTTCAGCATCAACAACATGATCGAGACAGTTTTCCTTTCCTCAAGCCCTGAAGTAAAAGCTTAGGGAACAAAGTAACCAGAGAAGATATTTCTAGCGGATCAAATACTTTATGAGCATATGTTAAAATTATCCACTTTTTTATACAGGTCATCAATAATGTAGAAATATGTAGGCAAAGAATATCGCTTTTACGTTCCCATCACATTCGTAGCAAATTGGTTAGGTTAGGTAAATCCTCCAAAGGATCAGTACATTACTAGCCTCGGAGATAAAATTTTCTCTCATTTAATATATCCGCAGAAATGCTTACAAACTGATGAAGTTCCTCATCGCAAATGACGATAGTTAAACAGTTTTCCACATAAAAGCTATGTTTCAGCTGTTCTCCAATTTTCAAAGGATGCTTATAATTTTCTTCACTCGTTCCTTTCAAAATGGATTCCAAATGATAATGAATCACAGAACCAAGCAAAAAGAGGCTACATGAAACGCCAAAAACGGCTCTATAGATTAAGAAGTACTTTAATAATCCATCAGATCTGTGTCATAAAAATCATAAATAATCTATATCACTAAGAAATACTTATTTGTAAAAGTGCCTTACGAATATCAGATTTAACATCAATTTGCCTCACGTGATTCTATTAAGAATTGATAGAATTAATTCAATGAGATTCATTCCTTTTTCTACACACTCACTAAAATTAGGTCCATCCTTCTGCTTCGCGGAAGCATTGGGAACGGGTGTATATTTTGCGGTGGCGGTTTCCTTTGCAACATGCCTCTGAGGTAAATAATAGCACGGTAATTCAATTTCATTATATGGGATCACTTTTATTATTTCCTAGTGTTCCCAATCTTTTAGTATTTTCCCATAAGCTTCATATAGGATTTTTGATTTTAGTCGTTTGACTGTAGTATTTATTCGTTTAGTAGCTATATTCGTAGCAACTTGTACAAAATTATCTTGCAAGATTTTTGACCCATTATAAGTTTACTCGAAAGCGACCTTTATCATTCACTCTAAAATTGTTTAAGAAGTGTTCTCTTGCACTTTAACAATGTTTAAGGAATGTTCTTTTGCATCTTCAAGAAACTGTAGTTGATTTTTCGTTTCATAAGTCTCTAACATTCCTCTCAAATCAAGAGATCGTAAGTCGGATATTAACAGTTCTTTATACAGCCCTGACGCTACTAACAACATTGAATTATTCGAGATCTCTGAAATGTTAGTCTTGTTAATTATAGTCCAAGACAATTGCATTTTAATGTCCGCAAGTCCCGAAACTGAAACCTCCCGTCATTATCTTTATAGGGTTACAGTTGATCTGGTAATGTTATTTTAGTCCTATAAACATAACAGACATGATTGCTATGCCTAAAAAACATATGGAGAAGATTAAAAACAATTTTTTGATTTAAACAGAATTAGAAAAATGAGTGCTTGTTTTCGTGCTACGATGATCACATTTCGTGGTAATGAAAAATAAATTGAACAGTTCAATTAAACGCAGAACGTTGCAACGTCAAGGATTGCACAATAAATACTATTAGGAGCTAACTTAATAACCCTACCGAAGCGTTAGAATTAATGTAGCGAACAGCAACGCCGCAAAGCCGAACATTACAGCTATTAGAGTTGGCACAAAACTAACCACGTACATGCACGCAATGCCAGAAACGCGCTCTATACGGAAAGGTTAAAGGTTGAAGTCAAAATAAGTGGATAATTAACATACAATTCCCTATAACTTATCCACTGTATCACCCCCTAATAAGATTTCAGTAGAAGCAGAATTTTGAGCATTCAGAATAATACAATTTTTGACTAATTCATCTATCCATTGCTCAGTAATAAATAGAGGCACAGTACATCAAATGACATCTAGACCAAGAGCTTTAAGTCTGCAAATATAACTTCCATAAGTTTTGGATATATACACAATAACATTCATGCTCTGTTATACTTGTAGAAGTTCCACAAAATAACGAGTGACAGGGGTATCCTTTACTACCTTTTTCTAAACGTAATCCCGATAGTTTCTAAAGCAGTAAGTTTCGATTCTGAACTGCCGCATTATATCCTCAAAGAAATCTTTTTATTTGAATTTTTCTCTAAGCAAAGATACATTTTAAGATAGATTTTTTCTTCTTTAAAAAAGTAAATCTCTAACATACACTTCTATCATGAGGTCTTTTTTACAATAACATGCTTGTATTTGCTCTAAAACTTTGCTCTAAATTTCAGTGACCGGGGAAAACTCTTTATCAGTTCCTCAGCAGATAATCTTCTTTCCATTGCAATAAATACACGAATTTGTAATGATAGTCAAAACTACTGTCAATCATCCAAAGTTGCCACCAAACCCCTTACCGTCAAACAGTAAGCTTTTTAGCTTACGATAGTGAAAAATTGCCATTTTAGAAACATTATTTATGGGAATAGCAGAGTTACGATCTACATCATCTAAACGACTGTAAGCTTAGATTCTAATATTATTCATTTATAAAAGCTTTAATTTAAAATCTCAAAAAACTAAAATTCTTTAAAAAAGATAATGACAGAAAACATTGCCTTTTTACCAAGAGTATAATTTTAAATAAGTTGTTGTCATCACAAAATCAGATAAGTATCCAAGCATGAAAATGTATGTATCATAATACAGTATTCATTGATGACTATATTATTGTAATAGGTTGCATATTTAAAGTATAGTTTCAGTAATAACTTGCTTCGTATTTCAAAAGTAATAAGCTTCATAACCCACGCATTTCATTTCTTTTTTATGGACTTACACCATTGTTTTTCATTTGGCAGAATTATATAACGGATTTGGATTGGATTATTCAGTTATGGCAAAGCACACGAGGGCTATCTGCCTAAGGGGAGGGATGCCTTTCGTGGAGGACTTTCTAAGGGAAACTGGCTCGTATACACGTTACACATGGGGAAAACCACGAAAACGCCCATGCAGCCAGCCCGTTCGCGGGATTCGAACCTCAGACCGAACTACCAGTGTTCAGCGTCTTTACCGCTCGGCCGCTGGTGGGCCTGAATTATATAACGTTGAGCAGTCTTTGTCTAATCCAATTACCGACAATCGAGCAGTAAGACAAAATAAAAGGAAATCGGATCAAGAATCTATGTTAGCAACAAAACGTAGAGTAGGAGACGCACAGATCATTCATTGTTTCAGGTTGTTTCTATTTAATGAGGAAAGACTTTTATTTCGACTTTTAAAGAATGAAAGTTATTTTCTGGATGGTTACATGTGTATTTAATTTTAAAGAAAGGGGATAAAACAGTATATTATACCCATACCATAAGAAATACCCAAAATTGCAGTATGAATAATTTATATGAATATTGAATTATTTTAGAAGCTTCAAATGAAAACCATTTATGTATTTTCTGCGTAAACAGCTCCAAAAACTGTATACGATAGCTAACGCAAAAGCCTACACTAAATATTTCAGCAAACAGGCTGGCGAACCAACTCGTGGCAAAACCACATCCCTAAGATGACCACCTCTGAAAGAAACCAATATTTCTGAAAACATATTTTGGTATTGAATGTTTCCTCTGTAACACGACCATTTGCAAAGAAAATTCTGGAAGTGTGGCTGGTTGCCTTAGGGAGATTCATTTCGTAGAGTCAACCTCCCTAGGACGGACATCACTAAATGATAAACGTATTTCTGAGAACGTGAGTATATATTGGTATTCGGCATCACCTTTCTAAGGCGACCACTTTCAAAGATGCATTTTTATTTGCGGCGGGTCGCCTTAGAAAGACCATATGTAAAAAAAACATTTATTATTTGAAATCTAATGAAAGTTGGCCTTTATTTACTTTTTTCCTTACAAATGAAGCTAGTCTAGAAGCTCTTTTTCATATATGTGAAACGAGACTGGTAGATATGTATATCTGGTAGATATTTTGAGCGTAAAGGTGCAGTTGCCCCTCGCTTCCTATTTTTAACTTCGCTAATTTTCTTGTCCTTTGTGTTACATGTTTGATCAGATAGCCTGGCTCAGTAAAAGTAGGCGACCAGTGTAACTCTGATTAAAAATCCGGTTATAACCACGTGCAAAGCTGATAAGGACCACATGTTTCTGAGACTCCTTCCCCCCTTTATTTTTCTTCTTTCTAGGTATTTCTTTCTCCTGATGAGGAGGGACCTTTAGCTGCCCTCGAAATCGATTGAGTGTTTCAATATACTCACGCTAAATACAAGGTTGTTTTTACGATTTTGAGATATGTATATGTTATGAGACTGGTAAATATGTATTTTCCTTTCATATATGTGAAACGAGACTGGTAGATATGTATTCTTATGATGTTATTTCTTACAGTGTGGTTTATTGCACATTAGCAGTTTAAATATCTGTCATGCCATTACAGCTGTTTCTTACTTTTTCTGTAGATTATGGGTCAGAGATACTAAAACAAATAGTTATCGAAATAAGAATACGAAGCATTTCAATTTGAAAACATAATTTGGTTAACTCATCGATATCTGTCGCTTTTAAATGCTTATGGAAATTAAATAACATAATTCATACGGTAAACCCACACCAGCATGTGCTTTCCGGATTGACGTATAGTTATTTAATAACAAGGCAATTTGTAGATAACAGTTAAAATGCTGTTTGAACTCTTTTATAGATATCGTCTTGTTTAATAATTTCTAGAAAGTATTAAATGAGATGCTGCATGCTTATGTAATAATTGATTTGGTAAACTGTAGTTTTTCTGAATCGCTAATGCTCACTTAACGTTTTCTTTTGACTTCCGTGTATTCATCTTCTTAGACAGAAATTTTCAATATAATAAATTCAATTTTTAATAAAACTTGATTTTGCATAGAAATAGAAATAAGCAAATAATGCATTAAAATCTGAAATTAGGGTTAGTGAATTAATGTTCCGTTACAGTTTAAGCAAACTGAAAAGTCACTAGATCCTTAGGCATCTATTATACTTTGCCGGTTTTCAGAACGAAACTAATTTCTAAACTGATATGATGATTACTAACTCTTCAATTTAAATAAAGCGTTGAATACTCAAAACTATTGAGAAGAGGGCACATTTCGAGAAGAACTAAATTTCATTCTTTGCAACATAAACCTCATATAAGAGTAGCTTAATTTGCTCACTAAATTGTGCGTCGGAAGGGAGAAGATATGGGGATTCAAATTATGGCATTGTTTCACATCTTGACGAAGCGTAAATATTGAATATGTTTTGAAAACTTAATGATTTTGACAAATAGGAAAAATAATTATAATAGAACAAAAGCGAAAGCTTAAAATGATACGGTAAGCAGAATTTATCCTTGAATGGGGACCGAAAACAGAGTGAGTTACATGAATGGGTAATTGAGATAGTTTAGAACTCTAAAGGATGGTGCAATAAGCTTTAGAATTCTAAAGGCTGGTGTAATAAGCTTAATCATCCCATTACGCAAATGACGATTTAAATCGGTATACTGCAAGCACAAAATTAAATAAATTGGACATCAGCTTGCTTTTAAATTTACAAATATAATTCTAATTAAATTTAATTAATATGGGTAAAAAAGTATATCGAAAAGATGGCTTGCATGCTTCAAATACAGAGTATGAATGAAAGGCAGATGTATTGATCTGCTCGGTAAAAGAAATAAGTCAGATCTTATTTAGTTCATAATTGTCCATATTAAGACTAAGCAGATGTATGAATACAGAACGAAATCATCTTAAAATGACCATTTAGGTTTCCTTTCTAACTACACCATTACTGGAGCTAGTCTCTTTGACGAACAGGACCATTGGTAATATTTATTGGTACTATTATGTTTTCAAAAACACTGATCAGTTTCAGATTTGATCAACTTAGAGAGATGGTCGTAGTACAATGAGGTTTCTCTTTATTAACTGGCGTTCGCTTCTGCGACTTTCTTTGATCTTTTCCGTATATGTTAGCGACTTCATGCGTGCAAACATCGAAGCTACTGGAACACTGGATAGGCTCAAATCCTCTTTTTACATGAATCTCGTCAAAATCAGTAGATCCACAATAGATGGAACCTCGTTCATCGCTACAATGGGTACAACATCTGCTGGGCTACACTGTAAAGCGTCATAAACGCCTAAGAGGAACGTCATTGTTTGCAGCGATGTCATATTTCCTTTATGTTCTTTTAAATACCGCTGGCAATAGGAACAGCCATCGGAATATTAGTGAAACGTTTTAACGAGATATCTTACCGCTTAAATGGAGTCTTCTTGCAGCAATCTTTTAACAGAACAGTGCTTACCCCCATGTCGCACACAATGTCTGTTTTACATTTTCTATGAAATCCGAATATACCAGTCCTTCCTTAGCTGCGAGTCGTCCAAAAGCTTCTCATACTGAAGAATATAATTGTTCAAAGTTTTTTCACATATCAGAACGCATAATGTATGCCTAATACACATCAGCATGGGCTGAAGATCCATAAACAGGCATCTCTGAATTTTATTTTCAGTGCCAATCTGTATGCAGTTTATTATAACTGCTAAAGATGAGTTCACAAAGTATCAAATTAGAACACTCCTGCTTGACATATAATTTGGTTATTTAAGTACGTTAGACTTTATCCTCATCATAAATATTGTAACTGATCTTCTTTTCTTTTGCAGTTCCACTGTACCTCAGTATATAATTTGAATTTGTGAAGCTGCACAAACAAAATAAAAATTACTATTGTCCAAGAATGTAAGTTTACAATCGTTTTCCTATTTTTTTTAAATTTAGCGAAAATTCATACATCATATTATAATTTTTATAATATATATATGATGAAGTTAATTGTCTGGCTAGAACGGTGACAGCCAAAAACATCGCGGAGAAAACAACGCATGTTATCGTATATAACGTATATAACGATGTTATCGTCATGCAATGATTTGTAGGGGCTTTATTTATTACCACGATGATTTTAAACTGCTAAGTTATTGAACCGCTTTACTTTCGACGCGATGTTTTGTACCAACCATGTTTTTTTTTTTTTTTCTTGAATTGTGATGTTTTTTCTTTGCTTTATTTTCTCCCACGATGTTTTGTACCACGACGATTTCACCTTGCGTTAATTTTCCGCGACGTTTTCGTCCGCGAGGTATTTTGTGGCGACGTTTTAGGCAGACACCGGCTAGAATAGCGCATTTAACTGTTTAATGCCATTTGAAAGAAATTTTGACTCTTTGTCAAATGTATTATATAAGAGACTTTTAAAAAACTTTAATTAAAAAAATATGTCCCACAAATTCAAACAGGTATCTTGCTAGATTTGAAATTATTATTTAATAATTTATACCCTTTTATTTGTAATTAATTTATTTTGTTGCAGATGCAATCCATACCATACAGCTTTTCGGATTAACTGAGTTGAATAAATTTATTTTAAATTGCATTAGAGCTTACTTAATAAAACAAGTAAAGATAAATCGGTACTATTCCGTTTTGAGAACCGTAAAACAATTGCAGAGACAATGTAAATCCCAAATCTAGCAAACGCGCCCATTTAACAGCACGTGTCAAATTGCGTAAGTTTAGATAGTTCTATATTTCTTAAGACACCATTGAAATACTAGTTTAATTAGACTAGAAGAGAAACACGCTAATGTGACAATCAAAATCGTAAAAAACAACCTTATATTTAGCGTAGGTATAATGAAACACTCAATCGATTTCGAGCGCAGCTAAAGGTCCCTCCTCATCAGGAGAAAGAAATACATAGAAAGAAGAAAATAGGAGAAGGAGTCACAGAAACACGTAGTGCTTATCAGCACTGCACGTGGTTATAACTAGATTTTTAATCAGAGTTGCACTGGCCGCCTACTTTTACTGAGCCAGGCTGTCTGATCAAGCATAAAGAAATATTAGCGAAGTTAAAATAGGGAGCGAGGGGCAAATGCACCTTACGCTCAAAATCTGGCTCCCTATTTTAACTTCGCTAATATTTCTTTATGCTTGATCAGACAGCTTGGCTCAGTAAAAGTAGGCGGCCAGTGCAACTCTGATTAAAAATCTAGTTACAACCACGTGCAGTGCTGATAAGCACTACGTGTTTCTGTGATTCCTTCTCCTATTTTCTTCTTTCTATGTATTTCTTTCTCCTGATGAGGAGGGACCTTTAGCTGCCCTCGAAATCGATTGAGTGTTTCATTATACCTACGCTAAATATAAGGTTGTTTTTTACGATTTTGACTAGTTTAATTCTTAAATCTTTTTTCGATAACGCTGTGGATTTAACAATTTGGGAGTTGCCCAGTGACGAAAAGTCTGCAATAGAATTTTTTCAAAGAAAATGTATCATTCGTTATAGAAAATTATGAACAACCAACGAGATGAATTAATGCCTTAGCGAAATAGCGATTCATAATCCATTCAGTTATGTTAAGCCTTTTTACTCCTTGTACGAAGTAAAAAGGAAGTATTGTAATCGCGAAAAGTTTCAGGCAACATATTTCAACGAAAATATCCATTTTGACCGATATCGAATGCAATTTAACGATGTTTTTGCGTGATATCTGTGCGTAAGGACAGAATAAAAGACACCTTTCCTCCAAAAAAATTATAAAACTGCTTTAAAATTAATTCTGAAGAGAATTTTTCGTGGCGTCTGTACGTATGTACGTGCGTACGTACGTATCTCGCATAACTCAAAAACGAGTAGCCTCAGAACATTGAAATTTTGTATATAAGACTACTATAACATGTAGATGTGCACCTCGTATTTTGGTTTCAATCGGCCGCGCCAAACGTATATAAATATATCCACTCTGTTACCCGGCTCAGTAATCTCAGTTTCTTTACTCTTCTATGTCTGTAAATTGTACATTTTTTGCTTTAAAAATGATTGAATTATGTTGTTTTTATCTTCCGGTTAAGGTTTTTATGCCTTTCGTAATTCTGGAAGCAATATTTTTACAATTATCAACAATTTAAAAGCTGTTTAAGTGCGGTTAAGTTTTAAATAACATGGCGGACATATTTGTTTACATTTGAAACAGCAGAATTATAGATTTGTTGCCAATCTAGAGAGACTAAGCTTCGCAACACAAAATAACGCCTTCATTTATTATTGCGAATTAAATCATGCTTAATCCTTTCTGGAATTTTTTTCGAGGAAATAAGTGTTTAAGATTTACTTCATAATTTTTAATGCAGATATTTTGAGTTTTTATGTATTTTTACCTTGTCGCGAAGTGAGAGCTGAATTAATTGAATGATAAATACTAAATCGTCTGTGAAGAACTGTTTCTTTTCTGTTTTGTTTGCTTAATTTCTTTCATACATCGTTTTAGCTTTATTATAGTATTTGAATAGAACATGTGGCAACGATAATTCTTCAAATGATATAAATTTTGTGCATTCAGAGTGTCGTTATAGTAAACAAATATAGTGAATTTTAAAGAGTTCATTTATTCTATTGTGGTTTATGCGCTGTCGACGAAGTAGGTTTAATTCAATCCAATCAATGTAAATGAAATTCAAGAAAAAATGCGTATAATTTAATATTCCGTACAAGGAAGTCATGTGGTGTACACATCAGATTTTTTTATATAAATTATAATGATTTGAAATAGTTATTTACTCTTGTTCTTTTATTCAGTTATGTTTATCCTTTTTTATATAAATTATAATAATAAAAAGTATTATATGAAATTAACCTTTTATCTAAATTAAAACAAAATTAATCTTAGATATTTATTTATTATTATACTTACTTTCTTGCGTTAGGGTTGCAGAACTGCGTTATTTTGCGTTATTTTTGACAGCAGTAGTTTGGCAATAGTTTGGCGAATTTTTACGGTCTCAAAACGGAATAGTACAGTTAAATCTATTGACATCTTTGACGAATGATAATGAGTTCTTTCTTTCATATACTACACATTATGCCATATATTCTTCATTTTGTTTGATAGGTCGACAACTGAATAGAAAAATCGCCTATTTTGAGAAATTTTAAAGACCAAACCCTAATCGAATGAAACAAATAATCACAAATTTCTTTGCTGTGCAGAGTAACAAACCATTACCAAATGAAAAGCCGTTCACGTTAAGTGTTGGAGATATCCAGTGTCTAGTCTGTAACTTGAGAACGCAGGTAATTAATATTGATCGCACACTTACAGAACTTTAAACAGTTTTTCAGCTTCAAATATTTAGTCTGATTCTAATCAATACCTAAAATGCTCATTTTTTCTTTTCCTGCAGAAATGCTAGCGACTCATCACTCATACCTATTATAACAGTAACATCAATAGCTAATTTTTGAAAGCGTTTTGATCAATTTCATTGCTAATAATATTCTTGAAGGTAGTTTGTCATTGTCATTTTAGCAAATTTGAATGAAGCATCTCCTGTTTCTGTCACTCAAAAACTAAAGACCAAAAGTCTTTTTTTGCTTTATTTTCACACTTAAGTTTTCTGCTAAGTTCTGTTGTTCACCTTTCTAACCTTCTTTGGCATATTAATTCCATCACTTGTTTCCTACAGTTCAACGTTTCATGTTTCTCTAAAGCATATATTGCATTTTCATATGGTATGTCATGTCAGGCTAACCTTTCTGTAAAGCAGATGTTAACTGAAGTAACTTCCTTTTCAGTTTCAATTTGAAATTAATTTGATAAATCTTTCAATGTGCAAAATTTGTCTTTTGTTAAAACTCGTTTGGTTTTACAATTTAAAAATTTATTTAACTCAAAGGTATTATTATTTATTGGCTATATTTAGTGCTACAAATCTACAGTTATCTCCTTCTTATAATAAGAAGCTACAGCGTTAAAGGATGGTTCTATGCTGACATACATTAGAAGTAATGGAAATAATATAAGTAAAGGTAAAAAAGTTGAATAGTAAAGGAAATAATTTTGACGTACAGAAAATTTAAATCTGTGGTTCTGCACTGCAAATGGACGAAGGATATGCTTTAAAAGCAAATCTTAATCTTAAATAAAAAATCTGATATGTACACCACATGACATTAAATTATACGCATTTTTTCTTGCATTTCATTTAAACTTATTGGAGTGAATTAAATCTACTTCGCCGACAGCGCATGAACCGCAATAGCATAAATGCATTCTTTAAAATTCACTCTAGTATTTGTTTACCATAGCGATACTCTGGCGCTAGATTCATTTAACAGTATTATATTTCGTTCATATTATAACTCATAATGCACAAAATTTATATCATTTAAAGAATATAATTATCTAATCGTTGACACATGTTCTATTCAAATACTATAATAAAGCTAGAATGATGTATAAAAGAAATTAAGAAAACACAACAAAAAAGAAACACTTTTTCACAGACGATTGAGTATTTCTGATTCAATTAATTCAGTTCTCACTTCGCGAGAAGGCAAAAATACATAAAAACTCAAAATATCTATATTAAAAATTACGAAGTAAATCTTAAACACTTATTTCCTCGAAAAAATTCCACAAAGGATTAAGCATGATTTAATTGACAATAATAAATGAAGGCGTTATCTTTGTTGTTGTGAAGCTAAGTTTCTCTAGATTGGCAACAAATCCACTAGTCTGCTGTTTCAAATGTAAACAATCAATGGCCGCCATTAAAAAAAAGCGGCAGTTAAACAACTTTAAAATTGTTGATAATTCTAAAAGTATTGCATACAGATTTTAAAAAAGGCATAAAAACCTTAACCGGAAGATAAGAACAACATAATTGAATCATTTTTAAAGCAAAAAATGTACAATTTACAAGCATATAAGAGTAAAGAAACTGAGATCACTGAGCCGGGTAACAGAGTGGATATATTTATAAATATATTTATATACGTTTGGTGCGGCCGATTGCAACCAAAATACGAGGTGCACATCTACATGTTATAGCAGTCCTATATACAAAATTTCAACGTTCTGAGGCTACTCGTTTTTGAGTTATGCGAGATACGTACGTACGTACATACCTTCGTACAGACGCCACGAAAAATTCTCTTCAGAATTAATTTTAAAGCAGTTTTATAATTTTTTTGGAGGAAACGAGTCTTTTATTTTGTCCTTACGTACAGATATCACGCAGAAACATCGTTAAATTGCATTCGATAGCGGTCAAAATGGATATTTTCGTTGAAATATGCTGCCTGAAACTTTTAGCGATTACAATACTTCGTTTTTACTTCGTACAAGGAAGTAAAAAAGAAGAGCTGAGAAACTGAGGCAAACTACTTTCGAAATTGCTATTTAGTTGTCAAAATTGTAATGGCACATAGTTTTCCATTTGAAAAGGCTCTTCGAAGTTGAATAATACCAGTCTCTTAAGCGCAGAGATTTGGGCACCATAGGTAATTGCTTTATTATTTTACAGATTTTAGCAGAGAAATTTACAATATTGATTAACCAAATCTGTTATTGTTACCAAAACCAAAATCTTCCGCCAAGATGAAAACCATCTGAATCTTTATGCTACAGTCATACAATATTTTTGTCACTGTAAATCGTACGACCATATTATGTCACGTGATATAAAACTTACACTGTTACATTGTTATAAGTATTCGAGGAGTTGAAAAGCAAGTGCATCTGATCAATAAAACTGCCATTACAAGCAGAGTTATTTTAAAGTGTTGACATTTGAAGCTTTGTTAATTGAGCAATATGAATGCTCAAATTTTGAGCCTAGTAATACATTTAGTACGGAAGGCTTCGCGACTTTGAATTTTCTTTCAAAAATATGCTGCCATCCTTATTGTAAGAATTTTTAAAGAGCATTTATGCATAATATGCGACTGCATAATTGTTGAGGATCAGATGTTTTCTCAAGCTTGATCGTAATTCTTTTCAACCTCATTAAAAGACTATGGAAATTAAGAGGAAGCATATTTGTTCTTCGTGTTATATTAGTGATATGTTCCTTGGAAACCTCCACATAAACCAAAAATTGGTTCCTTATGTCAAACTGCTTATGTATTTATGCTATTACGAAAACTACTTATGCTATTACTAGTATAAGTAATAGCATAAGTATTTATGCTATTACTAGTGCATTCACGTTATAAATAACTGTAGTCAAGTAATGGAATGCTTATTGAAATATGACAACATTATAGGGCATTCATGTAAAAACAATTGTGATAAATATTAAAAGCAGGTTGCTGAACTCTAAATACCATCAACTGTTTTTCTTAGAGTAATTAATAATTTTCTAATAATGTGAAATATAACATGATTTCAAAAAATTAAATCGTCAACAAAGTTGATAAACTTTTGATTAGATTAATCTCACTTTCCGATGCAATATACCGAAATATAATGTAATCTTTTCTGTACATACACGTAGATTGTATACAATATGAAGTAGCGGCGTCACGTGTTAACCCAAAAAATACGCCTCACACTGACTATATTCAACGATAAATTCATTTGAAGACATATTCAATTATATATTCATTTGACTCACATTGCCTATATTCAACGACTGTACCTAACTAATGGTTTGATATTTTAAAGAAACTACACCAAATTTTAAAACAATTTACAAAGAAAGGCGGAATAAATCTTCACTTTACTTTCATTGTTAATATCTTCGAGACGCGTATGTTTACACTTGCATGCATTCAACTGTTATAACTAAATTACAAAGCAGAAATCAACACTCAAACAAAAATGAAACTATATTTATCTTTGTAAAAATAGCGCAAACTTTGCATGTTTGAACTCATTCGTGCACGTATGTGATGACTAGTATAACATTTATCCTTCATTTCCTTTTCACGATACTGCAATTAAGTTGTAACGTGTATTTGAAGAAAAACATATTATAACTTAGTTACAATATATTTTGACTTGAAATACATCATAGGGAAAAGTAGAGATATTTTTGTTACAAAATCGCTTCGCTAACTCGCTTGCAGAAATCACTTACGACCTTGTTGTTAATTTATTTTTCTCTTCCATTAGAAACAAAATGCATCCCACACAAATTACGACTGTCCTGGCTTCCATCGCTTTTATTGGGCTGTCATATTTATTAACCTTGAACTGTCTTTGTCTAATCCAATTATCTATGATAAAGCCGGCAGCAAAACAAAACAAGAAGAAATCAAACTTATATCAGCAATAAATGACATCTTACTTCAATGTACTACTTCTACTATTGCGCTATGTACTAAGAAACTTATTTAATGATTAGACACTTTTTCAAATACAATATGAAGCTTGGGGTTGTTTAGGTGATCGCAATACATAGTGTAACTGGAGTGACTATAAAAAATGAATAGCAATATAAAATAAAAAGTTAAATATATAAGAATGGCATTTAGGTTGGCAGCATTCGAAAAGAAAGTTTGTTTTTTCCCTTCAGAGCAGTTTTACGCAGCTTTTACACATTTAGGTTTTTTTTTTTTTTTTTTAATTGTCAGATCTTTCACTTAAAGGTGTACTGTCCCCTTAAAGGTTTCTTGTGCTGAATATTTTTTCATTATTCACCTGTCTTGAAATTTCGGCAGTACCATTTTAGTAATATGTGCGTTTGTTTAATTAGTGTTTACACACACAGTAGTTTCCAGATGAAGCTATCTTTGGGTATGGGCTTCTTTTTTACAGGCACCGAAAAGCGCGGCACTTGTATAAAAGAAAAGTAACATGTACTGTAGGATACACTTCACGTTCTCTTCTAAAATACTTTATATATTCTTTTCGTAACTAACTTATAATAACTTAAATCTTTCTGATTCTAACGCGTGGATTTTAAGCGCATCTGAGTAGTATTCTTTAAAAAAAAGCTTTTATCTGAATTCTTCGTAAACAGATGTATTTCTAAAATTGATCAAAACAATTTTGCATAAGGAGATAGAATTCTATTTCTCTCCACACTAGAATAATATGATGATAAACTTATTAATTTAATATACGAGTAATTCTTACTTATATTTCTTATTCAACAGCTGCAGAGTGAAAAGCAGGATACGGGATATTTTCTTAAACATTTTATCCCATATATAGTCATTTAGATGAATACATTCTTAAAATAATTTAGAGCAACGGTTCCCAACCTGTGCTTCGAAGAAAATTAAGCCAGGTTCGAGGGTTTCCCATCCCCCTCTTCTCCTTCCAGCAACCTTTCGATACGACTTTCGGCTCGCCATATATTTAGAGTGTCTCTATGCCGCACAGACACTATACATTTACAAACATGCATCTCTTCTCCGGAGGTTCGAACCCGGGCTCTTCGGTAACTCAGTAGGCTCTCCTAACTACTATACACTCTGGGCAATTCGAATAAATATATGATGATTATACCATGATATCCTTATTATTATATTACTAGAGAAAACCTGTTCGATCAATCCTAACATGCATTAATAACTAACGCAATAAGAATTTAAAATTAATTTTTTAATTTAAAAGAAAGAAAGCAATTACACATATCAGCGCGATAATCATATTTATTATTACATTCAAAACAGAAGGACAAGAAATTTCTAAATTGTCTACCATTTATTTTCTTGATGGTACTAATATTCTCCTTTTCTCACAGAAAAAAATCACAAAAGCTGTTTGCAAAGAAAAGTAGCTTTACCTTCTATGAAACTTAATATTGAGAATTTAGCGAGCGAAATGCACGAACAAGTATATCACTATTGTTTCACAATTTTAATTATTGAATTACATAAGTATGCAGTACTAAATTAACTGTTATGTAACTAACATGCATACCACCAGTAACTTTTCTGTACAATTTATTTTTATTATTATTTTTTTTAGTTTGCTTTCCCTCTAAAAGTTAATTAACAGCTTGCATCATTGAATGTAAGCCTTTTCGTTTATCGATATGAAATAGTGAAGCGATTCGATATTACTTATATACTAGAAAATAATATCTTGAAACATGATGAAAAATTAATTCTTAGACCTAAAAGAGCTGTTAACCACGTTTTCAATAGATTGTAAGTATTTTCATTTTATTTGGACTTTATTGTAATTCTGCTTAATTGTGTGAACTCTATGATTTCAGGTGGGGAGTGTAGAGAAATATGATGTCATACAGCGATAGCAGCGGCTTCATCTGAACTAAAAGTTAGTTAAATGTTAGATGCTAGACGGGAATGGCGTATTAAGCCATACCCTTTGATTTGTAGAATTTTCCGTACGTTGATTAATTAACTAATTGACTGTATATATTGTAAATAAATATTTAACTTAACCTTGTCGAATGTAGATCAATTATAGATATAGATATGATGGTCTTCATATACAAACATAGATTTTAAATACGGTAGAAGTTTCTACTTAGAATAAAATAGCCCTTTCGCGACACTTAGAGGCTTAAAATTCAAATAGTCATTTAAAAAAATCATAAAATTGCAAATTTTTATAATATGATGAAATGCACTTTTAACCCTTTACGGCGCAAAGTGTCCCGTCTGGACACACCTAAAAATTTCCTTCTGTACGCACAGAAAAATTGAATGAAAAAGGATTTATAGGTTACTATAGATTACTCTGAACCTTCTTTATTTAGAGCAGATGGCAGCTAAACACAAACCAGTCCATATATTTTAGCCATGTTTAGTTTTTTAAAACCCTCATTTTTAAAAGAAATCTTCTAGATTTTTTTAGGGTATAAAAAGAATTGTATGAAAAGAAATTTCTATGTTCTTTTGGCTGATCTCCTTATTCTGTATGCTAATCTCCTTATTCTGCATTAGTTTTAAATTTTTACCTTGAAATCGTGCCTAAAATAAAACGGCGAACCCTAGATGTGCCCAGTCCGGCTCAACGATAATCTAGGACAACTTAGAGTCTGTATTCTTTGTTTGTCCGCATCTCATAGGTCAATTCATTGACAACAATGCTCGTTTCAGCACTCTTTTCGAAGCTCTATTCAATCACTGTGCCACTTTTGGCACACCTAAAACGATAAGTGCTATCTTCACAAAATTTTACTTGTGTACTCCTCTGGGCATAATTAGACTGCCTACCTTTTTTTTAATCAAAACTCCGACTTTAAAAGGTAGCGTGGCGGAAAGGGTTAAGAGGATTCTAAAATCAGTGAAATTTTATCGAAGGAAAATAATAACTTATTTAAATCTTACAATTTATTTTCAGTAAAGATTTCCATTTAGCAAAGGACATGCTAAAAATGCGAAAGATGAACAATTACTTCTGGTTACTTCCTTTTCTAATTCTTTTTCCTTTGTGGTAGCTAATGGAGCCATAATTCGTAAGTTTCCTTTAAGGAAAGCACCATACATGTACGGCATTTTGGACTTTTTGTCTGAAAGTCTTTCCTTTGAGGAGATAAAAGGTCTGGTCGCTTTCTGTGTGGAAAAGGTAAAACTGCTTCAGTAATCCGGATTAACGTCAGACTTCCAGAAATATGAATGTTTTTTAAGTATATGACAAGAGTAAAAATATTTAAAGGTAGAAGAATTTCTCTCTACCAGCATTTTTTGAAGAGGAAATAAAATTTATGAAGCACATTTCTCGAAAATAACACAAATGTATTTTAATAAATGTTTTTTGCCTTAAAAAATTAGATTGGGCTTTTGTGCTTCTTTAACCAAAACATACAAGAAAAAGAAATGACTGAATGCAGATTGTAGGAAAGCGATTCCAGTTAAAAGATCACTGTCGTTTTCATAGAAAATCTGCTAAATTAAAACAAGGTTAGTTAGTATAAGTGAAATAAAAAAATTGAAAGAATCGAAAGCTTGACGTACGTGTAAGGCAATCTAGGCGTAAAAGGTTGAACTGGATTATTTGAATATGTTTTGCATATTGGGGCTGCCTGCCTGTGGGACAGAGAAATACCTTCAAGAGGACTTTCTAAGGACAATCAATTGGCTTGTATTTATCTAATACCTGAAAACAAACTACGAACACTCCATGTAGTCGGGCCATCCAACCATCCTTGAAAAAAAGAGCAACAAACTACCAGATGATACGAAGAATCATCATCATTTGGGAGGGTGACCTCCCACGTGACCAGTTCATACTGACTCTCTGCTAATTTTCTGAAACAATGTACAAATGTAAGTATTGCGTATTTAACCAAGAAGATTGTTTTTTTGTATTTAATTTGTAATATTTTATTATCTTTTCCTGTATTTTTTATTTATGCATATTTTCGGACGAAATGCATAGCACCAATTAGATGTTATGTCGTTATTCACGTGACTCGGTCACACACCTTCTCCACCATAGCCATCCTGCACCGCCTAGTTCAAGCATTTTATTACTTCAAGTGCTCAATGACGCATCTAACTCAAGATAGCCGGAACACAGCATGCAAATAGCATGCTAATCGCGGCATAAGTGTAACTTGGAACCACCAGACAAATAACACATGTACAGAAAATCTTATCTGAATGCGATTTAGTATTTCGTCTAATAAGGGTTAATACGAATTATTGAAAGAAATGTTGAAAATGGTAAAAATTACTGAAAGAAAATTAGATGATAAAAATTACGGAAAAACCCTGTAATATAATAATTTGAAAGAAATGGAGACATTTCGAGCCATAAAACTCAGAAGCTGCTTCAAATACGCCACTAAGTTTAACAATTTTGTGACTGGCGATGCTCTTGCCTTGGGTGTAAAGCTAGCTGACAAAGGAGAAATATTAAATTTAAGATACTGAATATTATTATGAAAGAGATTAAAGGTATTTAATATGCACAATTTTTAGAGTTACCTTGGGTGACAAAATTCGCATTCCTCAGCTAATTGCAAACTATTTTCTTTCGATTGAAAAAAAAATTAATAAGATGTTATTCTCGTTTTCTTAGGAAATACACATGCCCCCAGAAAAATATAAATCAAGATATAAACCCATTATTCAGTGCGCTAATTATTTGATGAGTTATTGCCTTTTCCATTAAACAATTAATAACCCTCAAATTAATGATTAGATTAATTAACTGATATTTTACACATGGGATAGTAATGTAGCAACCTCTGTCATTTTTCTCTGTAAACTTTCGCATAAATTTTCTTAATTCAGTTATTCTATTGCGAGAAAAGAATTTGTATACTTATTGAAATACTTTTCTTCAGAAATAATTCTGCTATCATATCTGGAAACCTTTTACTGTCGAGCTATTATTAGCATCTTAAAGAAGTATTATTATCTTTTAAGCAGTTTCTGCACAGTGTAATTAAAGCAGAAAATTTGTTGCCAGATGATAAAGCTTAAGATATTTCATTGGTCTTCCCTTGATATAAATTGCTTTGTCTATCAACATGACAAAGGTTGCTATATAAAACGTTACTTTATTTGTATCTCTTAGTAACATTTTGCAACAATGTTTATGACTTAGTTTTCCAACCTTTTTTTGTTCGTTTGTTTGCTGGTTTTACCTCACCTTTTTCTAGGCATTTTGTAAAACGCACATTTTGAAATTTTCTAACCCTTTTCCTAGTCTTAAGCATTAATGTGGGGGGTAAATTGTATAGGCATTAACTGAATGTAAATTGAAATTGTTAACTATTTACAGAACTTGCATTGCATCGAATTTTTAATTAAGAGTCATCACAAAACACAGAAGCAGAATGATTATGATTAAAAACGCTTATTTTAGCAATAAACCAGGTAAAATATGCACAGATTCCTACGTGCAGGGGTGTTCGTTTAATGAGCATACTAATTTACTTCTTCTCGATACCATTGAAAACTCAGATATATTTACTATTTATACACTCACGTGTATGCTGTCGACGCTCTTTCTGAAAACCACTCATTATAGTTACCAATACATTACAACAATCGGTACAAAATCTCCTCAGTTGGACAAGAATATATTTAAAATCACTTTCGTTATAAAAACACTAATTATAACGCCTTCGCATGGCAGGACGCAAGAGATCATTATAACATGAGTCGACTATAAAATTTTAGATTAAAAGTTTGTAAATTGCGTTCTACTTATAGTGTGAAAGGTCGACTCAAACTATTTTATATAGTTCTTATAAAGATGTTGCAAAATGTGTGTTTCGGAGATATTTAAGCAACCAAATTGTCTAATCCTGAGTTTATCGGACACTTGCTTCTCAATGTCTTCTTATTGTCCCTTGGACCAATAACGCTCTATCCGCACATTGCTTCTACCCCCACTGATGAACGATACCGCCCATGTTAGGATTCTATATTTTATACCATCAGAGAGGTAAAAAAAACTATATTTTAAACACTAGAAAGTTATGTACTCTGCAAAATTTCCAACTGCGCATCTATGCTATAGTCTGCATCCAAAGTAAAATCTAAAGCTAGTGATGAAATTTTACAGTAAAAAAGTAATGATCTTAAAATATCGATATATACCTATTTATATTATTTTACCGCTTATAAAACAAAAACAGGACAAGGTTTAGGCTTTTCAAAAATAAAATTTGTTTTAGCAGAGTTTTAATTTGTTAATCACAGAAGATTTAATTTCATCAATTGACAACATTTGGCATCATTTTTATTTGTTCTTCATAAAAAAAATTGTACACTTTATTCGTTAGACTATTATTTATAATTTCCAGAATGAAAGGAGCAGTTTTTAGTCCAAAAGAGCTATTAGTCTAGAAACATGATTAGTGACGCTTCATCTTTTATTCGGGTGTGTTGCCATTCGGAAAATGTAAGATATTATTCGCTCATATTTAATCTGTCTGTATAAACTATTTAAAAATAATACATACAGTTTTTTAAATTATCATTTTTTTACTTTTTAATCTGATTGATTTAAATAAAAATCCATTTACTGAAGATATATTATGTTCCTATGTTAGTCTAAATACAAATTTAATTTCCTATAAAATGTTTCGCTATTCCACCTAGGCCATTTCTATTGATAATCTCTACTGATAACTATTTTAAACATTTTTGGACTTTTGTGAAAATGCAAACACTTTCAGATTATTTCTGAAGTGGTTGCACGTCTTACAATAGATTTCTGCCCTTTAAAGGAATCATTGTTTCAAAATCTATCTTGAAAATTTTAAAACCTTGAAATTTTACATCTCTGAGAGACTTTAATTAAAATAATATCTAGTCTTAATTTTCACAGTCAACATTTAAATCTATACATTTGCTTTTAAATAAAATTAAAGCAAAATCTCTGAGTCATTACGGTTTTTTGAAGCAGGAGACGTGAAAAATGTGCAATGTCCTAGCCTTTCATTACCTTTCGAAAAAAAATTAATTTGGAATGTTCCAATTTCTTTTTCTTTTTCTTTTTTTTTTTCTTTTTTTTTTTTTTTTTCATTTTTGATTTTAAGTACAAAATGGTATGAATATAAAAATATTAAAAATTTCTTTGCCAATTAAAAAACAAACGTACATTTAAATTAAATTAATAGGAGACATGTTCAAGAAAAATCTTGTTTATGTCGTTCACAAAATTTGTTCATTACTGTTTTATTTTGTTTTGATATAGATAAATAAGGGATTTTTAAGCTTGCTTCATTGATTGGCAAGAATCCTAGACTTCATTTGTGCGAGGTAAAACTTGTTAACAATATCACCTCTCAAAGACGGTAAAAATTTCTATACATAAAATATAGTATAATAATAGTAATAAAAAGTACAGTAAGAGGATTTTTAGTTAAATATTCAAATGTGTAATTTAAGAAATAACATCCTGCTTGAGAAATTGCTTGTATCATTGAATAAAACGATTAGATCATAGAATCTATTAGTTTTTTTTTTTTTTTTTTTTTTTTTTTTTTTTTTTTCGGAAGGAGGTCTGGATGCATGGCAAATATGCTTTCCTCTCGTCGGGATTCGAATACAAGATATTCCGAGCTAGCCGAACCTGCTACCAGTTACATCAAGAGAATACGAACGGGAAAAGTTTTTAATTCCTTATATTCCTCAAATTTAAAAGGCGACTATGAGAGAGGAATGAAAGCAGATAGTTCAAATAAAGATGTGAAGCCAGCCATCAAATTTTGATTCCTTAACCATTTCAGCAACTATTAAACTTTAATGGTGAGGAAAAAGAAAAGACACTTTGGCCCTTGCCTTGATCTTTTGATTGCCAGCCAGATGTGCTACTAGTTACACCACGGGGTAAAAAGATAATTCCTTATATCCTCTTAACTAAACGTCGTATGAAGAGAAGGAAATGAAACCCAGTGGGACAAATCCAGATGGTCAACCACATATTAGTTCACTGTAGAGATTATAAGTCTTTTCGTTGAGGAAAACACTCAGCTATGTATATCCTTGTTAAGATTCGATCTTCTGACTGACGGTCGGACGTAGAACTTTTTATACCACAAAAGCATAATAGACAAGGGAAGACTATAATTCTTTATAAGATAAATTAAAATTTAGTATTAAAAGTTATGTAAATATTATTTCTTAGGATGATAAAATAAAATAATCTTAACTCGGCAAAAATTTGCTGTGCAAAACCGTAAACTTACTTGCTGCATTTCCTGTATCTTGAAACTTCTAATATTAAAACCTATTATCGTTGTCTGATATTTCCCACAACCTGTATATTTGGAAGCATACGAAAACGTATGGTATCAATAAAGACAATTCAAATCCAGTTCAACAGAAAAATCTCATACAATCTTAAAACTATTTTATTATATTTCAGTTATGAGTAACGATGCATCTCATTGCTTCGAAAATACGTTGTTATCTTGCTGTTTATATGCAGTATATATTTCATTGTGTACTTGACATGTGCGTTTTCCACTTCGCGTGACCTTGCTTCATTGAATGTTATAGATCTGTCCGTGCACCCATTGTTCGCAGCGGACAAGGAAATAGAAAACAGGGAAAAGTGACTGACATTTATAACTGTCAAATTTTTGACGACCGTACAGAGAAAGTCGTAAATAAAAAAGAACAATGTATTTATAACTAAAAAATGGTATATGATTGATGGTATTAGCAATTTGAAGGAATCATTTGTAGCTGTTGTAGAAATATTAAGGCAGATTTTTGAAGACAACACCTTTCGAAGATGATGTCCCGTCATATTGATGTAAACCCGGAAATATCATCAACTTATACATGTAAAAAGGTATTGATACTGCACAATCTTTCGAGGAAATTTTTTTGAGATTTCTAAAATACTTCATGTAATCTGTAACACTTTTATTTGGATTTTCTAGAAACCAATTAAAACTTTCAGCAAGTCATGTTTCACCTTGCGTTTTATCAGAGAACATAAACTCAAAAATAATGCTATAATTCATTTTAATATAATTTTATTCATTAACCACACTGCTCAGTAATAAATAAAGGATTTTTTTAAAAAAATCCAAATTTCGAATAATACCGTAACTTTCGACAGTAATATTTAATATTCGACAGGAAATATTTTATCAGTTTTATTCATACCAGTTAGTTATTATTCAGTTTCATTCATATCAGACCTTAATATGAAAATACGCTCTTCAGGGGAAACACTTAATAAAAATTTTAAGATAATCGAAATATCTAAATAACCACAAAAACCAGGTATGAAACTGGCTTACCAATTCTTAGAATTTATTACATATATTTTTTCCAGCTAATTTTAAAGCTCTTATTTTTTCTAGCTATGTTAGAAATTCGTTTCTTTCTAAAAACTTCTCCCTTCATCAAAAAAGCAAATTATTTTTACGCATTAACAATATAATATAAGGTATTATCATTAAATGTGCTAATATACACTGAGGTGAAATTTGGTGAAATTTAAACGAATGACTCTAGAAAATCTCATGTAACTTGAGTGATTTTTCAGCTAAAAATATAGAACGTGCACAAGATTTTTATATTGACATTCCAAAAAAAAATGAAACTGAAAAATTATGATGTAGGTAACGTTATAATGTATTTCTCCCGCCTTCTTAGCATGCCTTCGTGGTGTAGTGGTCAGCACACTTTGTGCGTATTCGAGAAGTCGGTGGTACGAGTCCCGGAGAGGGCATTGCTCATTTTTCATGACTCTAGCTTCGAAATAACTTAATGTCTCTACAGCGGCACCCGAACTAAAAACGGTGGTGGATGGTGATTCTCCACCACCAGGATTTGGCGACTGGTCCCCTAAGACAGTGTGTTAAAACGTCTGTTGGAGAAAAGTTTATGTTTCATCTTTTAAGCGATTTATAGAAAACATTAATAAAATGCGTTGGTATGCCTGAGGTTCTACATCCATATGGTAAATAGATATATAATTAATATATTGTGTCCTCATCCTTCGTCAAACAGCAGTCAGCAATCATTTTCTATGCGGTATATCATTTTATGCAGGAAATGTTGCGGCAACAAACTTTATTTATTATGAATAGTGTCTTCAAGCTCTTGAAAAGTAATAGATTGAGGTTTCAGTAACGTAAATCGGTATCCTAGTGCATCCTACACATGCTCTATCGGATATAAATTTGAATAACATGCAGGCCATTCCATCCGTTGGATTCTTTACGCTCAGAATAATTAATTACAGAGTAATGAGACCGAGCATCATCGTCCATTAGAGAAAGTTAAGTTATAACGACTGAATCCTTAAACGCCTTCTTATATGGATCAAGAGCTTCATGTCTGGATATCTGAACATTAATAGTTGTACTAGAAAAATATTAGTCAGTGCGGCCATACCAAATGTTTCCACCTTTTTTTTACCGATGCCTATCACGAATGTTTCCAGACTCTCCTCCTCCCTGTCCTCTCCAGATTGTACTACGTCTGTGATCACACTGCAAACAAAAACAAGATTCATTAGTAAAGAAAATTTGGTTCCAGTCTGGGGTTTTCCAATTACGAGTATCTCTCCACCACTGCAATCGAGCGCATTTCGCAGACCAAGTTAGTCAGATACAAATTATGGGTTTCCTTGAATACAGCCCTCTTTTATGCAGTCTGCCAGTCGTGGTATATCTGGATAGCCGAGTTTCTGTGTCTGCAATGAATTACTTTAAAGTTTGGGCTGATGTCAACTATCTACTGCTTTAAGCAAGCGTTGCCAAGTAGCAGTTCTGAAAGTCTGATGTGGCACGCATTCGAATCTTGATCCAATTGTCTGCATACATGATTAAAGTCTTTTAAATCGTTTCCAGATTCCTAACATGAAGCAGTTGCGTTATGTCAGGAATAACTTCTAGACCTATAAATTATTTCTTGATATAACGTTCTTTTCTTCCAATCGCACATCATTTCTCATATGCCTCACGAGTAGAATATTATCGGGTAGAACCTTTTTACAGTTTTTCATTTTTTCCCGCCAATGTAGTTTGCAGTTAGAGATGGATTATAATTAATTAAGAAAGCGAAAGTAGTGCAAAGCGAAAATGAACATAACTTGATCTGTCGAGAAAAACAGTGATAAAACATAAAATCTAAGCTAGTAGAATTTTGAAATCGCGATGAAGAACTGGGTTGGAATTAGTGCTATTAAATGCAAAATGTAACTTTTCTGGAATGTAAAACGCTTTAACCAAATCTAGTTTACCATTTGAGGAAGTTTTGAAAATAATATTTGCAGAACCAAAGGCAAAATTATGTTAAGTGATCAACTAAGATTTCCTATCGAAACTTTATACATTTCCTCTTTTCGAACATTTGCATTCTACGTGTAATATAATTAATATACTTCCCGACTAATGAAATCACATTTCTAAGGACATACTAATTTTATTAGATTGCGTTGCGTAGGTAATACAAAAAAGAGGTTTTGTCTACAAGAATATATAATATAATGATTAAGAAAAACGATATATTTGTACGCGCCATTATGAATTCAAAAATCGTTCCTATAGCATTTTATTTTTTCTAACCTCTGAAATATGTTACTTCACTTTTACTGAGGTACTCTTCATTAGACATTTTAAAAATGCATAAAAAATGGAAGAATTGTTGTTTGAGGATCTTGTGTGCATCATGTCATGAATTCGTAAATGTTTTGGAAACGAATATTTTTAATTCAAACGTGTTTTTGTCAACTTCTAAGTAACATGGAAAACTTAGATCTTCAAACGAGATTAGTTTTAAACGTAGCTGACCACACGCAAAAATTCAATTTTTTTTTCTACTGTTTTATGCTTACAGACTTTAATAATGAGTTACTGTAGGCTCATATCGACATATAAGGCATTGCCAGTGAAATTTTTTATCTAAGAGAGACTAATCAACTGTTTTAGAGTTGCAACAGATTTTTACGAAGGAATGGGTCAATGCATTTTGAACCCCAGTCAATGCGCCCGTAACGTTTCGAGAAAACTTGAAATGTAAACAATTGAGATCGCAGTGAAAGATCATTGTTGGGAAATTTTGAGAGCACTGGAAAAAGTTGCTGACGATTTACATTTGGATTCTGAACATCCTTTGTACACAGAATGCGGATTTTTCATTGAATGAAATTGTAAATGTTTATCGTTGCCAGATAAGGACAAAAAATAGTACACAATATGAGCAATATCCTACTTGGCTACTCACAGTGCGATACGATTGCCCAGCATCCGTCGTCACGGGCCCAGTTTTGCTTCGAAGAGCCGCAAATGGCTGGAAAGCATGTAGACAGCGATTCAGGGCAGTGCTACTGTAACACGTTACGTTAGAAGTCATTTTTGAGTAAATGAGCTCTAATACAGACTGCTAAATTTAAGTAAGAAATTCTTATAGCTATCCTTATGAAGCAGGTTTTCATAAAAGCGTTTCGTTCTGAGCGACTGATTAGTCTAATACGTATGCCTATCTTCTCGACCGCCCGAAGCAAAATTAATGTACTTCATTTCTAGAATTACCCGGTACACATTGACAGACCATTATTCCCAACACAAGTAAAAGATCCACCAAGAAGTCATTTCTATGGCATTTATATGGTTACCGTATTATTGAATGATGTGATCATATATTTGTAGAACGTGAGTTTTTATGATTGGAGATTCATTGAACACTTGGCATTGCAAAATGTTGGTTAATGAAATAATGAGGCATTTAAGCAGGTTTCTTTTATTTAAATACCATCGGAAGGTTAGAGTACAGGTTCAGGTTCAGGTTAAAGTGCAGCAGACTCCTATAAGTTAAGCATCGGCAATGTGGGTATTGTCCAACTGCCCACTATCTATCTTAAATTTAAACATTATGTTTTGAAGAATTGTTACATACTTACAATTTTACATATAGTTACGATATAATTGTGACAGATGGTGCTGTTATGTTATAATACATAACGGCAAATACATAAAAATGCTTTTACATAATAATAATGTAATTCTGTACATATAAAATAATACGATACGATATATACTGCACTATCCATCTTAATTTGAACATTAGGTTTTGAAGAATTTTGACATATTTACAATTTCACATATAGGTACGATATAATTGTGACAGATGGTGCTGTTATTTTATAATACACTTATGTTATAATACATTACGGCAAATACATAACAATGTCTTTACATAATAATAATATGATTCTATACATGTAAAACAATACGATATATAAAATAATATGATTCTACACATATATGCAGAGAGCAATTTGTACAATTACATTCAAAGAATACTTACCGAGTACATGCTGATAGCATTTTTGTATATAAGTGCGTAGAGTACTTACCAAATGTATGAAGAGAACATTTTGTATGTAAATTATTTTTCAGAAAATTTTTTAATAATTTTTTTTTTTTTTTTTTTTTTTTGGGAGGAGACGCAAACAGTTATTGTATGATTCTCCTATCTTTTTGTTAGACTGTACTTTCGTCAGTTTTGTTCGTTTGTTTCACATTTTCGTCAATTTGTTTGTATTAAGGTATCATACCCCCCGAAAACTCGATGTTATACATTTTATAATTCATTCAGTATAATCCTAGAGGCACGTATTTAATGATAACTTCAGTTTTTGGAAAAGACATTAATTATCGAAGGAAAAATGTGAAAGACAGTTTAGATTTTTAATTATATACATCTGAGTTTTGGCCCAAAATTTCAGAGCATATATTGTTTGTTAAGTCAACGCAAAACCATGAAGAAAGAACTATCTACCATGTGTTGATAGCTTACTCAAAGACAGAGAATCCTCTTTCACAGGCGTTTCAAAATACTTAATTCAAAACTGCACTGAAAATTCATACAATGAATACATTCATGATGTATAATTCCTTCGCTTTTGTAAAACTACGCCAGTGATATCTTCACTCTTAAATTGTGAAGATGAATTTTTCTTTTAAAAGATGATGGTTAATTTCATTAAAATCTTTTTATTCAGTTGTATTCCGTATCACAGCTGAAATACCATGTTTTATCTCAGTAACAAATAATTTTAAGTTATTTTAATTCTTCTGACAAGTTTAAAAGAACAACCACCTGAAAAATATTGTTTGTTAGATTGTCAGAAATAAAGTATGGTTTAAACTAGAAAACGAATTTTCTCTTATCCAGGTCTTATATTTGAGTTTCATCTGATCAGATGAGACATACTGACATCATTCTCACAGTAAACAATGACCATCCTCATTCTGTTCTCTTATTTATGCAATACGTTCCCTTGTAAACTAGAACTCAAAATTTCAGGGCTAGCTTCAACCGTTCTTGAAACATTTCAGAATCGTGCATAGCATTTGAATATATGTGTACGAATGAACATTTATCCCCATATTCACATTTTATAAATTCAACTGCCTCAGCAGCTTTTTCCAAATTTTAAAGAAAACTTAATGTTTGCTCTCTGCTCCATTTTATTTTATGTAACAATGTTATTTCACTAGCTAAACGGAATGCTTCCATATTCTTATCATAGTTGGTGGAATGCTGGCAGTTTTAAAATGAGGGTTAACCGTTTGGAAGACATGGGTTAGTTAACCAATAAAATATTTTCTTGGTCATAATAAAATCAACCCCATTATTTAATTGCCAGACCATGCATGCAAATTTTCACTTTTACACCTGCTCTTTCCATGATATTTCTAATCAGAATAAATACATATAAGAAAGTCATTTAAAAATTTTATAGTCAGTATGTCAGATGATATTAGAAACGTAATCGATGCATCATTTTTATGGCAAAATGTGTTGCAAAATGTTATTAAAAAGAACAGATAAAACAATGTTTTAAATGATTGACTTGCACTGACGAGCAAAGCACTTTTATAGTGCAGATAGAAAAAATACCTTATTCATCCTTGACGCAAATAGTACGCACTTAGAACGGGACGATTTTACAGCTATTTGAAAACATAAACAGCGTTTGTCAGTATTAAAAAAATTATTTTTTGCTGATAAAGTTATCAAAACTGTAAGACTTTGCAATGAAGCTGTGAAATGATTTGAGGGGTTTTTAAAAATTGAATATTGTCAAAAAACGAATTTTGAAATTTAGCATATCTGTAAATACAGACTTTGAAACTTTTCATTTCCTATTCTGTTTTCGGACATTAAAATGTATCTTTTACTTATTACATTTCAAAATTTAAATTATATGTAACGATTTGATAATATGACGATAATTGGATATGATGCTATAACATTTGATAATATGACAGAACATGATAATTCGTTTATACTAGCATGTTTTCTTGTTTTATTAATTCAGATACGATAAACACTTTTTTCACTGACAATTTTTTGCTGCGGGCCCAGGTAAACATTTCCGAGAATTAAACGAGGACTGGAGGAGTTCTGTCCCAGTTTTGATGGAGAGACGGATTCGAGGGTCTCCAACCCTTCTTCACCTAACATGAACGTAAGGAGAGGAGTTTTGGTTCGACTGTATTTCAAATCTCTTGTGTCGCAAAGACACAACAAGCTCACAAACATCCATGCCTTCTTTAAGATTTAAACCAGGACCGAGGTTGTTTACCACCATGCGGAGAGTATGGTGTCATTACTTCGTTGACACTTAGACAGAGATGTCATAAACACGAACGTTTTTGGAAAATATTCTGCCTAATCAGAAAATGCATAATTTTAAAAAAATTACAGCATATCTTTCCGAACTTAGATTTATAAACATAATTACTAACTTAATTTATGAGAATTTTAACAACGGAGAAATATCTCTACCAAATGAAATATTGGTGAGAAACACTGGCTGTCCACAAAGTACTCTTACTTCTTCCGAGCACTAACTTCAAGTATTATTTGATCGAACTTATGGTCATGCAAAGCAGAGTGTACTATGCGTCTGAAAGCGTAATTTGAATGAACTTCATCTTGAATGTAGATTCGACCAGAAGTCTTATTCTACAACTCAGTTAATATCGGAAACAATAGTGTCGGAGACAGTAGTACAGGAAAACAACAGTACAAAAAGATAATAGCATAGTGAAAAGTATTAAAAATAATAGTGTACGAAAATATGAGTAGAAAACACTCTCCAGATCTAATTGAAAATTAATATAATTTTGTAATGGTACGTGGCGTAACTTTATTAAATTTAAACGTAAATAAAATTATAAAATATTATATTAACTGTCAAGAATTGCAAGATATCTTAGTTCAAAAAACACTAATTCGAATCACACATAACATCAAAATACATGAACACTACAAATCAGGTTTCTAAACTGCCAAGTTTATTCAAGTCTAACACACATTCAACTGGCGGATGCCAGATCCAAGAACAAGAAGTATATATACATCATGAAAAATTTACACCCTCTTTGGCGATTAAAATATATTTCCACATAAAATTTATTACACACTGGGCCCGGCTGAACTGTAGTTCAGAACAATCAAGATTATCAGTGTTACATGAACATTTTCAAGAATTATTTTCAAGAATCATCATGCATTTCAATACAAATTCAAGTTTTGTAATAAAGAAATGTCACATAAATATCAAGAACATGTAAAACTTACCATATGTTTCAAGAATATCAAGTAAATTTTCAAGTAAATTTCATCAAGAATTATTGTCATAACATTCCTGTGCAACCATCAGGATTTAAATCGAGAATTTATATAACTCAAGATAATATTAAACAAATGACTTCAAAATCGAGATTATCATGATTCAACTGAAATACTGTAATTATTACAAGAAACCTGTCTTTTTTTTCAGAATTAAATTAAAATTTTAAATACACTTATACATTTTTACAACCTTAAAATTTTCTAATATATACATTTCTTTAAATATTAAATATACAGTACTTTAAACAGCAATTAAATAAAATAGATACAACGTTAGTAGCATAACGATTACATTTTCAATAAGAAATATACTATCATACAATATTAATACTCTTAGCACTCTAAATTTATAGAGAGGTAATGGTGCTATGACTTGTCGCATCGGTCAGGAATTATAACGCTGACACAGTGCACAGTTTCTTATAACACGTTTCACATTTTGTCTGGATCTAATTATCCAGTACTTTTCACGAAGGAACATGAGAGTACTAGCTACACCCGTATGAAGAACTCGTTCATGTGCATCATGTACTAGAAGATCTGTAAAATGAGTTTTTGAAGGAATAATTATAGGATGCTTTTCATGAAAACTTAAAGTTGATTTTTGTAGTCTTCCTCTTACTAACAAAACTCTTTCCCCACTTAGAAAAGGATTTAGTTCATAAATGTTTGAGCTTTTTGAAATCAACTGTCCCGACTTTAAACTATTAATTTCATCTGAAAAATGTTCATATTGAACTTCTTTTATCAAATATAATTCTGCGGCAAAAAGTTCTTCCGCTATCAAGGGTCCGGTTTTCTTGTCAGTTTTATTTTTCAGATTGTGAATAAACCTAAATATCCATGCAGTTACTCTAATAACTCTAATTAATTTACTATAATTTTCAAGATTCAACAGAGAATTAGATTTTTCTGCAATAGAAGGTAGTATTGTCGTATCATTTATACACTTTTTCCGCTCTAATTCAGCATCAGAAAACTCCGTTGTCAGATAAATTTACTAGGCCAAGCACTCACTGATTCAACTAACCAGTCTGGCCCAGACTGCCATAATCATGAAGACAACAAATATTCGGCTGAACATCCTCGAGATAAAATGTCAGTTGGATTGGACTTCCCATTACAGTGTCTCCAGTTATTTAGGCAAGTTAATGATTGTATTTCAGATACTCGATTTTTTACAAACATTTTCCATCGTTCAGGAGCACTATGAATCTAGTGAACCACTATCATACTGTCAGTCCACAGATAAACATTTTCTTCATGAATTGAAAACAGCTCTTTTAAATGTTTAGTAAGTCTTGCTGATGTTAATGCTCCTATCAACTCTAACCTTGGAAGTGTGAGTTTTTGTTTTATTGGCGCAATTCTAGATTTTGTCTTAATAAATGCTACCTGTTCTTCTTCAACTGACCTAAAATATGCAACTGAACCATACGCTTTAATAGATGCATCACAAAATAAATGAAGTTCGATATCCGATTTGATTCAATTTGCCGGGGAAATATTCTCGAGAAATTTCAAATTTCTTTAACTTTTCAATTTCACCGCTCCACTCGGACCACAACTGCTTACATTCAGTTGTAACTTCATCGTCAAATTCTAAACCCAACTGCCAAAGGTTTTGCATTATCAATTTTGCACGTAATATAAATGGCGCCAAGAAACCTACTGGATCGAAAAATAGTAGCAGTCACCTTTAATATATTTCTTTTTGTGGTTTTTCTACAACTATTTAATGTTTCGCACAAGTTGTCTATGTTCAAGGAAATTACATCTTTACTCGTACACCAGTTAAGCCCTAATACTTTTAAAGAACTATTTAGTTCATTTTCTGATTTAATTATTCCACAATCATCCCAAAGTTTCTTTAGTTTCTCGGAATTTTTATTAAACTGACGCAAATTCATTCCGGCATCTTTAAGCACGCAATAGGCTCCAGTACTTAACTTAAAAGCCTGTTCCACAGAATCTGCACCATAAAAAACATCATCTACGTAGATCGAACAGTTCAACATCTCAAACATATCTGGATTTTCTAACTCTATTTTCTTTATATGCTTTTTTATAGTGCACGCCAGAATGAAAGGGCTACATGATACACCGAAAGGAACGCGAGTCATTCTATAATGTTTCAAATTGTAATTATTATCAAAGTATAAAAACCGTAATACATCTCTATCAATTTCAGAGATTCCAATCTGGAGAAAGGCCTTTTCAATGTCTGCTGAGAACGCATGTTTGTATTATCTGAACCGCAATATCAAGTCCAAAACAGAAGGATTCAAATTTGGGCCAGGCATCAAACAATTGTTTAGAGATACCCCATTACACTTCGAAGATGCGTCAAACACGATACGGACTTTAGTTTTTGATACATTTTTTCTTAAAACTGGAGAATGTGGCACGTAATACATTTTCCTACTATCACAACTTTCAATTTCGCACTCTTCAATTATTTCATTTTTTAACTGTTCGTTTATTATGCTATCATAATTCGCCCTAAGCCATTCATCACTTTTTAGTTTATTAACCAAAGATACTAGGCTTCCCTTGGCATTTTCTAAATTATTACCCAAGTTTCCATGATGTGATTTCCATAACAAACGAGCTACATATCTACCATTAGTAAAATGCAATTCTTTTTCAAATTTCTCAATGACTGATTTATCGTCAGGATTCTCGTTCTCCTCTAATCCCAAATGGTCCAGAGTCCAAAACCTTCGCAAACAGTCATTAACTGAATTATTATCTTCCTTCAAGCAATGAGAAGCACCAGTTGTAAAAATACAGGTACTATACTGATCACCATCTAAAGATCCAACTAAGGACCAACCAAATATAGAAGACAGCGCAAATAATTTATTAGTTACTCTTTTCTTTTCACCTGTTTGCACTTCCCAACATGAATCAGATCCTAACAATATTTTTATTTCAGCTACTTCACCATTATCGGCTAATTTTAGATTTTCTGATTTTAATATTTCTAAAATGTTTTTGGAGGGAATTTTTATGATCGTTCCAGAAATTGTATCTGTAACAAGAGCTTCAATAGTGCTAAAGCTAAAATTATCTAATTATCTATTAGATAATTAGATAATTAATCAATAGTTCAAAAGCTAAAATTATCTAATTATCTATTACAGTTAATGTTGATGATTGCGTTGTTCCTTAATCTTCGAATTGGATCCGGCTTATTATTTTTTTCAGACTGTAAGAGCAATTTTATAAAAGTAAGCTTGAACTTTCGATTATGTCAAATAGAATTTCCGATGCTGGAGCTCCCAAAGGATCTACAAAACGAAAGTATGTTTTGATGTCCATCAAACAAAAAGTGGAATTGCTACAAAAAATGGATAAAGGCATATCCTTTGTTTATCTAACCGTTCCGAAATCTGTTTATCAATTTCACGCTGCTCTGCGCGGGGGGGGGACGTCGCGACGAGCGATGAACTGGAAGTTGATCTGTCAGCACTATCGTTATCTTCAGGGCAGATGTTTTTATTTTAGTCGGCTTATAATTCCTTACTAAATGTTGTATTTCATCTCGATCTACTCGGTCTTTGATATGATTTAAATCAAATTCCTCCTCATTATAAATATCACGAATACAAATCAAATAGTTTTCTGGTTGCAATTTTCTAATTTCGACTATGCCTAATGTATGCTTTACGCATGCGCGCGTTGAAAGAAATGTTTAATAAAGTAAACAAATAAATATTAAGCTTCTTTTTTTGTAAATTTTGATACCCTTTAGATCATTATTGCTCATTATTTTATAAATTACTGTTTCATATTTTTAATTTTATGATTTCTGCATGCGATCGTACCAGATTTAAACTGATGATCTATAATGCGGAAAAATCGATAATCCGGAATCGCCAAAGTCCCGACGAGTCCGGATTAAAGACTTTTGACTGTATACATCTTTATCAGCAGTTTCAGAAACAGTCTCAGAGTTAAACGACAGGGATGCAACTACATTCTGCTTAGAATCTGATACTGTAACTACTTTCTGTTTAACATCTGAAACTGCTTCTACTTTAGGAAGAATATTTTTACAAAATAGCTTATTATGATTTAAACCATTACACAACTCACAAGGTTGAAGTTTCATTTTACATCTGGAAGCTACATGACCTCTCTTAAAATATCTGTAACAACGTCCATGGTATTTTAATATCGCTCTATTTTGCTCATTAGTTTTCTCACATTTTCCTACATCATGTGTATTTTGATTACAATAGAAACAATACGGCTTAGTCACTGTAGCTAACGCCGAAGCAGTAGGAACGCTTGCCCCTTTTAAGTAACTATTTTTATTCTGCTTAACACCGTAATTTGTGTCTCTTTTCTTTGAGTTTATTATTAAATTAGAAGCTTCCCGACTCTCAACTTCCAATCTAATGAATTCGAGAAGTTCTGTTAGGCTATATTGCTATTTAGAGTTTCTTTTTCTATTAAACTCCAGATTCATATCGTCTGGTAAAAGTTTTAAAATAACAGGTCCTAAAAGGGTTCCGTAAGCTTCCGACACAATACCCAATGCATTTAAGCTTCTTATATTGATTTCACAGGAATCGTATAGTGTTCTTAGTGCTTTCACATTGGACGAACTTCTAACCGGTTCAAGATTCAAGAGTTTATTCATGTGCGAAGATATTACCAAATCTGTTCGTCCAAATCTTTCTTTAATTAAACTTATAGAAGTGTCATAATTTTCATTAGATAGTGCAAACCCGAATACTGCACTTAAAGCAGGTCCTGCGAGTAAGGATTTAAGATAGGTAAACTTCTCGACCTTTGTTAACTCATTATTATTACCAATAGCATTTTCGAAGGAATTATAAAATTCCAAAAATAAACTAGGATCACCATAATATTTAGGAATTGAAATTTTAGGTAATCGAATGTTAGTTTTGTTTTCGACCTTTACGGCAGCAGTATGGTTACCAGACGATTCACTTTCAATGCTCACTATCTGAGAATTTAAATTAAGTGTCTTTTTAGCCCTAAAAATACATAAAGTTATTTTTTCATCATACACTAACACAGTATTACATTCTTTCTCAATTTCAGACTCATCCCCTTTAAAACAATCCAATATTTTTTCATTAATTTCTTTCAACGCAGACTGTTTAGAAGTAAATAAAATCACATTTTCTTCTACCATATTCTTATCCAAAACGTCTTTTTTAATTTCAGGTTCTGCAACATTTATTATTTTAGAAATAGCTTGTCTCAGGACTTTTCTAGCAGATTTCAATTTAATAATATCGTCTGCCATAATAACAACAAAAGTAATTTTATTCTCTTACCTGGTGTAGGCTTCAAAGGTATAATACAAATTTAGGAACTCACTTTCCTGGTGAAGCACTTTCAAAAGTATTCTGAACGTTAATCCTGCCACGTTCAGTGCAAAGGAATAATTTTTCAATAACACGAAAAACACCGCATTCTGAATAAAAAATAAATTGTTCGTGCGCAACTGTTGGGCGCCAAAAATATAAAATATTATATTAACTGTCAACAATTGCAAGATATCTTAGTTCAAAAAACACTAATTCGAATCGCACATAACATCAAAATACATGAACACTACAAATCAGGTTTCTAAACTGCCAAGTTTATTGAAGTCTAACACACATTCAACTGGCGGATGCCAGATCCAAAAACAAGAAGTATATATACATCATGAAAGATTTACGCCCTCTTTGGCGATTAAAATATATTTCTACATAAAATTTCTTACAAAAATAATGTTTCAAAGATATTGTAAATGTGATTCGGTTTCTTGTTTCCTTATTAAAACATGTACTTCAGATTTCATGAAGCTAGTACGATTCTTAAATTTAGTTCAACCATTAATTTACATATATTTTTTGCAAAAAAACTTTCTGTCTTATAATACAAATAAAACATCTGATGTGTACACCACGACTTTCTTCTACGGAGTATTAAAATATACCCATTTTTTTCTTGCATTTCGTTTAAACTTATTGGATTGAATTAAATCTACTTCGCCGACAGCACATAAACTACAATAGAATAAATGCATTCTTTAAAATTCACTCTATTTGTTTACCATAGCGACACTCTGGCGCTAGGTTCACTTAACAGTATTATATTTCGTTCATATTATAACTCACAATGCACAAAATTGATATCATTTAAAGAATTATCTAATCGTTGCCATATGTTCTATTCAAATATTATAATAAATCTAGAATGATGTATAAAAGAAATAGAAAACAAAACAAAAAAGAAACAGATTTTCACAGACGATTGAGTATATCTCATTCAATTAATTCAGTTCTCACTTCGCGAGAAGGCAAAAATACATAAAAACTCAAAATATCTATATTAAAAATTACGAAGTAAATTTTAAACACTTATTTCCTCGAAAAAATTCTAGAAAAGATTAAGCATGATTTAATTGGCAATAATAAAAGGCGTTATCTTTGTTGTTGCGAAGCTAAGTTTCTCTAGATTGGCAACAAATCCACTAGTCTGCTGTTTCAAATGTAAACAATCAATGGCTGCCATAAAAAAAAAGGTTTAGCGGCACTTAAACAACTTTAAAGTTAGTGATAATTCTAAAAATATTGCATACAGATTTACTAAAGGCATAAAACCCTTAACCGGAAGATAAAAACAACATAATTCAATCATTTTAAAGCAAAAAATATACAATTTACAAACATATAAGAGTAAAGAAACTGAGATCACTGAGCCGGGTAACAGAGTGGATATATATATAAATATATTTATGTACGTTTGGCGCGGCCGATTGCAACCAAAATACGAGGCGCTCATCTACATGCTATAGTAGTTCTATATACAAAATTTCAACGTTCTGATGCTACTCTTTTTTGAGTTATGCGAGATACGTGAACTTACGTGAACTTTTCGCGATTACAATACTTACTTTTTATTTCGTACAAGGAAGTAAAAATATGTACAAGTCAATCAGTGTGCATAGTTTTTTTTGTGCTTAATTCTTAACTTCTATGCTTGTTAGATCATTTTATGAATTATGAATTACGTAACACAATTCACATCATACAAAATATCTCAAAAACAAAGGGAAACATTGCTCCATCTGAAACACTAAACATGATTAAATTTTTTGCATATACGTACATTTATAGTAAGATATAATTTTTTTGAAAATTTCGAATTACAAATGTTTGTGGAAGCGATATATGTTATTACTATTTTCGATGCAGTTATTTTTATTTAAACAGCAAATCTTCACTGTAACTTCCACGTAAAATTTCGACTATTATACTGAGAGAAAAGTTGAAATAACCATTAATTATAAATAGGTAAATTATATAGGTCGTTAAAGTTCATTTATATATAATTAGTTATATTAATTAGTTAGACAGCAGATTGGCTATTTGAACATGACAAAGCTACAAGGGCTATCTCCCTAAAAAAGGGGATGTCTTCGCGGAAGGCTTTCGGAAGGAAAATTCGATAGTTGGATTTCCCTTTGAATAACATGAATGCGTTTCGTATTCATGTTATTCATGGGAAATCCAACCACGAAATCAGCTCGCTCGTCTGGAATCGACCCCCAAACCATATCAAACAACCAGTATTCAGCGGCCACAGCAGTACACTCGGCCACTGGTGAGGTAACAACAGCAGAAATGCAGAAAATTTCTGCATTGATCTAAGATTACCGAGAGTTTTAAATATTAACCAACCAGCCATTTTAATTGTTAAATATGAGACATTTCACGAAAATCCTGATCATCTGACCGAAATCAATTATTAGTCATCGTATGTAAATTAATAAAACCGATCCTTAAAATTTTCCACCTACATTTGAAGAATGAAGTTTGACATTACAGTTGTTTTAGTTTTAATACCTTCGCATTTTTGCGTTTTTAGAATAACAGATACCCCTTTTTATAATTTAATTACTCTTAAAGAAAAAACATATTTAAGGAAAAGAATCATTAGGTCAGAAAAATGACATTATAATTAGTACAACATGAAACTTATATTACAGAAAATAAAGATGAAAAAGTTCCGGATTACTAAAATGTGTATTTATATTAATATTAATTTCTTCGAATGTAAGACATCGTCGATTGTAAAAAAACATCCTTCATTTCCAGTCCCGTCAACAACTGAAAAGAGTGATTTTAAGCAGATAAAATCAAATGCTCAGATATATTAATAAATATTTTTATGATGGATTTTTATTAACAACAAAAGTTTCTTTCTTAATTAATAATTTGAAAAAATTATTATGCTGGAATGATTAGTAATTTGCAAAAATCGACGATTCAGAGATACACCGATTCCAAGGTAAAATCCGTATCTAGCGATAATCGTGGAAAAGAAATGTGCCTTTTAAATTCGTAGAAATACGTATCAATAATGCTAATATTAAGCAATTGAAATGTTTATTTTAGCGAACACGCTATTTTTGTGCTAATTTAAAAAAATTTTTCCTTCCACTATCATCATAATGCAAAATAGGTTGAGTGCAAATAGCGTAGTTTAGAGGAGTGTTGTGGCAACCAGCCATTTTAATTGTTTGCCTTAAGATGGCCACGAAGCCGGTCTGCATATTTGGTCAATGAATTTTTGTTTTTGTTCGCGCGTGTGATAAGATGCCCCATTTTTTGAATTTATTTGATAAGTTTGAGTTTCTAGTTGACAGTTTTAATTGCATGAGTTCCTGAAATCCCGCAAGCAATGATAGTTAATAATTGTTTAGTTTTACTATAAGTTGCAATTTTATTAAAATTTACATTTAAAGTTTGGTCTGCTCATTGAAGGTTGGTCAGATATTTTACGTCATAAAAAACTAAAGTTCGTCAGAGAAAAGAAGTGTTAAGCAATGCAAATAAATATCTAATTATGTTTAACCACACATAGCAACTGCACATAAAGCTGGTTCTACATGACGCGGTTTTTTTTAGTCCTAAGAGCATGCTATATTTGCTATGACTCGTTATACTTTTGTTACATTTGAATCGCTGAAGTTATCTTCAGCAACGAATTAACTTGTTATGTTCAGCTTAAAATAGGTAATAATTGAACGATTTGAATCGTCGAATAGTTTGTATTGAACAACTTGAATTTTTCTAGCGAACGACTGAATATCTCCCAACTACTAAAGTGGGAGGCAGTTTTTATTTGATATTTTATACAATTATAATTTCTAACAAATTTGCTTGAACCTAGAGCAAATATTAGCAGTGTTGCAGTGCCTAGGTTTCATCCGATAACTAATAGAATAAACAGGCTTCCTAGAATATGCAGTACTATAGAACATTAATTATGCTCTGACCTGGAACTGAACTCAAGTCTACCAGCTGAAGATGTATTGATTGTTGTGGGACAAGAGCACACGATAACAATGGTATTTAATTCATTAACATTCCAAATTGTATACTATATAATAATGCGACTATCATCAAGAAAGATGTGCATAATGCGACTGTCATCAAGAAAGATGTCTCGTGATTGCAACTCTATTGGAAAGTAGTTAACGAGGTTTTCTGATAAGCCAGATTCGCACGTTGCTCGTAAATCTTCTAGTTTACTCTCCATGCAACCTGTTAGAATTCTAATATTTCAGGCACCTAAATTTAGTTCTTTTTAGAATTCTTATCTTCAGAATGGTTTCCAGAAAGAGGTTTTATCTACTGATATTTACAAAGAGCCTTGTCTACCGATCGATTATATCAATTACATTACAATTAATGAGATGTGCTAGCACATTTGAGACAGACATCATACCAAGCGTTTTCCACAGAAAGCTCTGAAAGAAATTTTCCAGCTCTAAAAGCAATATTTAGCTCGTCCAGTTTTGCAAGTTTTGAGTAGAAAATAGCACTGTTTGTAATAACATTGGATGAAGTAGTAACACATACTTCCAAACAGCTAATCTGGCAGACGAAACCGATAGGCTTCCCTTGAGAGTCACCTTGGTGAAACCTCCATATAGAATACAAATTACGTAAAAGAAATCATTTACCAATAAGGTGACTAAGCTTCATGAAGCGTCCAGAAAATTTTCTCTCTCGAAAGAGAACATTCTAGCAAGTGGTAAGAATGTGGTATTTGCATGAGATGAAATGTACGCAAACTAAACGTATCATTATTATGCTCATTCTTTAACTGCCTTTTGAGGAAACAATGTCTTGATAGGCTTGCTTGTTTTAAACATATTCATCGTTTCTTATCTTCCAGCGCACGATCTTTCAAAAGAAGAAGACAGAAAGTTTAAATTGCAATACAAAGCTACTAATGAAAACTATAAATCATTCAAAGCGACTAAGACGAACTTCAAGCCGTTCTCTGAAAATGAAATATAAATTAAATTTTCAGTTATAATTAAATTGTCAAACAATAAAGAGGATAATATATAGTTAAACCCTTTTTTTATTATATGTTCTTCATTACACTGTTATATAAATACTAGGATATTACAATATAATGTTTAGATAAAACCTTGAAGTATTTATTGTGGTTGCTTATTTTATCAAACAGCGTTCCGTTTTAAAAAACCTCAAACTTCAAAATTTTACCGTTATTAATTTAAATTTTTGGTCAGTTGAAAGCATACAATTTATACAGTTAACAGGTACTCGAATTCGTAGAAAAATTTATTTATTGTATTCAAAGAAATTATTTCGCCTGATCATATTTTTCAGACCACTAGTGCTCTAGAATATAGTTCTATAACTTTGATAGCCATAAAACAGCATATATTATAATAATTACCTTCATTAGTAACAGGCCCACCAGCGGCCGAGCGGTAAAATCGCTGAATATTTTTAGTTCGGTCCAAGGTTCGAATCCCGCGAACAGGCTGGCTGCATAGGCGTTTTCATGGTTTTCTCCATGTGTAATATGTATACAAGTCAGTTTCCCTTAAAAGGTACTCCACGAGCGCATCTCTTCTCTTAGGCAGACAGCCCTAGTGTGCTTTGCCGTATTCTCAATAAACCAAACCAATCATTAGAAAAAACTTGATATATTTCATTTTATTCCGTTCAAATTAAATACTGACAGTTTAAAAGGTGAAAGCTTTAGGAAAAATATATTTGCATATAATAGTTATAAGGTATTTCTCCTACTTTCCTAGCGTGGTATAGTAGTTCTGCACGCTGGTCCGGTATTCCAGAGGTGCGTGGTTCGATTCCCGGCGAATGCTGTTGCTAATTTTTCATCTGTCCGGCTTTTCCAATTAACCTAATGTCTCTACATAGTTAAAACACCTTTGTATTTAATATTACAGTGCTTTGATATTATCGGTTTAATGTTCTTTATTCGCGCTTATACGATATTTGTTGGAAAATGTGCAACTTGGATTTTGAGACAGCATTTTTAATCCAGAAGTTAATTGTCGCACATGTTTTTAATATTTTTAAAGCAATTTTTAAGCTTTAAGGAAATGATTGATATGTGTTATTAAGATATGTCTAGTGCGTATGCTACTTAACTCATTTCAAGTAATATTATTGCTTAATTTTATGAAGTTGTAGTTTAATGCAAGTTTTGAGTTTCCATTGAAAATTTATCTCATCATTATTTTGGATAGTAATAAAACATTTCTTAGCCCAAACGTAGTCTTTTTAAGCGTTCACGCTGTATTGTTTTAATCTTATACTAATAATTATTATTTAGTATTTTATCATAGAAACTAAAACCGTATTTTCATATTTATTATGCCTATTATTAAACCCAAACTCAGAGATAGAAAATAATTTTTGTTATTGAAGTTCATTTCGACAATTTGTTGTCGGTGAAATTCAACAGAATGTACGTAAAAAAAAAAAATTAAAACTTTATGATTTACATTATGGAAAATTAAAACATTTATGATACTCCTTTTTAGAATTTTCTTTCCCAATTTCATGAGGGCCCACAAGCGGCCGAGCGGTAAAGACGGTGAACACTGGTAGTTCGGTCTGAGGTTCGAATCGCGCGAACGGGCTGGCTGCATGGGCGTTTTCGTGGTTTTCCCCATGTGTAACTTGTATACGAGCCAGTTTTCCTTAGAAGGTCCTCCATGAAGGCATCCCTCCCTTTAGCCAGATAGCCCTCGTGTGCTTTGCCATTATTGAATAATCCAATCTAATTCATCCCAATTTCATGATGTAAAATTTATACAATCCAAGCAGTGTTAGTCTTTCACGGAAAAGGATGTAAATAAATTTTATAGTATAAGAGCAAACGGTTTTAAACTTAACAAGATAATGAAATTTTTTGTTGTAATAAATGTAGATTATTTTACGAATTCTAACATTAGAAAGTATTGCTATCGAGTATATATGGTAAGTGAAATTGGAAATGTGATTTAATAATGGAGCATAATTCTATACATGCTGATAAAGAAATTCATTATCTGATTGTCAAAATATAAAGTAAAATAATCCGAAAGCAAAATAACAACTAATACCTCACAATACTCGCTGTAAGATGCTAAAATGCTCGTAGTTTAGAAAAATGACCTTTATTATTTTCCATAAAAATAAATGAACAAAAATAGTAAAGATATACAAATTTTCAATTCAGAAAGGTGTATGACACCAGTAATTATAATAAAGAGATAACCAGCCGAAATGCGGAACATTCATGTTCCTACATTTTTGT